>NC_092806.1:80865942-81182608 GCF_040954645.1 Diabrotica undecimpunctata | reverse complement strand
TACATATATATATATATATATATACATATATATATATATACATATATATATATATATATATATATATAATATATATATATATATATATATATATATATATATATGTATATATATATATATATATATATATATATATATATATATATATATATATATATATATATATATATATATATCTTCAAAATTTTCAGAATGTATTGTCCAATATTATATTTTATATTTGTATTGTTAATGTTGAGTGTCAGTTTATTTTAAATAATCTCAACGACTAGTAAGTTGCACTGACGTATTGTGATATTTTGTAAAGATTTACACATTTTTTTATCTATATTACAGTGTATTGAAAAAGAAATAAACCAATTCCAAAAGCTTGACAAAAAGTCAAAAGAGTGTTTCTCCAACATCTCGGCCAACACCTTCTGACTGCAGCCCTAATAAACTGGTGGTTTTGTTTATATCGACACAGTCAGGAATATCCTGTATTTCTTATATATATATATATATATATATATATATATATATATATATATATATATATATATATATATATATATATATATATTGTTATGGATCAGTTTATCGATCAGAAATAGAATAAAGAGTTTTTTTATTATTTTAATATACCGCAAGCATATAAGTTAAAATACAACCCTGTGCTTACTTGTAATAGTTAGAATAAGAGAAAATATTATTCCGTGACGGGACCCTGACGAGTTTTTCCGTGAAAGACTGAGTGAATAGTGAAAGGACAATGGAACCCGTATAATTATAGATTTAGGAATAAACTTGTAATTGTATTTTGCGGTGGGCATTTTTCGAAAGTAAATAAGAATTAGATTTAGATATGAGATAACAAGAATTTGGAAACTTATTTCTGTTGAAAAAGGCAAAATTGTTAATGGTTTCTGAAAAGTAATTTGAGTGAAAGTAGTTTATTTGTTTTAAATATCATGTTGGAAATTTTCTAAATCGAAAATAAGTGGGAAAGATGAATGCTTATGATTGGTTAAAAAGGAATGGTGGGAATGAGAGAGTTGAGAAGGTTGTCTGGGAGAGATTGAAAGAATTATTATGTTACCGGCAGACCAGAAGAGAAGACGTGTTTTCGTGTAGTCAATCTGAGTACCAGTGTTTTCGTTTGTTAGTGAAAAAGGTGGAAGCTGGGAGCAGATCAAAATCGAGAAGATTAATACCTCTTTTGAGTCTGCATAGTCCACGAGATATAATTGAGAAAGAAAGGAGAATTTGTGAATAAAGAGTACCGGTCAAAAGAGGCTTGGGCTTGTGTTTTCGGAGGAGTAGTTTGCTGGTATGCGGTTTGGATCGATGCTGAGAACGGGAAAGATTTTATGGTAGCCGGACATAATCAATCAAGGAAGGGACTGTGGTTTGATCGAGAGGAGACATCATTGGTGTAAAAAAATAAAGGTCAGTCAAATAATTTGAATGAAAGAAAATTTTAAGATATTCTAAAGATAAAATCAAATATAAGCATACGAACTAAGATTCCAAGTTTCAAAGAGTTATTGTTTTGTGAATAAATTATATTTTTATATGGTCATTTTTTTTAGTAGATATTATTATAAAACAGATCAATAGATAGTTTGTAATTAAAATTAAATTTAGAGTATAGGAGTTTGTTGGGAAAGATAATTGCCCACAAAAGTTATTTATTAATATTCATCGTATTGCTTATTGAAAATAAATAATAATTTGTGTGCATATTTATGTTGTTTTAATGTTAGTTCCGTTTCCTGTTCTATCCCGACTATGAGCAACTAGGAGATACTGAACCCACTAGAAGAGATATATAAAGTAAACTGATTTTAAGTAAAATTAAAAAGGCACCCTGAGAATTTTTAATTGAATTGTATGACTCTGCATAAAATAGTGAATTAATTAATTAAATAATTGGATTAATTAAATTAGTGTTAATTAATAATAAAACATCATAAAGCAGATCACAACAATATATATATATATATATATATATATATATATATATATATATATATATATATATATATATATATATATATATATTGTTTTGCTTTTAATATATTTTAGAAATGAAAGTCCATTATCCTGGATTACCTGTAGTAAACAAAATTTAAAGATATGCATACATTATTTTCTTCGATATATATTATATATCATATTCGAGTGACGTGAGTGAGCTTAGTGAAATCGTGAACAATGCGAGCGGGTTATCCAAATAGACTTGTACGTCGATATACAGTGAATAAGACAATAGAATAGAAATATTTAGAAAATATAATTCTCCGTTAGTTCTTAAGAATTTGTAGAAACCGATTAGCATGTTAATAGTTTTTAGGAAATTTATAATTGTAGGTAAAATTGTTGTTATCTAAAAGGTAGATGGGGATAAGTGTGACGAACTTTGATTGGAGGAGATTGAAAAAAGTGGGATAGGTATGTAGGAATGAGAGTTTAGCTAGATTTTTGAGGGAGAAAAGATAATCAGTTGTTTTTCCAAGGGTTCAAGGGAACAGTCGTTGTTCTCTGGTGGTTCTCCATAGGTAGTAAGCAGTAGAAGTGAATGTTTGTGAGTTTTCTTGGAGTAAGTGTATCTGACGGAAGCTGATCCAGTAAAATATTGTAAGTTATATTTTTCTACTTATATTCCAAGAGTCACTGTTCCGGCCGGAACGAGAGATTCAGTTTATCGAGAGGAGAAGAGGCTAGCATCATTTGAACGATACGTGCATTTGAAGGAGATCATTAAAGACGATAGGCTCGCAATAATTTGTTGTAAGATTGCTGATTACCTAGGGGACTGCTAAGAATAAATAGTGTAGGCTACAAGGAACAAGGATTTGGACAACTCCTCATCAGAGAGAGATAGTTTTACCATTCGTCAGTTTTTTTCTTTATTAACAACACATTTTTTAACAATTGGTTTAGAAAAGATAGGGATATTTTGATCAGGAGATTTAGAACAACAATTTTGATTTGAAATTTTAATTTATATTGTATATACCATTAAATTTTGAAGGTTCACGTACGTAAAACAAAATTTTGATAATCATTATATGAGATATTTTATTGAAGATATTTGAGTGTGAATTTTATTTCAATATATAATGTTGTATCATAATTGCATCATTTAAATAAATTTAATTAATTAATTAATTAGCTAATTAATTGCTTGGCGCACCTCAGACTTTTAATATCACATTAATATATATATATATATATATATATATATATATATATATATATATATATATATATATATATATATATATATATATATATATATATATATATATTATTGTGATATTTAAAGTCTTGGTGCGCCAAGCAAAAATTAGCTAATTAATTTTTTTTAATAATTAAAATTATTTAAATGATATGATTATGACTCTATCACAATTTTCAATTCTTTTATCTCAGGGTTAAATTCGTGCTTCAATATCTATGCTATTACATGTGAAAGGTAAGGTCCAAAGAATACCGGAATAATAAAAAAACACATATGATCTAACACTATATATTGAAATAACAATAATGAAATAATTCACACTCAAAAGTTTTCAATAAACAAATCTCATATAATGATTCTCAAAATTTTGTTCTACGTACGTGAACAATCAAAATTAATGGTACAAACAATATTAATTGAAATCTCAAAATCCCAAACTATTCTAACTCTCCTAATCAAAATATTTATATCCTTTCTAAATTAAGTGTAAAATTTGTGTTATCAATAAAAGAAAAAACTGCAGAAAACAAAAATATCTCTCTGTGATGATGAGTGGTCCAAATCCTTGTTCCTTGTAGACTATATTATCTCCTCTCAACCGCTCCCTATGTAATCAGCAATCTTACAACAGATTGTTGCAAGTATATCGTCCTTAATGATCTCCTTCAAAAGCACAAATCATTCAAATTATGATAGCCTTTCTCCTCTCGATAAACTGAATCTCTCGTTGGCCCGAGTGAAAAATGACTCTTGGAATATCTTCTCTTTACGATAAACTGAATCTCTCGTTGGCCTGAACAGTGACTCTTGGAATATAAGTAGAAAAATATGACTTACAATATTTTGCTGCTTCAGCTTCTGTCAGATACACTAACTCCACAAAAACTCACTAACATTCAACACTACTGCTTGCTACTTCTCGGGAACCGCCAGAGAACAATCACTGTTCGTCTTACAGACTTGGAAAACCAACTGATTATCTTTTCTCTCTCCTAAATCTAGCTAAACTTTCATTCCTACATACCTATCCCACCTTTTTCAATCTCCGCCAATCAAAACTCGTCACAATTCCCCCATTTCTTCATTTCGATAACAAACAAATTTTTACCTATAATTATAAAATTTCCTAAAACTTATTTACAAATAATATTTTTCTATAATTCTTAAAAACTAACAAAAACCTCTTTCTAAAATCTCTTCTATTGTCTCTAATCACTGCATTAATGTATTTGGAAAACCCGGTTCAATTGTCTTTGGATTTCACTTAAAATTATGCGGGTCACTCAAGTATAACAAAGAAATAATTTATGCATAGCTTACATTTTGTTTAATACAGGTAATCCAACAATTTAAAAACTTTCCTTCTTCGAAATGTTTGTTGGTTATTATCCTACTTATCTGAATTATTTTAATGTTTTTGAACTTTGAAATATTTTAATCAACCCAATATTTTTCTCGATTTTACATATAACAATATATATATATATATATATATATATATATATATATATATATATATATATATATATATTTATATATCTTCATCAGCCTTTATTTATCCATTGTTGGATATAGGCCTCCTCCAATTGCTTCCACGCTTTTCTATCTTTTGCAATTCTCATCCACTACTTTCCAGCTACAGCTGTTATATCGTCCATCCATCTCTGTTTGGGTCTTCCCACACCTCTTTTTGTTTTTCGAGGTCTCCAGAATGTCACTTTATGAGACCATCTGTTGGTGTCTTGTCTTGCTACATGTGGTACCCATTGCCATCTCAATGTCGCTATTTTTTCCATGATGTCGGTTACTTTAGTTCTTTGACGTATTTCGGTATTAGGAATTTTGTCTCTAAGGCTTATATTTAACATGGCTCTCTCCATGGCGCACGTTTAGTTACTCTTAAATGTTCTGCCATTTTTCTTGTTATTGCCATAGTTTCCAATCCATAAGTTGTAACTGGTAGTATACAAGTGTCATAGGTTTTTCGTTTTAAGTGTATTGGGATTTTTCTGTCTTTTGAAATGGAGCTCTACTTACCAAAAGCCCATGACAATTGTGTCCTTTTAGAAGGACACAATTTCTAGAGTGTGATTTTCTAGAGTGTGATTTTCCTTTTCGTTTTTAATTGCATGTCCAAGATATATATATATATATATATATATATATATATATATATATATATATATATATATATATATATATATATATATATATATATTGTTCGACCTTTTCTATATTGATGTTATCTATCGTGATGTTTTCTAGGCTGTTGCTTAATATCTTTGTTTTGTCGAGATTTATTTTTAATCTATTTAATTTAATATTTTTACGTGAAAAGTAGCATCATTACTGAGTTCTCGGGAAGAACCGCGTTAAGAATTTAAAGCTCGACGTTTCGGCACCCATTTTGGAGCCATTTTCAAGAAGGATACGGTTCCGTTCGAGTTCGGGGTCTCAATCTGCTTACTCCTCTCACTCGTGACGTACCAGTATCTTGTTCCGTATAAATACAAGAACCGTCAACCGGCACTTAAGTCTCAATCTGCCTACTCCTCAGTGTCGAGTGACAACCGGTCTTACCCTGTAAGGCTGCTTTTATACCATCCGTGAGCTCGGGAACGGTATGCTCTGACGTGGCCTGAGCGGTGTGGGTTGGGGTGGGGGGTCGCTGAAGCAACGGTCGCCATGTTGCCGGCAGTCGTTTAGCGTCATCGCGCCTGTTTAAACTGCTAGGCCATTTTTCGATATCGATGGTTTCACGAATGATTCTCAATTTTAAGGAGCGGATGGGAGCGATGGTTTTTGCTTTTTCGAAATTTATTTTGTGGCCTGTCTGAATATGATGTTTGGCTAGGGCTGAAGTGGTATCGGAATGTTTGACTGATAAAGAATGTTCGTAAATACGGTTATGGATTCGTCGGTTTGTCTATCCTACGAATGTACGTGGACAACTGGAACAACGGATCTCGTAGACACCATGGTCTTCATTGGGGATTTAGTCTTTTACGGATCTGACGAGATTGGACAACTTGGAGTGAGTAGTGAAGATGGTTTTGATGTTTAGAGGTATAAGAGTTCTACTGATCTTGTCAGTGACACCTTTAATAAAAGGTAGAAAGATTTTGGGTTGGTCCGGCGGCAAGGTTTCTTTTTTGGATGGAATGGGGTTTAGAAGTTTTTGAATGCTTCTATTGATTTGGGTTTTGTGGTAGCCGTTTTGTAAGAGTGTTTGTCTTATTGAATTGATTTCGGATGACCTGTGATTGTTGTCGCTAAGTCTTATGGAACGGGAAATAAGAGTGTTGATGACTGAATTGAGTTGGGCGGGGTGATGATGTAACTGGGCATTGAGATAGCGGTTTGTATCAGTGGGTTTCCGGTACACCGAATAGAAAAAACTGTGAGGTGGATTTTTCTGAATAAGAACATCAAGGAATGGCAGAGACGCTTTAGACTCAACTTCCATCGTGAATTGAATGCTGTGATGTATTCCATTCAGGTGGGAGAGGAAGAGATCCAATGTGTCTTTATCATGGGGCCAAATGACAAAGGTGTCATCAGCGTACCGTAACCAGCGGCTGGGTTTGAGATTTGACGAGGACAAGGCTGTTGTTTCGAAATGTTCCATGTAGATATCTGCTATTACGGGAGAGAGGGGCGATCCCATTGGGGCACCTTTGATTTGACGATAGAAATGATTTTGGAACCAAAAATATGTATTAGACATGCAATATTTTATAAGAGATAATATGTCTTGGGGAATTTGATGTTTAGAGTCCAAGATTTAAATGGTTTTATCGATGGGAATGTTGGTGAATAAAGAAACAATGTCAAAACTGACTAGTATATCTGAGGGTGAAATAGAAAAGTTTTTCAGAAGATCAATGAAATGAAAAGAGTTTTTGAGAAAGGACGAGGGGTTTTCGGCTAATGGTTGTAAGGATAAAGCGAGATGTTTTACCAACTTCTGAGTGGGACAGTTGTATGCACTGACGATGGGTCTTAGGGGAACATTGGGCGTATGGATTTTTGGAAGGTCGTATATCTTTTGAATTCGGGATGATTTTTCTCTGGTTATAAGAGATTTTTTGAGGTCTGGGTAGAGTAGACTTATTTATAATGGATTTGGTCGTTTTTTCTAGATATGTGGTTGGATCGTTTGGGACACGTTTGTATTCTGTGGAATTCAGAAGTTCGGACATTTTGTCGAAATAGTTAGAAGAGTTGAGAATGACGGTGGTATTACCTTTGTCGGCCGGAAGGATGACGATGTCAGGGTTGTTGTAAAGTTCTTTGAGGGCACGTCTTTCTGAAAGACTGATATTTGAAGGTGGGCGTTTGGAAGTACGGAGAATTCTGGCGACATCTTGTCTGGCAACTTCAGTTGGTCGGAAGGAAGATGAGAAATAGCTTCTTCAGTTTGACAAATAATTTTCTCAGTTGGGATGGAAAGAGGAGTGACACAGAAATTGAAGTCTTTTGACAGAGCTTTGGTAGCTGAATCGGATATGTGAATATTTGAGAAATTGTGAACGACAGTAGAAGGTTGTTGATTTGAAGTAGGCTGTGGATTTTGCTGAGAGATAAGTTGGTCCAGTTTGTGTTTCTGGGTTTGGGTTTTGTTGTCAGAAATGTGTTGGGCTTTTTGGTGAGAAAGACGATCGAAAGTGTCCCATAATAATGGATGGATATTGAAAGAATTGATGTTATTGTAGGTTTTGAGAAGTTGGGAATTTGTTGTATCTAAGTTGCGTCAGGTGGAATGAATGAATTTTTAAGAAGCGAAAAATCAGTGGCTCTAAGAATTTTGGAAATAGATGAAGATTTGGTGTGATGTTTACCTTGAAGAGATTTTGGAATGACTTGATGGTCACGACATGATTTAAAAAAAAAAAGCAAGATCACAAAGAAGACGGTATTTGTGTGTTAGAAGATTAGAAAAAGATTTAGTAAGAATGAAAAATTCCTCCCCGTAGAGGCGAATAAAATGTTCGGATAAATTTCCGCGGTCAGATAAATGAGAATTACTGAGTTCTCGGGAAGAACCGCGTTGAAAATTTAAAGCTCGACGTTTCGGCACCCATTTTAGAGCCATTTTCAAGAAGGATACGATTCTGTTCGAGTTCGGGGTCTCAATCTGCCTACTCCCCTTTCGTGACGTACCAGTATCTTGTTCCGTATAAATACAAGAACCGTTAGCCGGCACTGAGGTCTCAATCTGCCTACTCCTCGAACCGAACCGCTGATACGGTTCGGTTCGAGTTCGGGGTCTCACTCTGCCTACTCCCCTCACTCGAGACGTACCAGTATCGTGTTCTATATTGCAAGAACTGTCTCTCGGCACTGATGTCACAATCTGCCTACTCCTCAGTGTCGAGTGACAACCGGTCTTACCCTGTGTCGCTGCTTTTATACTCGCTGTATGCGCGGGAACGGTATGCGCTGACGTGGTCTGAACTGACGTGGCCTGGGCGGTGTGGGCGGGAGGTCGCTGAAGCAGGGGTCGCCATGTTGCCGGCAATCGTTTCGCGTCATCGCGCGTGTTCAAGCTGTTAGGCCGTTTTTCGATTTCGATAGCTTTACGAATGATTCTCAATTTTAAGGAGCGGATGGGGGGCGATGGTTTTTGCTTTTTCGAAATCTATTTTGTGGCCTGTTTGAATATGATGTTGGGCTAGGGCTGAAGTAGTATCGGAATGTTTGACAGATATAGAATGTTCGTAAATACGGTTATGGATTCGTCGGTTTGTCTGTCCGATGTATGTACGTGGGCAACTGAAACAGGGTATCTCGTAGACACCATGGTCTTCATTAGGGATTTGATCTTTTACGGATCTGACGAGATTAGATAACTTGGAGTGAGTAGTGAAGATGGTTTTGATATTTAGAGGAAGAAGAGTTCTACTGATTTTATCAGTGACACCTTTAATAAAAGGTAGAAAGATTTTGGGTTGTTCCGGCGGCAAGGTTTCTTTTTTGGATGGAATGGGGTTTAGATGTTTTTGAATGCTCTTATTGATTTGGGTTTTGTGGTAGCCGTTTTGTAAGAGTGTTTGCCTTATTGAATTAATTTCGGATGACCTATGATTGTTGTCGCTAAGTCTTATGGAACGAGAAATGAGAGTGTTGACAACTGAATTGACTTGGGCGGGGTGATGATGTGACTGGGCATTAAGATATCGGTTTGTATGAGTGGGTTTCCGGTACACGGAATAGGAAAAGCTGTGAGGTAAGTTTTTCTGAATAAGAACATCAAGGAATGGCAAAGACGCTTCAGACTCAACTTCCATCGTGAATTGAATACTAGGATGTATCAGCGGTTCTTCCCGAGAACTAAGTAATTTTCATATATATATATATATATATATATATATATATATATATATATATATATATATATATATATATATATATATATATATATATATATATGTTCGGATAAATTTCCGCGGTCAGATAAATGAAAATTACTGAGTTCTCGGGAAGAACCGCGTTGAGATTTTAAAACTCGACGTTTCGGCACCCATTTTGGAGCCATTTTCAAGAAGGATACGGTTCCGTTCGAGTTCGGGGTCTCAATCTGCCTACTCCCCTCACTCGTGACATACCAGTATCTTGTTCCGTATAAATACAACAACCGTCAACCGGTACTGAGGTCTTAATCTGTCTACTCCTCAGTGTCGAGTGACAACCTGTCTTACCCTGTGAGGCTGCTTTTATACCATCTGTGAGCGCGGGAACGGTATGCTCTGACGTGGCCTGAGCGGTGTGGGTTGGGGTGGGGGGTCGCTGAAGCAACGGTCGCCATGTTGCCGGCAGTCGTTTAGCGTCATCGCGCGTGTTTAAACTGTTGGGCCGCTTTTCGATCTCGATGGCTTCACGAATGATTCTCGATTTTAAGGAGCGGATGGGAGCGATGGTTTTTGCTTTTTCGAAATTTATTTTGTCTGAATTTGATATTGTCAGGGTAAGACTAAGACCGGTTGTCACTCGACACTGAGGAGTAGGCAGATTGAGACCTCAGTGCCGAGAGACAGTTCTTGCAATATAGAACACGATACTGGTACGTCTCGAGTGAGGGGAGTAGGCAGAGTGAGACCCCGAACTCGAACCGAACCGTATCACTCTTGATAATGGCTCCAAAATGGGTGCCGAAACGCCGAGTAATAAATTCTCAACGCGGTTCTTCCCGAGAACTAAGTAATTTTCATTCATCTGACCGCGGAAATTTATCCGAACATATATATATATATATATATATATATATATATACATCCCGCTATCGTTTTAAGCTCTTTTCACGTTGCAGTAATTTAGCATCACCAAGAAATGCTATCATTTTCTATTTATAAGTCGTGTATGTTCGTTTAGTGCACCTTTGTAGGCTTGGCACCGTTGTCGATTTTTTAATAATCCGATTTTTTTATAAATTAAATTTTTTACATCAAACCATCATTTTAACATTGGGAGGTAAAATTACTGTATTTGGTATCATTTTAAAGCCAATAGATGTTGCCAGTGTTAATACTTAAACAATATTTGAAAACATAAAAATATCGATCGGTTTTGGGTCAAGTTCAAATGAAGACATTGAAACTACCTGCCGGCCGGCTGGGGTCAACCAACAAGTTTTTTTATATCAATGTTCAGTTGTTATTCAATTTAGATATTTTTTCCCAGAGAATTGTGTAGGGGAATATTTTACATATTATTTGAATTTCCAAGCTGTTTAATCGAAGCTATCAGTGAATAGTTTAAGATAAATATTAGGTTTTTATGGGATTATGTCAAAAATATTGGTTGTGATTGGGATTAGAATCACATTTTTAATTATTTAATGTTTAACATTCTGATATCCATTCATGAAATCGTTCTCAAAAAATGTTTTTTGTACAAAATGTGTATACATATCTGATATCAATCTGATATCAATTTGTAAAATGTTTTCTTGTTAAGAACAGAATAAATTACCTACCGCGACAAGTTTCCCCTATATAAACAATTTGGTTAATAATGTTTTGTTATATCGGACCTTTTGTAATATTCATTTCTTAAAAACAATTATCAAACAATTAGAAAGTTTTATTTTCTTACTAATCGTTTCTATTTACATTCTTAACATTACCTGCGGAATTTACCAACCTTCCGGTTCGCGTTAAACCCTCATTAGACCCCTTACTGGGCTGGTACTTGGGTTTTTCTAATCCCATACATAATTCTGATAATATGGAATCTAACCTGTTTCAATACCAGAAATCTTGAATCAACATTATATTAGTATTTATTATTTTACTTAAGATATTTTAGTCCTAAGCCTCGATAAAATGTGAGGGCAAGTTTTTTTCATATAATTATTTTTCACTTTTTACTCTTACCGTAACCGATTTTAGATTAGGTAGAATCATTTTCTGTAATAACATATGGGGATAAAAAGGGGGTAATGGCTAATGTCAATTAAAATAAACTATTTATAGTAATTCATTAATAATATGCGTCCTTTTTTCCACGCGTCCTTTTTTCGCGCGTCCTTTTTTCCGCGTCCTTTGGTCTCGCGTCCTGTTTTCCGCGTCCTTTTGTCGTAGATTCATTAGCTCTATCGGATTTAAATCCGGATGGTATGGAGGTAACCGTAAAGGAGTGTGACCATATTCACGCAAAAGTTCATCGAATTCATACCTTTTGAAGCGATTTTTATGGTACTTAATCAACGCATACAATTCGGGTTTAAAACTTTGAGGATTAAATGTTATATTGTTTTTTTAATCAGCCAATCAATCCTATCTTTTTTTTTTGAATTACTATTAGGCGCAGGATTCACTTGCACCGATATGAGGCATTATCGCAAACAACTACTGAGTTAGGCGGTAAATTTGGAATTAGTTTTTCCTTTAGCCATTTGCGGTAATTCGTGGCATTCATTTCTAAGTAGTAGTCACCGGATTTACTACCAGACTTAAATATTAAAAGCGCGTTTGGAATAAATCCCATTTCACCACCAGCATGCACTATTATTAAACGTTGACCCTTTGAAATGTTCATCAGTAACCCTTTACTAGAATTATCATTCCAAGTTTTCGACAAAGTATGTCCACTGTGTACATAATGTCTCATCGAGGTAAACAATGGGTCTGTTTTCGTTTCTATAATCTTTGATAAGTCTTAAATATTTGATTCTCCAAGCCCTTATTTCCGTCTTTTCAACCAACAATTTTCTGTTGTCCTGTGCTCTTCTCCAACGGAAATTCATATTTCGAAGAATTCTTCGCAGCGAGGCTTCTGATACTTTAATGTCCAAATCTCTCTCAATTTTGTTCTTCAATTCATTAACAGTAACACGACAATTCTCTGTTCTATGAAAATCGTGTATTATACGCCGAATATCTGTAATTTGATATTCTGGTAAACCTGTCACAGGTGACTTTCGTAAAGGTCTCTTTAAAGAAAATTCAACTTTGTTTTTATTATCTAGAGACCGTTTGCTCTCTTGTAGTATTCTGGATACGGTCCGTACAGAAATGCCTATAACGACGTAAATATAATCAGCGTATAAGTAAAATTAAAGATGCAGTAACAAAAGATCTGGAGAAAATGGGAGTGAGAAAATGGGAAATAGTGGCACAGGACCGACAAACTTGGAAGGCAATAGTAAATGCGGCAAATGCTCACGAAGAGTTGTAACGCCATTGATAATGATGATGAAGACGTAAATAATAATTCAAAATAATTGGTATGTTGCAGAAATAATTCTTCAAATTTTAAATAGACAACATAAAATTGTTCTGAAGCTATTTTCTTGTGGCATTTTAAAGTAATTACTATTTAAATGGGAATAAGCCACAATTAAAGGTTAAAGTAGGTTTATTGACGTTTCAATTTCCACTTCGGAAATCGTTCTCAAAATACAAACATTAGTAAATTAATAATTTTTACAATTTACTAATGTTTGTATTTTGAGAACGATTTCCGAAGTGGAAATTGAAACGTCAATAAACGTACTTTAACTTTTAATTGTGGCTTATTCCCATTTAAATAGTAATTACTTTAAGACAACATAAAGAAACAAAAAAGTACATTGAGAAGTAACTCAAAGCGATAGTAGAAAATTAAAAAGTAAATAAATAAGAGCTTTCTACGAAAACAAGAACCTATGAACTCTTTCTCCACATATGGAAAATGATGACGATCTATTACTAAATGAACTATCTAGGGGAATAATGACAATTTGGCAAAACTTTTTACAGTAAATGTGGTTATTATTTTACAAAAAGTTATGGTAAATAAAAATGAAGTAGTAATGGAAACAAACCATGGAATTGTAGATGACCACATAGTAATAGAACTACCTACAGACCAAGAAGTAGTAAACAAAATAACGAAGTAAACGTAATAATAGCTAAAAATAACGACTGTAACGAAAGTGCAGAGAATACGATATTTAGGACACATCGAAGGAATGAAAAAAGAAATAATTCGAAAATGGTATTTTCGACACACCCAATACAAAAGAGAAGCGAAGGTAGGCAAAATGGAGTACAAAAGCAGAGTATAAAAGATTGACAAATAAGTGACATTGAGAACTAAAAGTAAAAAGTGTTGGAACATTGAATTTGAGTATCAAAAATTAATACTAAATGCCTTGTGAATGAAACTCCTTACCTGTTGCTTCAGCAGTCTTATTTTTTACCATTAGCAGAGTGTCCATTTCACTTTTCATATTTTTAAAATAATTATACACATTAAATATTATTTGACGACCCTGCTCTTTAATAACGCTACGCTTTTTTCCGTCCATTTTCAGCAAGATTGTTTGAAAATAAAATTATCTAATATTTAACACACAACTTGTTCTCAACTGCACTGCTGCGCTACTGAGTATTGAAATTATTTACTGCTAAGGCGTGGCTTAGGTAGAAATGTCAAATTTTGACCTCTGCCCAGTGCGATAATATGCAAATTAGATGCCTTCCGAAATGACGAGACCTGTACTTGACCTTGGCTTTCGGCTCGCGGTTCGGGATAAATGGAAGTTAGGATTTGGTAACGGAAAGTATTTGCTGACGAATGCAATCCTTATATACACTTGAGTGCAAAAAATCGACTCAAAATTATTTTGCGAAACTCTATCTCCTGTTTCAATCTAAAAGGTGTAAATTTAATAATATTTATTGTACAATTATTATCCTCATTATTGAGTTTGAAAAAAGTTTTGGTTTTTGGTAAATCGGGTGACGTATTACAAATAAATAATGCAACATGTAGAGAGGGGGTCAGAATTTGATTCATTAAAATTGACACGCACCGACTTAACGCGTTCGGTTAACATCGTAGGCATCAATTTCCATAGCGATGCACTAAAACATGAGTCAATTAAGTTCGCAACTACATAACGAATGGATACCACATCTGTCAAAGCAGCTCAAGCAGTAGCATTATTGAGAGAAGACCTGAGCCAGAGGGCCGTGACAAATCGACTAAATTTAAACCAATCTGCTGTGTTCCGAGTATATCGTCGGTACCAAGATACTGGTGATTATGTCCGCCGACAAGGAGGAGGCCGTAAACGAACAACAACAAAGAGAGATGATCGATTTCTTGTATCTAAATCTCTGAGAAATCGACATTTGACTGGTGTTAATCTCAAAGAAGAGCTTAGAGAGGTCAGAGGTGTGGTTACTAGCGTTTGGACAGTTAGAAGGAGACTTAAAGCAGCCAACCTGACACCGAACAGGGCAGCTACGAGTCCCAAGCTAACTGCAGCCCAGAAGTAAAGGCGACTAGAATTTGCTCGCGAACATCTGGATTGGGACGACTATCAATGGAGTCAGGTATTATTCTCCGACGAAAGTAGGATCTGCCTACATGGCAACGAAAAGAGGCGTCGAGTCTATAGAAGGCCAGGAGAACGATTTGCTCAATATTGTATACGAGAAATTGTGTCATATGAAGGCGGTTCTTGTATATTTTGGGCAGGCATTTCCATGGATGGGAAAACCGAGTTGGTTTTCGTGCCTGGTGGAGGACGCGGTGGAGGTTTAACGGTGGATCGTTACATCAGAGATATTTTGGAGGAAATGTGGTTCCATACGTGGGATTTATTGGTGATGCCTTTATTTTATTGCATGATAATGCACGATGTCATACCGCACGAGCCACCACCACCTATCTGACTGAGATCGGTATACCTACAATAAATTGGCCTGCGTTGAGCCCGGACATAAATCCAATAGAGTATGTTTGGGATGAGCTTAAACGAAGGGTTCGAAACAGAAATCATGCACCAAGGAGCATAATGGAATTGAGGGCTGCGCTTAATGATGAATGGGAAGCAATGCCTCAAGAATTTATTAGAAAAGTCATCCGATCCATGCGAAATCGACTGGAAAGTGTAATTAGGAATAGGGGTGGTAATATCAGATATTGAAAAATAAAAAAAATAATTTCGTAATTGATGATTTCTCTGTTCATTACGTCTTTCTTGGGATAGTTCCAATGATGAATATTTGAGAAACTCTGTTCGTATAGCATATTGTTTTTATAATGCGTCTTCCAAATAATGAAATAGCGGTTTTTGTAAGTTCAATAATAAAGTTACTGTTTGCACATTACATCTTGTTATTTTCATACTTCTTACATTAAAACAGAAGTTGTAATCTCAAATATCGCTTTTGAGTCGATTGTTTTGCACTCAAGTATATATATATATATATATATATATATATATATATATATATATATATATATATATATATATATATATATATATATATATATATTGTTATGATATGTAAAATCGAGAAAAATATTGGTTTGTTTAAAAATATTTCAAAGTTCAAAAACATTAAAATAATTCAGATAAGTAGGATAATATCCAACAAACATTTCGGAGAAGGAAAGTTATTAAATTCTTGGATTACCTGTACTAAACAAAATGTAAGCTTTGCATAAATTATTTCTTTGTTATACTTGAGTGACCCGCATAATTTTAAGTGAAATCCAAAGACAATTGAAATACATTAATGCAGTGATTAAAGACAATAGAAGGGATTATAGAAAGAGGTTTTTGTTAGTTTTTAAGAATTATAGAAAAATATTATTTGTAAATAAGTTTTAGGAAATTTATAATTATAGGTAAAAATTTGTTTGTTATCGAAATGAAAAAATGGGGGAATTGTGACGAGTTTTGATTGGCGGAGATTGAAAAAGGTGGGATAAGTATGTAGGAAAAAGTTTAGCGAGATTGAGGAGAGAGAAGAGAGAATCAGTTGGTTTCCAAGTCTGTAAGACGAACAGTGATTGTTCTCTGGCTGTTCCCGAGATGTAGCAAGCAGTAGTGTTGAATGTTAGTGAGTTTTTGTGGAGTTCGTGTATCTGACAGAAGCTGAAGCAGCAAAATATTGTAAGTCATATTTTCCTACTTATATTCCAAGAGTCACTGTTCAGGCCAACGAGAGATTCAGTTTATCGTAAAGAGAAGATATTCCAAGAGTCATTTTTCACTCGGGCCAACGAGAGATTCAGTTTATCGAGAGGAGAAAGGCTATCATAATTTGAATGATTGTTGCTTTTGAAGGAGATCATTAAGGCCGATATACTTGCAACAATCTGTTGTAAGATTGCTGATTACATAGGGACCGGTTGAGAGGAGATAATACAGTCTACAAGGAACAAGGATTTGGACCACTCATCATCAGAGAGAGATATTTTGTTTTCTACAGTTTTTTTTCTTTTATTGATAACACAATTTTTACACGTAATTTAGAAAGGATATAAATATTTTGATTAGGAGAGTTAGAATAGTTTGGGATTTTGAGTTTTCAATGAATATTGTTTGTACCATTAATTTTGATTGTTCACGTACGGAGAACAAAATTTTGAGAATCCTTATATGAGATTTGTTTATTGAAAACTTTTGAGTGTGAATTATTTCATTATTTTTATTTCAATATATAGTGTTAGATCATATGTGTTTTTTATTATTCCGGTATTCTCTGGACCTTACCTTTCACATGTAATAGCATAGATATTGAAGCACGAATTTAACCCAGAGATAAAAGAATTAAAAATTGTGATAGAGTCATAATCATATCATTTAAATAATTTTAATTAATCAAAAAAATTAATTAGCTAATTATTGCTTGGCGCACCAAGACTTTAAATATCACAATAACTGGCGCCCAACGTGGGGCTTGAAAATATCGCAGCTTTACATTTGAAGGAAGGGAAAGAGATCTGGAATAAGTACAGGTAATCCAGAGATAAAAACATATAACATTGAGGGAATTTGAATTTGAAAGTATTTTGACAATTTTTCCAGGGAATATAAATTTGATTTATTGATTGATCGTAGTTAGTGGATATTTACTGCTATTGAATTATTTGATTTTATTTTCTTTACCAATCATACATTTGATATTTATTTTGAATTATTTGAATTTTACTGATTGCATATTTGATATTTGTCGTGAAAATTTAATACATTTGGGGAGAAATATTGTCGTGTTCTGAAACATATAGAGTGTTGTAAAATTTCACATTTGGCGGGGACAAAAACAGTAACGAAAAGAAACAACATGTCGACCACAAGGAGTCAAAGTAAAACGCAAGAAAGGAAAGAGGATAAGATAGAAGAGGAAACAATTATTGATGAAGGATCGGATAATGAAGGAAATACCACAATAATGGAGGAAAGAAAAGAAACAGGAATGCTGGAAAAATTATTAGCAATGATGCAAATACAGACACAAACAATGAATGAAACATCAAAGAAAATGGATAAAATGGATAGAAATCAACAAGAAACATCACAAAAAATGGATGAAACAAAACAAACAATGGAAGAAAACCAACGGGAAACAAGGCAAGCAATAGAACTAAATAACAGGAATATAGAGCAGCGTTTGGAAAACTATGAACAGGAAATTAAAGGATGTGTTGAGGGGATAAAGAAAGAACTAATACAACAGATAGAAGAAATAACCCTAAAGAATGCAAAACAAGAGACAGAGATTAAAGATATCCAAGATACAATGAAGGAGATACGAAATTTCCAGAAAAAGGAAATAGAACAGTTGGAAGAAAAATTTGAAATGGCGCTACAAGAAGACAAGAAAGAAATAGAAAAACAAATTGAGGATATCAGAAAACAACGAGAGATGGGAGACAGGAGAGAAGTACTCATCCAAAGTCCGGGTGACATAAAAATACAGTTTGGCGGGGATATTCGGAAAACACACCCAGTACCGTTTGTTAAAAATTTGAAAACCAAATTACAACATATTAGATATTTTGACGATTGCAAAGAAACAATTAGAAACCATTTGAAAGAAGGAGCAGCGTTATGGTATGAAAGCAAGGAAGATGAGTTTGAAAATTGGACAGATTTTGAAAATAATTTTTTCTCAACTATTTCTGGGGGAAAAATAAACAGAGAGAAATCAACCAAGAGCTACAGAATGGAAAATATCACGAAAAAATGGGAATATCTGAAGAAAGATATGCTTTGCAGATATATAACAATTCAAAATATCTAGAATACAAATATTCTACCGAACAGCTGGTAGAAATGATCAGCAGACATTTTGAGGAAACGTTGGAAGATCACGTGATTTTGAGAAACTATCAAGATATTGATAGTTTGTGCCAATTCCTTCAATTAAAAGAAGCGAAAAGAAAAGAAATGAGAAATAGAAGACAACATGACCAATATAATGGACCGGAAAGAAGGTATTCATCAAATTATGACCAGAGAAACCGACATCCCAGATCAACAAACGAATATAGGCCGAGAAATTACAATAATTACAATAGACAACAAAATTACGATAACAGGAATGACACACAACATAGAACATATGAAAATCACAACAGGAATAGAGATGCACAAAATCCTCCGAATAGGAATACTAACGAACAAAGGGACGATAGAAATAACCAGAGCTTCCAACAACAAAATAGAAGGGAGATGAATCATGTAGCAATAGGAAACGACAGACAAATTTCTAATTCTAATCTAATATTTTTAGATGCATTTATAAAACATAAAGCGATTAAAATTGTGATTGATTCTGGATCGGAGATATCGCTAATCAATAAAAAACTAGTAAAAGAATTAAATTTGGACAGATTTGTGTATAAGATTCCTAGGGTTGATTTAGTGGGTGCAAACAATAAAAATTTGACGACAGTAAACGAAGGCTTGGGAGTACAGATAAGAGTGGGAAACAAATTCCATATTATGAAATGTGTGGTGATTGAAGATTTAAATCATGATATGATAGCGGGAATTGATGAATTGAGGAAAAAAGATATCACCATAAATTTTTCGGAAAATAAACTGGAAATCAGAGCAGAACCAGACAACACAGGAGAAGAAAAGCAAACAGATAGGAAAACAAATTCTGGAAGGATCAATGCACAGGAAAAACGCAAAGAAATCGATATGACTGTAGAGGATAAACCGAAGGTACAAGAACAAGATCTAACAGAAAAGAAAAAGAGAAGGAAGAAAAAGAAGAAGAGTTCGAAAAGAAAGCAGGAAAATAAGATGGAGACCAGAGAAAAACAGGAAATAGAAGGTACAGAAGAATTGTTGGCAACCGACGATAAAACAGAATGGAAGCAGGAAGAAAAAGAAGGTATCATCAGAGAAATGAAAGGAATAGAAACATGGTGCTCGGAATACCAAAAGGAATTAGAGGATAAAAAGAAAACAGAAGAAAAAATGGCACTGATGGACGAGAATCCAGAATTTTGTGAAGAAGTATTATGGACAGTGAACACATGTGAACAAAAGGAGGATGAAAGAAAAATAAATTGTGGAGAAAACATGGGAAAGAAAATAGAGAAGATTTTAGGAAACCATGGAGATCTTGTTAATGAAGTAAACCGAGTGGCTAAAAATTATGAACTTTCTTTTAAGGGAAAATACTTGGAAAAATTTAAAACGAAAATGTATCCAATCCCGTATAAAGACAGGCAATATACGGGGTATTTTAACATTCACGACATTTATCAGTATCATAAGTAGATTTTAATAACATAGTGAAATAATTTGATCCTAGAAAACTTTTGTCATTTTTAAAATTTAACAAAGAGTTTTCGGCAGATCAAATGGCGGGGATTTGTTATGATATGTAAAATCGAGAAAAATATTGGTTTGTTTAAAAATATTTCAAAGTTCAAAAACATTAAAATAATTCAGATAAGTAGGATAATATCCAACAAACATTTCGGAGAAGGAAAGTTATTAAATTCTTGGATTACCTGTACTAAACAAAATGTAAGCTTTGTATAAATTATTTCTTTGTTATACTTGAGTGACCCGCATAATTTTAAGTGAAATCCAAAGACAATTGAAATACATTAATGCAGTGATTAAAGACAATAGAAGGGATTATAGAAAGAGGTTTTTGTTAGTTTTTAAGAATTATAGAAAAATATTATTTGTAAATAAGTTTTAGGAAATTTATAATTATAGGTAAAAATTTGTTTGTTATCGAAATGAAAAAATGGGGGAATTGTGACGAGTTTTGATTGGCGGAGATTGAAAAAGGTGGGATAAGTATGTAGGAAAAAGTTTAGCGAGATTGAGGAGAGAGAAGAGAGAATCAGTTGGTTTCCAAGTCTGTAAGACGAACAGTGATTGTTCTCTGGCTGTTCCCGAGATGTAGCAAGCAGTAGTGTTGAATGTTAGTGAGTTTTTGTGGAGTTAGTGTATCTGACAGAAGCTGAAGCAGCAAAATATTGTAAGTCATATTTTCCTACTTATATTCCAAGAGTCACTGTTCAGGCCAACGAGAGATTCAGTTTATCGTAAAGAGAAGATATTCCAAGAGTCATTTTTCACTCGGGCCAACGAGAGATTCAGTTTATCGAGAGGAGAAAGGCTATCATAATTTGAATGATTGTTGCTTTTGAAGGAGATCATTAAGGCCGATATACTTGCAACAATCTGTTGTAAGATTGCTGATTACATAGGGAGCGGTTGAGAGGAGATAATACAGTCTACAAGGAACAAGGATTTGGACCACTCATCATCAGAGAGAGATATTTTGTTTTCTGCAGTTTTTTTTCTTTTATTGATAACACAATTTTTACACGTAATTTAGAAAGGATATAAATATTTTGATTAAGAGAGTTAGAATAGTTTGGGATTTTGAGTTTTCAATGAATATTGTTTGTACTATTAATTTTGATTGTTCACGTACGGAGAACAAAATTTTGAGAATCCTTATATGAGATTTGTTTATTGAAAACTTTTGAGTGTGAATTATTTCATTATTTTTATTTCAATATATAGTGTTAGATCATATGTGTTTTTTATTATTCCGGTATTCTCTGGACCTTACCTTTCACATGTAACAGCATAGATATTGAAGCACGAATTTAACCCTGAGATAAAAGAATTAAAAATTGTGATAGAGTCATAATCATATCATTTAAATAATTTTAATTAATCAAAAAAATTAATTAGCTAATTATTGCTTGGCGCACCAAGACTTTAAATATCACAATAATATATATATATATATATATATATATATATATATATATATATATATATATATATATATATGTATATATATATGTATATATATATATGTATATATATATATATGTATATATATATATATATATATATACATATATATACTCACAACTTTACTACACTTTCTCTTTACTACACAATAAAATTTATTTTACTTTCAATTCGTGGCTTCTAGTATTTCCTGGATGCCGGCTTTCTTTAGGATAGACAAAGGAAATAAATATTATAACACACTTTATAACCTTTTAAAACAATCACCATTTATTTCAATACCATATATAACTATCAACATAAAAATTGTATACACTGAATTATCTATTCCTCAGAGCAAAAAAAAACTTAATTCTGTTATTTCCCTTTTAAAATCAATTTATTTAATTTACTGCAAAGTTGTTCTCATTAACTTTCTAAAAAACAAATTTTATTATGTGCAAATTTTATGACAATGAATTCAATTATTTTTATCAATTGCTTTATGATATGAGTTTAAATAAAATATATGGTGTACATATAACGCTTATTTCACAAACAAATTGACGTACCTTTCTTATTTTCTTTCCGCGATCTCTCCCAACGGATAGTGACTTAGTCTCCGGATTGTGTTTCCGAAATACTGTTCAATTTTCCAAAACACGTGTGGCTCTGCTTTCTCCCTCCAAAAACTGTTACACAAAAAACAGCACTCGTTCAGTTTCTCTCCAAATTAAAAAAAAATCACTTCCGACTCGTTTCACAATAATAATAATGGGACTCTTTCCGCAAATTGCGTCTCCCGCCTCTAATGGTTATCTTGTACAAACTTTATATAATTTTTTTCCTTTTCTTATAGATTTAGGAATCTCTTCAGACACAAGGAGTTTGAGATTCTCGACCTGGGTCTCGATTCGTCTACACCTATTTTGCTCATCAACTTAAAACTCACACACAAAAAACTTATACTTCTTTTTCACATACTATTTTCAAACTGGACTTCTTGTTCTGGCTGTTAAAAACGCAATAATGATTCCACAAACTGTTCTTAAAGTGGACCTTAAAAACACAATGATTCAAATCTCCTGGTTCAATTTTCAAGTCGACTGTCCTATTCTCCGTCGTATTTTCTAGCCAATCAACATTCATTCATACAAATTCATCCCACTATCAAACTTCAAATTTTCCTAATTTTAAATTTCAAGAAATCAAGCGTGTTTACTTCAATTGGTTTTTCCCCCTCAGAACGCCTATTCACAGTCGCTCTAAACGTGAAAATAAATATATTCTGTCTTAGGAAGCAACTCTAACATGGCTTCGTATGGACGCAAATAGCGACATCTGATATTAAAATCCGTAAACTAATTTTCGAAACCAAATTCAGATTTTTGCTTTAATCTGTGCCTTCTAAGAATTGCAAGGCAAAACAGACGTTGATAAAGATGTTATTAGAGACATGGGGAATCTAAAAATTGCATTCCACAACATATCTCCTCAACTAAGCAAAAATCCTTAGCGAATTGGTTTCTAGTACTCGTACAGAGTATATCGGAATAAAAGGAAAAAGACAGTTAAGATTTGATTTCACGTATAGTGCGTCTGTGTATCCGCGTATACGTATTTGACCCTAAAAGGGTTCTTTAGAACGGCTATTCACAGTCGCTCTGAACGTGAAAATAAATCTATTCTGTCTTAGGAAGCAATTCTAAGATGGATTCAGCTTTCCAAAATTTTACTGTTGCTAACGAAGGTGCAACCTCACCATATACTTCGACCAGGTCAGCTTTGATTTGCACATTCGTTTTACCCTTTTTGTGGAGGAACCGAACGATATTCGACTTTTTCCATTTCTCCGAAAACACAAAATTTGCTTGCTTTTGACGGCTGTAAAAACCAAACTAATTGTTTTTAAAACTTAAAATTTTGTCATAATTTTATTAAATCTGTTTTGCTATTGTACGTTGCTAACTATTAAACATTATAATATAATATATTTTAGGATGAATTACTACAAAGAGTTATAGAAGAACATGAAAAAATAGCCAAAGTTACAAATAGACAAAAGATAGACATAGTATCTGGGAAGAAGCCAAATTCAACAGAAAAGCAAGAATTGCCATAGTTGTACTAAAACATGAATGTTATTCAAATTAAAACTAAATAAGATCATTTGAAAAATGCTGTTATTCTGAAAATAAAAATGTTACGATATTTTAGTTAAATTATTTCACGAACATTTCACGGACAATGTGTAATACTTCGGATTGCTTTTACAGTCTGGATGAATGCATTTATCGCTTGGTTTTTGAAAAAAGCTATAGCTAAAGCCTCGGTAGCGCAGGGATAATATTGTTTTGTTACGAATGTAAAATCTCAGAGGCTGAAGGTTCGAATACGGGAAGTGATAGAATATTTTATTAAAAAATCTTATCATTGTGATCGATACTCGTTCGATTCACAGGACGCACACTACACTGAAAATTATTCTTTTGTTTTATCTACGGTCCCAGTGTAAAAAAGTTCTGTCAGTAAGTAGGGAGGCATTTTGCCCGTACATACTATAATGTATTTTTGTCTATGCGTATTTGTCTAAGGTATTCTTTCCATTTTCGGTGAAAACGAAAAGTGCACGTGAATATTCTCCGTTTTTATAATTTTTAAATCCATAACTTTTAACGGTGAATCAGCCATCAGTGTCTATTGCAATTTTTGGCTGCACTAATCCCCGATCCAAGAGACAGAAAGATGATATTGAAAATATAAAATATTATTCCACTTAGGTTTTGCGCAACCTTCCTCAGTTCCTTTTCTAATCCCAATAAATAGTCTTGAAATTTAACAGTTATCCGAATCCTTTGTGTTAAGGAGTATGAACAACTTATATACAATACCATCTTTTGTAAGTTTCCTAAAGTACAATCATCATCTGGTCATTTGTGCAGGCAGTGCAGCAAGCTCATATATTTTTTTCTATTCGTAAATCAGAACACTAATATCGGAATTGGACAACGATTAAACTACTTTATGAATCCCTATTTCTCTGTCACGACATAACTTGACAAGCTTTCTAATATATATATATATATATATATATATATATATATATATATATATATATATATGTATAGAAAACGGAGCTTTGAGGTTTATTGGGATTTGCAGCGGTGAAATAAGTGTACTCTTTTAACTAAGTTTCAAGCTTGCGAAAATGTTTATTTTCATCATCAGGAAAAACTGAAATAAAGTGCTAATGTTAGTAAAGCATCCTCGAAACCTATTAAGAGTGTAAAAGGTTATAAAAACTTACGTTATTGAGATTTGTCTTTCGTGGATGTTCTACTCACATGTGACAATATCACGCACCACTCATTGAGTGAGTCAATAATTAAATAATCTCTAAATTGCATGGTGTAAAAAAATATATGTATATATATATATATATATATATATATATATATATATATATATATATATATTGTTATGATGTATTGTTTGTTTGAATGATGAGCAATGAGTATTTTTAATAATATAGGGTTTTATCGCGGTTCTCAAAGAATTAGTTTGTAAGTACTTTTGTAAATTATCTTTATTATAACTATTATGAAACACACACATATATATATATATATATATATATATATATATATATATATATATATATATATATATATATATATATCTAACCTAGCCAATGTAAATTTAGAATAAACTATCTTTAAATTGATATTCTTATAAAACTAATTAAATTCTATAGACAATGTAAAATTTAAACAAACTATCTTCAAAATTGAAACTGTTATGACACTAACTAAATTATATTAACAAAATTTTGTACCTTTCTGTCACTGAATGCCTAAATGAACTGTTTTCCACTATATAGATTCTAATCACCACTGAATGTCTTCGTACTTCGGTTATCCTTGTTTTTGTGAAATTACTTTTTCCAATTATCAGCTTCTACCAATTTAAGATATATTTTTCTTCACCAGCATTTATAAACCACCAAGCAAACCAGCAAAACAGCATTTATATTTATTCTTCTTTTCAATATACCAATATCCAATTATTATAAGTTGATTTATACTAATCTCCAATCATAATATAATTTTAATTTCTTCCAATATTCTTCTAATATACTTTTTTAATCTTCAATAATTATTTGTGTATAATTATAAATGTGCATAATTTTTAATCTTCATTTAACTCACGATATTAAACAATTGGACTATTTGTAACTGATTGACTGTCTTGAAAATTCTGAACAATTGACTTCACTAACTAAATGAGTCTATCTTCTACTAACTTTCATAATAAACTGGCCATCTTGAATCCAAATCACGGGTATTTATATCTTTTCAATCTTCCAGAACCATCTGGTAAGAAATCATGTTCGATTTAGTTCTATTTCTTCTATATGGATGTTCTCGAAAAAAAATATCTATTCGATCCACCGACATAATCATTATTCCAGAATGTTCCAACATAAACACAGGTCAAATTCTGCATTCTGGAGAATTCCAGAATATATTTATATTCCTAAAAATTCTTAATTTCTGTCAGTCACTTACTGTATAGTTGGTTGCCTATGCACATGGCTCACTTAAATATATTTACAACATTAAAATACAACTTTTTACAATTATTATATGCTAATTTCTTAAAAATGCCCTCACATAAATAATTTTTATTAAATTCTCTAGTATATAACCAAATATCTAATATTATCTAACGTGTAACTTATAAATTAATTTTTTAAATAATATCATTTCAACACCCCAAAATTAAATTTAAAATAAATAATTTACTTATTATTTTTTTAAATATTAATTTTCTTATCCACATACCTTAGTAATTATAATAAATGAAATAATTTAATTTCCTATTTTAATTGTTCTATCAAATACATCCCTGTTCGCTGTCTATGTCAAAGCAGAGAACAACGGAGCACAGTTCGGCTATTCTATGATCAAACTGTCATGTCAAATGTAGCAATGGATGCTATATCATAGAATAAAATATAACCTTAATTAAAAATATAATCTATATTGTGTTCTGTTTATTTATAGACAAAATCTAGGAATTATTTCCATTCAACAGGCTTTCATCCATATGAATTGGTAAGTTTTATACTTTATTATATTAGAAAAACAGTTTTAGCAAATTATTTATAGAATCTATTTAGTATCTAACCCCAAATTATGATTTTTAGGGTACAAAATAATTTCCATATGTACAAGACAACAAGTATAATGTCAAATTGATTCAAAATAATGAAATCTACCATCTATTTAACAAATCAAGTCTATTGAATAAAATGGATATATCAGTAATAATATATTAATATAATATATATAATATATTACTTCTTTTTGAAAAAATGTATATTTTTCTTGATTTATTTTTAGTCCAACTTTGTCTAATCTATTTATTATAATTTTTAGGTGTTTCTCATGATCTTCAGCCGTTTTAGAAAAAATTAATATATCATCAATGTAGTGAATTACAAAATGTTCATATTGATCCAAAATATCATGAAGACATCTACATAGAGCACTGCAAGATGATTGAAGTCCAAATGGTACTACTTTGAATTGATATACTACTCCATCTATCTGAAATCCTGTATACTGTCTACTTTTTCTTTCTAGAGGTATTAACCAAAAGCTATGCTGTAAATCAATTTTAGTGAAACATGACATTCCTGTAATTCTTCCTAGTATTCCATCTATACTCATTGGTGCTTCAAATTGCTTTTCAGTAATCTTGTTAATATTCCTTGCATCCAAACATAACCTGATTTCACCTGATCTTTTTCGTACTACTACTATGGGGTTAATAAAACGTGTGTCTGCCTTCTCAATGATCCCATCTTCTAACATATTATTAATTGTTTTGTTTACTTCTTCTCTGTATTTATATGGTATTGGGTATGATTTTGTTTTAAAATCTTTTTCTTCTTTAACTTTTATACTATGGATATAATTCTGTGCAATTCTATTTTCTTTATTGACAAGTCCCTTGTGTTGCTGCAATATGGAAATGACCATTGATTTATATTCTTCAGGGCAATTTAAAACTTTCATCACATCTTCTTCTTTACAAACAAAATTATTCTTCATTATGTACTCATTATTCCTTGCTTCCAATTTTACGCACTCCGCCTCGTAGGCATCCATCTGCTTAAAATTTCCATTCCTTAAATATTCACTACAATAATTATTCTTTACATTCTTCTGGGACATTTCCCTATCATCAAAATACATTTCTTCTTCATAAACATCATTATTTTCTTTTAATAATATCCTATCAACTCTTATTCCTTCTTCCACCTCATCTTTCTGCATAAATTTAATTATTTGCCCTTCCAAAGTTACCATTTTTTCTTCAAAATCTATCTTTACTTTCTTCTTTTCCAATTCATCATTTCCCATTAATATATCAACACATAAATCCTTGACAATAAATCCTTGCATATTAATTTCTTTATTAAGAATATTAATTTTAAAATTGGCTAGTTTATCAATTTCACCCAACTTCTTATTATTTGCACCAATAATTTTAATTTTTGGAATCTTTATTATATCTGATAGTTTTAATGTATTAAAAATAAAATTTTCCGAGACTAAAGTACTTTCTGAACCAGTATCTATCATAATTTTAATCATTTTATTTTTGGCCAAAGCATTTATATAAATTAAATTAATAGATTCAATAATTTTATCTTCATCTAAAGAAATAAATTCAGTAGGTTTTTCATAATAGCAATGGCCTAACTTGTAATTCAGAAAGTTTACTGAACAAAATTTTGATTATTAGAATTGTCAGATTGTATCTGACCACTTGGATCTGATGTCCTATGTCTTTCCCTACTATGACTTCTACTCACATTTTCTTGCCTTGTACTATTTAGTTCCCTGTCTTCGCAGCTTCTATTCCTTCGTACACAATTTACCTGTCTGTTATGGTTAGGTCGCTCTGTATTTCTTCTATTGTTAAAATCTTGTCTATTATTATTAGTACTGTTATTAAATTGTTGTCTATTATAACTAGTATTATTATTAAAATTCTGTAAATTATTACCATATCTATAATTATTATATGATTGTCTATATTGTTGATTATCATTTTTATTATATTGAAAGGTATTATTGTTTTTTCTGTTGTTATTATTACTTGTCATATTGCCTCTTTGTATTCTTTGAATAAAATTAATAAAACTAACTATTGTTTGAATATTTTGTACAGTTACTGTTTGCACAACATCAGCATCAAAATGTCTAGATACATTTAAGACTGTTTCTTCCCCTCTAAGTGGTGGTTCTAAATATTTTGCAACTGTTATCAGTTTTAATGCATAATCTACCATATTTGATTTTAAATTGTGATTATACTTTCCAAAATATAGAATTTCTCTAAACTTTGCTTGCTCTAATTCACCCCAATAATAATTTAAAAATTTATTTTCAAATGTTTCAAAGTTATCTAAATCATTTTCAATACTAGCAAACCAAGTTGCTGCATTGTCATTTAATGTCATTCTAATATAATCTTTAATATCATTAATATTATTCACAAATCTTAATTTATGTTTTAAACTATTTATGTATACTTCTAGGATGCAAATTTTTTATATTACCAGAGAATTTAATCCCAGTCTCATTTGTTAAATTTAAGTAAGATCTCCCTATGTCTCTCATTTGTGAAATATCATCTATTCTCTGTTCCACATTTCTTATTTGATTACTATTTATTTGGATATTTTGTTGTATATCGTCTAATTTTTCTTCTGTGTTTCTCCTGTCTTCGTTAATTTTTACTTCTAAGTTACATTTCTGCAACTCTATTTTCTGTTCTATATCTATCTTATTATCTTGAATAATCCTCTTTACTTCTGTCCTCTCATTTTTTATCCTTTTCTTGTAGTCATGCTGTATATTTTTTATTTCATTTGCTACTTTCTTCTCTGCAGCTTCAAGTTTTTTATCCATTTGTTTTACAATTTTATTATTATTATCTTCTATTTTCTTTTCTAATTTTCTATAATTCTCTTCTAATTTCTGTTCCATTTTTTTCATGTCTTCTTTCACTTGTTTTGAATTCTCTTCCAATTTTTTATGTCTTCTTTGATTTCTTTTGAATTCTCTTCCATTTTTTTCGTATTCTCTTCCATTGTCTTGTTCATCTGCATCATTAATGACATCAAAGCTGCCATATTGACATTTTCCTCTCTTTCTGGATTCATTTCTGCAGTATCTTGTGGAACTTGAACTAAACTCTCCTTTTGTATAGGTTGTGTTTCTACTTCCACATCTTCTTCATTCTTTTTCCTTCTTGTACCTTTCTTTCCTTGAGACATTTTGAGACTTTACTTGTTCAAATATAATTAAAATAAAATCTATAATTTTTCCTTTCTACTGATAATTAATTTAATTATATGAGAGCACTTATCTTCCCAAACTAATTCTTTTAAATAGAGAGCCACCGCGTTGGGTGTCAAATTGTTATGACATTAACTAAATTATATTAACAAAATTTTGTACCTTTCTTTCACTGAATGCCTAAATGAACTGTTTTCCACTATATAGATTCTAATCACCACTGAATGTCTTCGTACTTCGGTTATCCTTGTTTTTGTGAAATTACTTTTTCCAATTATCAGCTTCTACCAATTTAAGATATATTTTTCTTCACCAGCATTTATAAACCACCAAGCAAACCAGCAAAACAGCATTTATATTTATTCTTCTTTTCAATATACCAATATCCAATTATTATAAGTTGATTTATACTAATCTCCAATCATAATATAATTTTAATTTCTTCCAATATTCTTCTAATATACTTTTTTAATCTTCAATAATTATTTGTGTATAATTATAAATGTGCATAATTTTTAATCTTCATTTAACTCACGATATTAAACAATTGGACTATTTGTAACTGATTGACTGTCTTGAAAATTCTGAACAATTGACTTCACTAACTAAATGAGTCTATCTTCTACTAACTTTCATAATAAACTGGCCATCTTGAATCCAAATCACGGGTATTTATATCTTTTCAATCTTCCAGAACCATCTGGTAAGAAATCATGTTCGATTTAGTTCTATTTCTTCTATATGGATGTTCTCGAAAAAAAATATCTATTCGATCCACCGACATAATCATTATTCCAGAATGTTCCAACATAAACACAGGTCAAATTCTGCATTCTGGAGAATTCGTTAATGTTCTATTGATAATTTTGTTGACATTTAGGCTTTTCAGATCAGAATAAACATTTAAATCATTAAATATATATAAATTAAACATTTTAAACTAACATTATTATTATAACCCCACTTTATATTCCTAAAAATTCTTAATTTCTGTCAGTCACTTACTGTATAGTTGGTTGCCTATGCACATGGCTCACTTAAATATATTTACAACATTAAAATACAACTTTTTACAATTATTATATGCTAATTTCTTAAAAATGCCCTCACATAAATAATTTTTATTAAATTCTCTAGTATATAACCAAATATCTAATATTATCTAATGTGTAACTTATAAATTAATTTTTTAAATAATATCATTTCAATATATATATATATATATATATATATATATATATATATATATATATATATATATATTGTGATGATGTATTATTTGTGAATGATGAGCAATGAGTGTTTTTTAATAATATATATATATATATATATATATATATATATATATATATATATATATATATATATATATATATATATATATATATATATATAGGGTTTTTATCGCGGTTCTCAAAGAATTAGTTTTAAGCACTTTTTTAAATTATCTTTATTATATCTATTATGAAACACACATATATATCTAATATAACCAATGCAAAATTTAAAATAAACTATCTTTAAATTGAAATTCTTCTGAAACTAATTAAATTATATAGACAATGTAAAATTTAAACAAACTATCTTTAAAATTGAAATAATTATGACACTAACTAAATTATATTAACAAAATTTTGTACCTTTCCTTCACTGAATGCCTAAATGAAAATGTTCTCCAAAATAAAGATTTTAATCACCACTCAATGTCTTCGTTCTCAGTCTCGGTTATCCTTGTTTTTGTGAAATTACTTTTTCCAATTATCAGCTTCCACCAATTTAAAATATTTGTCTTCTTAACAGCATTTATATTTATTCTTCTTTTCAATATACCAATATCCAATCACCAAATATATTATATAATTTTAATTTTCAATTAATACTTTCTTCCATTATCCAATTACCATTTTTACATAACATAATTTTTAATCTTCAATAATATTATCTTTATACTGTTTCTTAATCTTCATTGAACTTATTATATTGAACATCTGGACCTTCTGACTGACTATCTTGAACTTATTGAACAACTGACTTCATTAACTAAATGTGTCTGTCTTCTAACTAACCTTCTTACTAACTGACTGGCCTTACTATCTTGAAAATCTTCCCCACTGACTAACTATATACTAACTGCTTACTGTTTGAGTGGCCATTTTGAATCCAAATCACCGAGTATTTATACCCTTTTCAATGTTCCAGAACCATCTGGCAAGAAATCTTATTCGATTTGTTCCATTTCCTACATATCTGAATCTTCTGGAATAGTCCATTTTTGAAATAGGTTATCTTCGGTGATCTAGAGAATTCCTTACTTTTCTATCGAGAATTTTATCGACATTTAGGCTTTTCAGATCAGAATATAAACTTAAATCAGTAACTTAAACACTCTAATTTAATATACTACACATTTTAAACAACATATAACCCTATTTCACATTCGCAAATTATTAATATCTCTGTCATTTAACTGTATAGTTGGTTGCCTTTGCACATGGCTCACTTAAATATATTTACAATATTATAATTATTAAAATAAAACTTTTTTACACTTATTATATGCTAATTTCTTAAGAATACCCTCATATAAATAAAATTCTTATGAAACTAATTAAATTATATAGACAATGTAAAATTTAAACAAGCTATCTTTAAAATTGAAATAATTATGACACTAACTAAATTATATTAACAAAATTTTGTACCTTTCTTTCACTGAATGCCTAAATGAAAATGTTCTCCAAAATAAAGATTTTAATCACCACTCAATGTCTTCGTTCTCAGCCTCGGTTATCCTTGTTTTTGTGAAATTACTTTTTCCAATTATCAGCTTCCACCAATTTAAAATATTTTTCTTCTTAACAGCATTTATATTTATTCTTCTTTTCAATATACCAATATCCAATCACCAAATATATTATGTAATTTTAATTTTCAATTAATACTTCCTTCCATTATCCAATTACCATTTATACATAACATAATTTTTAATCTTCAATAATATTATCTTTATACTGTTTCTTAATCTTCATTGAACTTATATTGAACAACTGACTTCACTAACTAAATGTGTCTGTCTTCTAACTAACTTTCTTACTAACTGACTGGCCTTACTATCTTGAAAATCTTCCCAACTGACTAACTATATACTAACTGCTTACTGTTTGACTGGCCTTACTATCTTGAAAATCTTCCCAACTAACTAACTATATACTAACTGCTTACTGTTTGACTGGCCATTTTGAATTCAAATCACCGAGTATTTATACCCTTTTCAATGTTCCAGAACCATCTGGCAAGAAATCTTATTCGATTTGTTCCATTTCCTACATATCTGAATCTTCTGGAATAGTCCATTTTTGAAATAGGTTATCTTCGGTGATCTAGAGAATTCCTTACTTTTCTATCGAGAATTTTATCGACATTTAGGCTTTTCAGATCAGAATATAAACTTAAATCAGTAACTTAAACACTCTAATTTAATAAACTACACATTTTAAACAACATATAACCCTATTTCACATTCGCAAATTATTAATTTCTCTAACTGTCATTTAACTGTATAGTTGGTTGTCTATGCACATGGCTCACTTAAATATATTTACAATATTATAATTATTAAAATAAAACTTTTTTACACTTATTATATGCTAATTTCTTAAGAATACCCTCATATAAATAATTTTTATAAAATTATCTAGTATATAACTTATAAATTATTTTCTTTAAACACCAATCATCTCAATATATATATATATATATATTTATATATATATATATATATATATATATATATATATATATATATATATATATATATATATATATATATATATATATGTAGTGTGTGTGAGTGGCTCAGAGGCAAAGGTGTCTAACCCCAAAATTTAAAATAAACTATCTTTAAATTGAAATTCTTATGAAACTAATTAAATTATATAGACAATGTAAAATTTAAACAAGCTATCTTTAAAATTGAAATAATTATGACACTAACTAAATTATATTAACAAAATTTTGTACCTTTCTTTCACTGAATGCCTAAATGAAAATGTTCTCCAAAATAAAGATTTTAATCACCACTCAATGTCTTCGTTCTCAGCCTCGGTTATCCTTGTTTTTGTGAAATTACTTTTTCCAATTATCAGCTTCCACCAATTTAAAATATTTTTCTTCTTAACAGCATTTATATTTATTCTTCTTTTCAATATACCAATATCCAATCACCAAATATATTATATAATTTTAATTTTCAATTAATACTTCCTTCCATTATCCAATTACCATTTATACATAACATAATTTTTAATCTTCAATAATATTATCTTTATACTGTTTCTTAATCTTCATTGAACTTATATTGAACATCTGGAATTTCTGACTGACTATCTTGAACTTATTGAACAACTGACTTCACTAACTAAATGTGTCTGTCTTCTAACTAACTTTCTTACTAACTGACTGGCCTTACTATCTTGAAAATCTTCCCAACTGACTAACTATATACTAACTGCTTACTGTTTGACTGGCCTTACTATCTTGAAAATCTTCCCAACTAACTAACTATATACTAACTGCTTACTGTTTGACTGGCCATTTTGAATCCAAATCACCGAGTATTTATACCCTTTTCAATGTTCCAGAACCATCTGGCAAGAAATCTTATTCGATTTGTTCCATTTCCTACATATCTGAATCTTCTGGAATAGTCCATTTTTGAAATAGGTTATCTTCGGTGATCTAGAGAATTCCTTACTTTTCTATCGAGAATTTTATCGACATTTAGGCTTTTCAGATCAGAATATAAACTTAAATCAGTAACTTAAACACTCTAATTTAATATACTACACATTTTAAACAACATATAACCCTATTTCACATTCGCAAATTATTAATATCTCTGTCATTTAACTGTATAGTTGGTTGCCTTTGCACATGGCTCACTTAAATATATTTACAATATTATAATTATTAAAATAAAACTTTTTTACACTTATTATATGCTAATTTCTTAAGAATACCCTCATATAAATAAAATTCTTATGAAACTAATTAAATTATATAGACAATGTAAAATTTAAACAAGCTATCTTTAAAATTGAAATAATTATGACACTAACTAAATTATATTAACAAAATTTTGTACCTTTCTTTCACTGAATGCCTAAATGAAAATGTTCTCCAAAATAAAGATTTTAATCACCACTCAATGTCTTCGTTCTCAGCCTCGGTTATCCTTGTTTTTGTGAAATTACTTTTTCCAATTATCAGCTTCCACCAATTTAAAATATTTTTCTTCTTAACAGCATTTATATTTATTCTTCTTTTCAATATACCAATATCCAATCACCAAATATATTATGTAATTTTAATTTTCAATTAATACTTCCTTCCATTATCCAATTACCATTTATACATAACATAATTTTTAATCTTCAATAATATTATCTTTATACTGTTTCTTAATCTTCATTGAACTTATATTGAACAACTGACTTCACTAACTAAATGTGTCTGTCTTCTAACTAACTTTCTTACTAACTGACTGGCCTTACTATCTTGAAAATCTTCCCAACTGACTAACTATATACTAACTGCTTACTGTTTGAGTGGCCTTACTATCTTGAAAATCTTCCCAACTAACTAACTATATACTAACTGCTTACTGTTTGACTGGCCATTTTGAATTCAAATCACCGAGTATTTATACCCTTTTCAATGTTCCAGAACCATCTGGCAAGAAATCTTATTCGATTTGTTCCATTTCCTACATATCTGAATCTTCTGGAATAGTCCATTTTTGAAATAGGTTATCTTCGGTGATCTAGAGAATTCCTTACTTTTCTATCGAGAATTTTATCGACATTTAGGCTTTTCAGATCAGAATATAAACTTAAATCAGTAACTTAAACACTCTAATTTAATAAACTACACATTTTAAACAACATATAACCCTATTTCACATTCGCAAATTATTAATTTCTCTAACTGTCATTTAACTGTATAGTTGGTTGTCTATGCACATGGCTCACTTAAATATATTTACAATATTATAATTATTAAAATAAAACTTTTTTACACTTATTATATGCTAATTTCTTAAGAATACCCTCATATAAATAATTTTTATAAAATTATCTAGTATATAACTTATAAATTATTTTCTTTAAACACCAATCATCTCAATATATATATATATATATATATATATATATATATATGTAGTGTGTGTGAGTGGCTCAGAGGCAAAGGTGTCTAACCCCAAAATTTAAAATAAACTATCTTTAAATTGAAATTCTTATGAAACTAATTAAATTATATAGACAATGTAAAATTTAAACAAGCTATCTTTAAAATTGAAATAATTATGACACTAACTAAATTATATTAACAAAATTTTGTACCTTTCTTTCACTGAATGCCTAAATGAAAATGTTCTCCAAAATAAAGATTTTAATCACCACTCAATGTCTTCGTTCTCAGCCTCGGTTATCCTTGTTTTTGTGAAATTACTTTTTCCAATTATCAGCTTCCACCAATTTAAAATATTTTTCTTCTTAACAGCATTTATATTTATTCTTCTTTTCAATATACCAATATCCAATCACCAAATATATTATATAATTTTAATTTTCAATTAATACTTCCTTCCATTATCCAATTACCATTTATACATAACATAATTTTTAATCTTCAATAATATTATCTTTATACTGTTTCTTAATCTTCATTGAACTTATATTGAACATCTGGAATTTCTGACTGACTATCTTGAACTTATTGAACAACTGACTTCACTAACTAAATGTGTCTGTCTTCTAACTAACTTTCTTACTAACTGACTGGCCTTACTATCTTGAAAATCTTCCCAACTGACTAACTATATACTAACTGCTTACTGTTTGACTGGCCTTACTATCTTGAAAATCTTCCCAACTAACTAACTATATACTAACTGCTTACTGTTTGACTGGCCATTTTGAATCCAAATCACCGAGTATTTATACCCTTTTCAATGTTCCAGAACCATCTGGCAAGAAATCTTATTCGATTTGTTCCATTTCCTACATATCTGAATCTTCTGGAATAGTCCATTTTTGAAATAGGTTATCTTCGGTGATCTAGAGAATTCCTTACTTTTCTATCGAGAATTTTATCGACATTTAGGCTTTTCAGATCAGAATATAAACTTAAATCAGTAACTTAAACACTCTAATTTAATAAACTACACATTTTAAACAACATATAACCCTATTTCACATTCGCAAATTATTAATTTCTCTAACTGTCATTTAACTGTATAGTTGGTTGTCTATGCACATGGCTCACTTAAATATATTTACAATATTATAATTATTAAAATAAAACTTTTTTACACTTATTATATGCTAATTTCTTAAGAATACCCTCATATAAATAATTTTTATAAAATTATCTAGTATATAACTTATAAATTATTTTCTTTAAACACCAATCATCTCAATATATATATATATATATATATATATATATATATATATATATATATATATATATATATATATATATATATATATATATATATATATATGTAGTGTGTGTGAGTAGCTCAGAGGCAAAGGTGCCTAACCCCAAAAAATTTGTTGGATTAGGCTTAATAAGTGCTTATAATTTCTGTAAAAATCGTGTGCAGGATCAGCCTGAATAAAATTTTGTTGGTATGGCGTCCCCATTTATAAACTGGTTTTCGCAGTAACAAAATGTCATAGAAAGCTTGCGGCAGAACTGCCTAACCAACAGAAATATGGCGGATGTAAACACGAGCAGTAACGCATCAGAGCCTTCATCGATAATAATCCAATTTCTTCGAATGTTGAGTCCTCAGGTGAGAAAGTTACAATATTAATAAAATTTAAATATAAAACAAGCAAGATATTCCTTAATATATCCATTGTGGCTTACGCTGTTTTGACGCAAACTTATTTGTAATATATTTTTTTATTACTCTAGATGAGAATAATGGTGATTCCAGCGAACAAACTCAAAAAATGAGTTATTGGACAATAAGAATAAAGACAATGATCCACAAGGCAAATCGCACCAAAATTCTGTCTTTTATTATGGGATAATAAACTTACCTCTTTTCCATAACAAATTTTTTAATTCTCAAATAAAAAACGAATTAAAAACTCTTACTTGACACACGAATTTAAAGATGCAAGTTCAATAATCAAAAACAAAATAATTATTATACTTAATTCGCGCCAAATCTACACAGGTTGGTGACACTGAATTCACGTCAATAAATGAGATAATTAGGACATGTTCTATTTCATTAATTTATTCACGGTAAAATTGGCGATTTCATGAATTTCTTCATGAATTTATTGTTAGTGTAAAGCAGCTATAAGACATCATTTAAATTTTTCTCCACTTCAGTAACAGTTTTTGGTTGTGCAACAATAGATATACATATATGAAACTCCTAGTATCTACTGGTATAGGTTGATCGTCTGTGTAAATATAATACAGTGTAAGTGCCATTACGCTACTCCAAGCGAGACCGTTATTCTGACCATCTTCTGTTCTGTAGGCATAAGCGGATAATACAAGTGAGTTTATTATCTAAGGGGATGTCATATACCTAGTTGACCATCAGTATACCCCTGATACCTGATATCTTTCGTATCCGTCTTGTGTTGGGTAAGATTTAGTATTTGTGACGTACATGATATTCCTGTCTATAGCTAATTTGGTCTTTTAATTTGAGTTTTTCTTTTACTATCGGTGAAATTATATGCAGAAGTATTTTAAATATCTGACAAAATAAAGATATTGGCCGATAGCTTTTGTGGTCGTTGGCGTTTTTGTCAGGTTTAAGCAAGGCAACAACTTTGGCTTGTCTCCAGACTTTGGATTTCTGCATAGTTTGAATACAGCTGTCCGTCATCCGGAGAAGCTATTGTAATGGTTTTGGTCGAAATTTCGTAATTAGGTTTGTGCTCAGATCCTCAATGTCGGAAGCCATATTATTTTTCATTATATATGTAGATGGTAGATGACAGCGGTGGAAATTTTCAGAATTTCACCTTTTAGCAGAAACAAATTTAACCCTAATTTAGTTCCCCTGCCGAAAAATGTCAGTGCACTTCACTTTTACATTTATATAATTTAGATAATGCTAGTGCAAACACAGCTCAAGCCACTTTGGGCCACTTTTGCATTTGAATTTAATCTGTAATTCAGTTGTATTTGAAAGTTTACAGCGTTTACAAGTGCTGCAATCAGTGAGACTTTTTTCGTGTTAAGTTTATTTAGAATGGTTTTTAACACTTCTATAACTGCTAAATATATTATCAGAGAGTACATTACCAGTATATTATTGTTAGGATAAATATGACTCATATTTAACCTGTAAGTAATTCTTATTATTCTAATAAGAATTTTCTAGTAGTTTCCTCTACCATAAAACCGGTCTTCTTTCCATGCCGTTCGAGAGAGTTCAGGGGTCAGCACAGGTCAACCGGCGGGCGTAATTTCGGCCGGTAATCCCTTGGCCTACCTGCATAAATCAAGGGGTACCATTTATGACAGGGGTAATTTCGGCCGAGGGGTTGATGTTTACGATGAGATTAAAATATTGGTAATTACGCTTCATAGTTTCTGTAAAATATTAATTGTGTATTTATTTGGAAATACCTAATCCTGTGTACCTGTCGGAAATACCTTTAATTTACTTATCTCTTTATTCTAATAACTATGTTGTACCTACTTAAGATTATTCCTTTAAATGTATAAAATTCACAAATAACAGGTATAAAATTATTATAGCTAGTCAGTATTATAACTTATCTTGAAGCTACTAGTCGATAGAAAGCATAAAATATATTATTTGTATACGATGGCATCTGTTTCAGTAATTAAGAGTTCACGCGGTTGTGACTTACTAGTTGTAGAAAAGTTTCAGTTTTGTAAACAGGACGTATTAAAAAGTGGTGAAGTACGTTGGAGGTGTATAAAGAAAAATTTAAGATGTTTAGCCAAACTGTACACTGTTGGTGCGGAATACACAGTTACTAGAAGTGAATTAATCCACAACCACGAGTCCGATGAAACTACGTTGGAGAGAAAAATAGTGACGACTTCATGCAAGCGCAAAGCTGAGGAAGACATATCGGAGAAACCTTCAAAAATTATTAAAAGCGTTCTTTCAAATCATTTGCCAGAGAATTTGTCATCGATAGATGTCAGTCTAATAAGAAGAAATTTGTACAACAGCCGCCGTAAGCTCTTACCAGCCCTGCCTAAGGATATTCACGATGTACATTCTGTACTCGATAGTTATGGACCGAAAACCACAACAGGTGAAAATTTTTTGTTTATTAACAGCACAGCTGATAATATTATTGTTTTTTCTTGCCATACAAATATAATAAGTTTATGTAAAATGAAAGATTTTTACATGGATGGCACATTTTCTTATTGTACAAAATATTTTTATCAGTTATTTACCATCCATGGACTGGAAAATGGGCATTATGTTCCTCTTTTGTATTGTCTGTTGCCCAATAAGACCAGTGACACATATATGAGACTTTTTCTGTTGGTAAAATCTAAAATTTTTGAACTTTATAATATTGTTTTTGAACCGAAGGAGGTATTTGTGGATTTTGAAATCGCAATTCATAACGCATTAAAAGTTGTCTTTCCCAAAACCAAACTAAATGGTTGTAGATTCCACTTGCACCAGGCGTGGTATAGGAAAATACAATCATTAGGGTTAACCCAAATGTATAAAGATAAAAACTGCGAGGAAAGCAAATGGCTTACTCATACTTTTGGGCTAACTTATTTAGACCCCTCTGAAGTTGAAGATTGTTTCATATTTGATCTCATGTCATACAAACCGGACCATAAACTTATAGATAAATACGCAGACTATTTATTAGAAAACTACATAGCGCCAGAATCTCATTTTCCACCAAATATATGGGCATATGAAAACCCATCAATTAAAAGAACCACAAATGCCTGCGAATCATTCCATTCGCACTTTAATTCTAGTTTTTATTCAAGTCACCCTTCTATATTTATTTTTATAGAAAAATTAAAAGATTGTCAGATCGATGCATATTTAAAAATAAAAAATTTAAATATTCCAGCAAAAATTAAAGACAAACAAGTAAAAAACAAACTAAAATTTATCGAAAACATGGTAAATATGCTTCGATCTGACAATATTTCTAGAATTAATTTCGTTAAATCTGTATCACATCAAAACGTTTTTTAAAAATTTATAGTTTACTTAATTTATAGAAATAAGTTGATGTAATAATTTTATTGAAATAAAGAAATATTTTAATATAAAGCATTCTGTTATTTTATTTGATTTGCGGCCGAAAATACCTATGAGATAAGGAAGCAACTTAAAACCTCCGGCCGAATTTACCTACCGGCTTTTAGTACCTGCTCTTTTTCCGGCCGAAATTACGTCCGCCCAGGTCAACATCCGTCCGCTTCGAAGGGACTCCAGAACAACGGTTAATAAATATATATATATATATATATATATATATATATATATACAACGCGATCATAAAATCCGGGTCACCTTGAAAATCACCGATATTTCATTTTTAACAAGCCTTATCGTAAATAATAATAAGACAAATACAACCTAATGCATGTTTCTGGGAATCGTTGTCGGCTTAGCGGTTTCCTTTGCACCAAAGAATTTCAATAGTGCCGATTTCGCGGGAAAGCGCATACTTCCCAAAATGAACGATACCTGTAACTGTCGCTTGTTTTAAATGTCTCATTTGTGCTTCGACTTTCTGTTCAAACGCAACGACCAAACGTTTATTATTGCCACCATTAGTGTTTATTAGTGCCATTATTAGTGTTTATTATTGTTTATTTTTTGCCAAAAATACCCTTGACTGTCGTTGAAACGACACAAATTGTTGCGCTTGTGAAAGATGGTCACACTCAACGGCAAGTCGCAAGAACTGTTAGCGTAAGCCTTTCTTCGGTTCAACGAGTGCTTCAATGCTTTCAGGAAAAGGGTTTGCTATCCAGACGACCTGGCTCTGGACGAAGAAGAATGACCCCGATACGAGATGACCGTTTTCTTGTGTTTCAGGCTTTACGAAACCGGACCTCAACTGCGATTATGCATTGAAATCGTCTACAGGAAGTACGAAATCGCAATGTTAGCGCTGCAACAGTCAGGAGAAGACTTCGTTCTTTTGGACTATCATCTCGGGTAACGCCTACAGGACCGCCACTTCGCCTGGCGCATCGAGTTGCACGATAAACTTTTGCTCGACAATACGCGCATTGGGGAATTAACGATTGAAGCAAAGAGTTATTCTCAGATGAATCCCGTTTCGGCCTAACTGGATCCGATGGACGTGTAAGAGTTTGGAGGAGAACCGGTGAATGATTTTCACAAGCTTGCATTGCTCCAAGAATGCCATTTGGTGGAGGCTCGGTCATGGCTTGGGGAGGTGTATCTTCCGACTTCCGCACAGAATTACCCTTCATCGAAAATGGGTCCTTAACTGCACGAAGGGACATTACGGAGATTCTGGAAGAACAAGTTATGCATACCATGACAAGGCTTGGAGAAAACACACGGTTTTTATGCAGAACAACGCTCGAACGCTGCCACGATCAGTATGCAATACTTGGACGAGGTTGGAATTACGAGGTTACCCTGACCAGCTAGGTCTCCGGACCTGAATCCTATCGAACATATCTGGGACGATTTGAAAAAACGTATTCAACCCCTAACATCTCCTCCTAACAACGGACAGGAGCTTAAGGATCTGTTAGTGAGAGAGTGGAATAACATACCAGAACATGTAATCGAGAGAAAAATTGAGAGTATGCCCCGTCGTCTGCAAGAGGTCATTAGAGCAAGTGGAGGCAATACACGATATTAGTCATTGAAATTTCACTGACATTTTACCACGTTCTGTATTTTTCATTTTTTTCGTATGCCTGTTTTATCAACAATTTGGTTTGTTTTCTGCTTTTTCAATAAAAACATTAAAAAACCGTTTTTTTTTCTTTCAAAACAAACATTGATGACAAATAAAAAATACGTTAGCCTAAAAAAAGGTTATTACTGCACCAGAGGCAAAAATGTTCCAGAAACTTGAAATTTTCAAGGTGACCCGGATTTTATGATCGCGAGTGTATATATATATATATATATATATATATATATATATATATATATACATATATATATATATATATATATATATATATATATATATATATATATATATATATATATATATATATATCTACGGCATAAAGTGGACTCCGCCCATGTTAAAATTCAGGTTCAAGTGAGCTCCGTGGTCAAGTGGCCACCGATATACGGAGCTCACTTGACCATTCCATAATATTGGCTCTGTCGATTCGTCAACATGTATAGTTTCACAATTTTTAAAAATTTTGTGGAGCCCCTAAGTACCCCTGTATCATGAATGTATATCGCTTAGTTCACGTGTATATATTATAGGGGTCGTTCAGATCTTGTTCCGTGTATATTGGAACCAAACGTATATCGGTTTAAGTAAGCTCTGATAGTTTGGCAACTATGGGATTAAGCCGTTTATTTCCAGCGTATATTCTAAACAGTTCATATAGACTCCTTACTTTTGTTATCATTCATACGCATTACAGTATGTAACAGATATGTGTACTACCAAATACCTGTTTTTGGTAGGTACGTGATTTTCTAAAAATAGATTTATAGATACAAAAGCATTTCATTACCAGGTTGGATGTGTTTTTTCATATGCGAAAATTTCCTAATGTATTTTGTTAACGTGAGTATGTCTTTATACGTTTTATTTAAGAATCCGGTTAATAAGAACTTCTTTTATTTCATCCATTGTTTCATGATATCTTATATACAGCTTTTTTATTATTTTATTTCTTCTATTTTATTATTTTATTTTTTTCTGGATTCTATTTCTTATTATTCTATTTTTTAATTCTGGATAGAAGGTTATCTCAAAATAAATATTTAAGTGCTAAAATAGTGTTTTTAATTTGTTTTTTAAAATAAATTTTTTGTTAAAATGGGTAGTAGTGCACAAAAAAGGGAAGAATGATTAATTTTTCTAGCATGAATTATACCACTTCACCAATATTACATATTTCTGAATGTTTTATCTCCTATTTAGGGGTAATATGTAATCAATATAAGTGGAGTTAGTGTCAAATTTGCAGTGATCTTTATAAGTAATAGCTTACTGACTGTACTTTGCATGTTCAGTTCACATAAATAAACCTTGTCACTTCAAAAAAGAGCGATTTGAATGGTAAAGTTAACTAAGAAAGTGTGATAAGTCTTGTACCACCCCACATGCACACAAGTTAACCGGTGTTTGCAGGCAAGAGTCCTCCTGGCAGATTTAAGGAAGATAACTACCATAAGGAAGTTCCGTTCGAGGGATCAGATGGCGAGGAGCAGCTTATTTTTGTTTGTATATCTTGCAGATGTGTTGATATAGCCAGTTTTTCCTTGATTCTAGTCATAAAATGGGCTGGTATTCGTGGAGTGGATGCTACGAATCTCCACTTTGTTTTTTTTTTGCTCTCTAGCTACTTATCTTCGGATATTAGGTGGATTGGTAGCTACGATATTGTAGAGCTTATGTATGGATGTGAGTCTTAATATTCCCTGAATTTGGCTGACTAATTTATAACTAAATCTACGTGTTAAGTATGTGTTGGTGTCACTTATACTATCAAGGTATATTCGGCAGCAGAAGCATAGAGTTCAAGCGTCTACGTTTTAAGGGTGAGAGGATGGGCTTCCCATTTTTAGATGACAAGTTTGCAGAGAATATTATTTTTCTGGTTCTAGTTTGGCATTTGATTTTAAACAAAGTACTGTGAATGACAAAGTGTGATAGAAACTATCTTCAAGGTATTTATAGCAAGTCCAGAGTTTAAGGATTTCATGACACTATTGGTTCAGGTATATATTCAGATTTGTGAAAGTGTCTCTGTTACGGACATTGAAGGAGCACACCTGACTTTTTTCGGGGTTTGGCTTAAAATTGATTCATAATCTATTTTTGTTGTATTTAAGGTATGCTTTAGATTTTTCTCCACTTCACCAACAAAAGTTTTTGGCTGTGCAACAATAGATAATGTATCGTCTACATAATAAAAGTCCTAGTATTTGCTGGTATGGGTTGTGTAAATGTTATACAGTAAATTTATATTTAAATGGGAATAAGCCACAATTAAAGGTTAAAATACGTTTATTGACGTTTCAATTTCCACTTCGGAAATCGTTCTCAAAATACAAACATTAGTAAATTAAACAAATTTTGTTTTTTGTTACTTAGTGAAAAATTCTTCTAATAATTTAATTTTATCTGACTCATCTATATTGACAATTCAGACATACCTTATACATTTTTAAGTAGACGACTTTAAAATGATATTGCCAATATTGTTGAGTTGCGTTCCTGGGACGACTTTACTTATAAGATAGTTCATTCGATTACATGAAATCAACTTTAACTTGAGAATATCCGTCAGAAAAGATCATAACATGTAATTCGTCTTTAAAAAGACAAATACATGCCATGATGACAGTAAAATTCTCCTGTTAGTGATTCCATAGAAAATTATGAGGGAAAAACCAGGAAAAAAACCTCATAATACTATCCCGACATGGTAAGTATTTGATCGTGCATTTAGTTTACCTTCAATAAACACCAAATTCCGATTTTATATGTTTGTTATTTAAAAAACATAAATGATGTATTCTCTATATGTTATTGACTTACCAATACTGGTATTTTTCTTTTAATAACTTCCTCTTTCAATATGGGTTACCAGATCCTACTACATTCTGCCGAGGAATTCGCGACACAATTGGTCTCATTTGCTAAATGGTCCCATATTCAAAGAGGAAGTTATTAAAAGAAAAATACCAGTATTGGTAAGTCAGTAACATATAGAGAATACATCATTTATGTTTTTTAAATAACAAACATATAAAATTGGAATTTGGTGTTTATTGAAGGTAAACTAAATGCACGATCAAATACTTACCATGTCCGGATAGTATTATGAGGTTTTTTTCCTGGTTTTTCCCTCATAATTTTCTATGGAATCACTAACAGGAGAATTTTACTGTCATCATGGCATGTATTTGTCTTTTTAAAGACGAATTACATGTTATGATCTTTTCTGACGGATATTCTCAAGTTAAAGTTGATTTCATGTAATCGAATGAACTATCTTATAAGTAAAGTCGTCCCAGGAACGCAACTCAACAATATTGGCAATATCATTTTAAAGTCGTCTACTTTAAAATGTATAAGGTATGTCTGAATTGTCAATATAGATGAGTCAGATAAAATTAAATTATTAGAAGAATTTTTCACTAAGTAACAAAAAACAAAATTTGTTTAATTTACTAATGTTTGTATTTTGAGAACGATTTCCGAAGTGGAAATTGAAACGTCAATAAACGTATTTTAACCTTTAATTGTGGCTTATTCCCATTTAAATATAAATTAATTTAAAATGCCACAAGAAAATAGCTTCAGAACAATAATGTTATACAGAGTAGGTGCCATTACAGTACCCCAAAAGAGACCGTTATTCTACGTTCTCCATCTGCTATTCTTATCATTAAGTAATACGCAAATCTTCTGTTGTGTAGGCATACGCGGATAATACAAGTGAGTTTATTACCTAAGGGGATATTACATAGATTTTGGAGAAATACCCTATAATTTAAGGTGTCGTAAGCGGCATTTAGATTAACAAATACCACTCCTCATACCTGATATTTTTCGTATTTCTCTTCGCTGTGTTAGGCAAGATTTAGTATTTGTGACATATATGATCTAACCTGTCATATATAGCCACTTTTGTCTTTTAATTTGAGTTTTTCTTCTATTATCGGTTTATATTAAGGATCATGTACAGAAGTATTTTGTATAGCTGACAAAATAAATAGATATATTGGCCGATAGCTTTTGTGGTCGTTGGAGTTTTTGCCAGTTTTAAGCAAGGCAACAACTTTGTCTTTGCTTTGCTTGTTTAAAGACTTTGGATATTAGCCATTGTTGTATTTTTAGTTCAAATTTTATAGTTAGTTTAGTGCTCAGATCCTCAGCCAGGAGCCGTAATATTGTTCATTATATACGTGGATAGCGGATCCAAGCTCAACATCGTTGAAAGGTTCTCTCAGCTGACTGGTTTTGTTTTCTCTCATTATAAGTTTTTCTTTGCTTCTTTGCCTGCATTTAATATGTAATTTTCAGCGATTAGCTTAATACCAAATACTATAGGATTGACCATCTATGTGCTTCCTGCATTTTGTTAAGCGCATATGTAAAGTGGGGTGTCTTTATCTCTAGATATACTCTTAATATTTATACACATAATTAGAATAGTTGGTCCTAAAAAGGACCGATTTGACAAAAAACATATTGAACGGGTGATTGAAGAATTAACGATTACTTAATTATTCATTACCCAGGGTACGCCCGATTGCGGTGGTCTTATTAGTACTTCAATTTTCGTGAACGCTTCTACTTTAAACTTCATAAAAAATGACTAATCTTTCACTTTTCTGTTACTGTTATTTTAAGACGATATTTCGAGTCAGATTTGTATAGTAATAACTATAGTTAATATATAGTCTCTTCGCGAAAAGTAAATGAGTTTGTAGTATCGGTTACAACTCATATATATTGATAATGAGGAAATAAACAGGTTAAAATAGGTGTAGAAAATTTTACCTACATATATCGGCACCATTATTTAGGAGATGGGTTTATCCCAGAGATCAAAGGTTACATACTTTTACAGGTGTATTCTAGGTTCTATTTATATATTTCTATTACTAAAAAAGTGTATTTATAATAAAGGCCTTAAGCTATCTGTAGATTCTATGAATATTAGAATCTATGGAAATTAGCAAATTAAAAAATACAGACATAATTCTGAATGACCAACTTGAGACAAACAGTTATCCCCTCCTCAACTTATTGTTACAAAATATGACGTGTAAACGCATACCTGTTTAATTGTTAGATAAAATAAATTTCCATCAAGTAACGGTCGAATCTATCACTTACTAATAGAGTACGAAAAGACCTGCTTATGCTTTAGAGTATGGGTACTTTAGTACAAAGTACCCTTTGCTTTTGCCAATTGCTTTGACACTTTCTCAGCGATGGGTCTCCCTTTTGCTCATCAATAATGTTTCCGCTCGATATAGTTATTCTAAGATATTCAGATTTCACTATATGCTCTACATTTTGTTATCTCCTATTAATTTACAACTACGACGAAATCTTTATAATATATCTGATGCATTGATATTAAAGTGGAGTAGAATACTTGGTAAATAATATTTATTTTACAAATTAGTACATAAAAAAATAAATACTTGTGTGCTCAGTGCTTTCTAAGTCTGTAAAACATAAACATGCTTCCATATTAGATTATACATTTATTAAGAATGTCCACTCTCTGAATTGAAGTTTTTATCTTAAAATTTGACTGTGTCCCACAATCTTTCACAAAAGTTATTCTTTTCTGAAATTTTCTGAATAAGGTTCAATAGGTTTTTATATTTTGTTTTACGTTTTAATCTTTAAATTGGAGTTCATTTTTTGAAAAACTATAAACATGTGACAACAAATTGCTATATGAACGGCGTTATGCATCACTAGCCCCAGCCCCAGATTCTTAAATTGTGGATTATGGCGCATTCTGGTGGAAAAGAGGAACAACAGGATAACATCAGATGTAGATGATGTAGATAATATTAAAATAGCACGTGCATTATTTTTTAAACTTAAAAAGTTTCTTTGTTTTCGGGATATAAAGTTAGAGCCTGAGAATGCTTCGATGTTACGTGTTCTCTACTTTTCTTTATGGCTTGGAAGCGTGAACACTAAAACAAGTCCATCTGAATAAGTTGGCCGCCTTTGAATTTTGGTGTTACAGAAGAATCCTACGAATATCATGGATTCAAAGAATGTCAAACGTGGAAGTAACTAGAATGATAGGAAATGGGGCGGAAATATTATTAACTATCAAAAGACGAAAACTTGAGTACTTAGGACATGTGATGAGAGGGCAAAGGGCAAAAATACGCATTAGCGAAATGTGGGAAGACGAAGAATATCCTGGCTTAAAAACTTAAGAGAATGGTTTGAATGCAGTAGTGCAGAACTTTTTAGAGCGGCAGTCAACAGAGTCCGTATAGCCATGATGATTTCCAACCTTCGATAGATGGAACTTAAAGAAGAAGATAGAAAAAAGCATAAACTATCTACGTAATAAATTCCATTAACCTGTTAGTAACGGATAACCAGATATATTTAAAAAATTAGGTACCTTTCTTTTTATTTTGGATTTTGAATTTTGCATAACTAGAGCAAGCGACTAATTTTTGTGTATTAGTTTTGGACCAAGCGCCTCTTGCGAGCGTTTTAATGATTGTAAATCGAATATTTGGCAACATATGTACATAAACGTGGTTAACAATGGTGACGTTGGCAACTTGTTGAGGCGTTTAGGTTAAGAAGTAGTGGCAGTTATTGCTTAAATTTTTCTATAATAGTTACATTACAGAAGAGCTAACACAGAAAGAGAATACTTAACAAAAGGCATAACATTAAGTAAAATGTATGAATTGTATATTGAAGAAGCAGACAATGACCTTGTTAAATTTTCGTTTTACAAAAAATGATTGATGAAACACGATTTGATCTTCAAAGAAAAAAGTTGAAAAACGATACTTGTAGTAGATGTGATTGTTTCGAATTAGAAATTAAAAATTGCGCAGATAACGAACAATTAAGCGTTAAAAAAAGAAAAAATGTGCACTTAGAAGGAAGAAAGCTAGACATGAAGATAAGCAACGATCAACCAGAAGTGGAAACCTTTTGTTTTGATTTAAAGAAAAACTCTTCCCCTTTCGAGAATTCTAATAAATATTGTATATTATAAGCGTCAATTATGTATTTACAACCTTGGTATCCATAGCGCCAAGGATAACAAAGGTCATTGTTATATTTGGATAGAAGGTGAAGCTGGTCAGGGAGCCCAGGACGTAGGCATTTGTCTTAAGAAACACATTGAAGAAAATGTTACTTCTGCAAAACATGTAATTTTGTGGTCAGACTCTTGTGGCGGTAAAAAACCGCAGCATTAAAATAGTTTTGATTCTAAAAACGATTTTGGAAACTCATCCTACCATTGAAAAAATTACATTACGCTATTTCTTTCCTAGTCATAGCTTTTACCCAATGGTAGTGATTTTGGAGATTTTGAAAATGCCCTAAAATTTCAACAACGTTTATATACCGTTGATGATTACCTAAACGTGATGAAAAAATTCCGTAAAAAGAACCCACTAGTAGTTCACAGACTGAAAAAAGAAGAATTCGTTAAGCTAAGAAGAAATACAAGCGAATCAACAGAAGAGACCAATTTAATAGATCTTGATAAAATATTAAAGTTAACAACTACAATTTCGTAAATATGGAACACTTTAAATATCTTAGATAAATAATCACGGTTAATAATAATGCCACTAAAGAAATATAGATCATAATTTAAACTTTTTACCTATTTTAATACATAGATGCTAATCATGGACAATGACTAAAACAGATAAGGAAGAACTACGAATATTTGAAAGGAAAATAATAGGAAAATTGTTTTAACCTCATTATCATATCGCTACAAATACGTATAGAAGAAGAACACATACTGAATAAAGAAAGCTCTTATAACGATATTTTTTAGAAAAATAAATAAATTAAGGTAGATCGTACACATGCATAGACGCCAAGATGTCAAACTTGTAAAACTGGTATGGAAGGAAGTTAGCACAGAAGAATACCACTTGGGCGTCTCAATATGCAATGAAGAGAAAACATCCAATCATATCTCAAAAAATTAACATCGTGAAGGTTCTTCTCTGAACCCCATAACAAATGGCTAATCTTTTACTTTTCATTAAAAATTTAAATTTTAATAAGTCACGTAAATAACGTTTTAAAAATTTATGTCAATATTTCTGAAGTGTCTTTCCTGGGATAACTTTTTTTAAGCCTGGTTTGTTTGATTACATGTAATTGATTTGATAGTCCCCAACAGATGAGTATTGACTATAGGTAGGATAGCAGGTAGTTGAACAGGCATGTGTTGATAAATATGATGGGTCGGTAGATAGTCTCATTATTCCTAAATCTGACCTCATGTTACCTTCCCCCTTCATTTGTGGAAGTCCTAAAGGCATTTTTTCTCTTGGGCATCCTCCCAATTTAACTTGGCAATGTAGTTATTATAGAGCCTTTGGATATAGCCAGCGCAACGTTAGCATTGAGATTTAGCTTCTTGTACGACGTTGCTGTCTTTATATATGTGTTTGACCTTGGCATTAGTTCCGTTCGGTATTGGTTAGTACGCGGACCTTTGTAAGTCGGAAAATACTTCTGATGGCTTTTCTAGCAATCCTGATCTAATTAATACCTGAATTTTACGTACATTGTTTTGTTAGCGTTCTGGCCACATATCCACACAGTTACACATCAAACATCAGTTAGCTACCTGAATATTCCCTTTTATTTCTTATGTTACAACGTTATCTACGATATCTAAAATGTTGCAATCCTTTAAAATTATATGGGTCTATTGTTACGTTATGCCCTACTCTACGTCATCTCTTTTGTATGTTAAAGAACATTTATATGCTTTATTACTGACTATTAGACCGTTTTTTTATGCTAATATCATTATTTTATAGCATTCTAATATTTAATTTATGGATTAAATCCAGATAGCAAATTGATATTCTTCACTTTCTCGGAAAAATAATATTCTAACACACAAAATCCTATTAAATTGCCAAAACCTTCCTTGCATATTCTATTCACTCATGAGGGGCAGCAGCAATATCAGTACCATAATAAGGCGTATAGTACTGGACTGGCTAATCGTTGGATAATGGGAAGCATGAGTTTTAATGTTTTCGGGACTGCCATCTGTTAGCGGAGAGCAGAGATATCAGTACCAAGTTAATGCATATAGTAATTGTTGCTTGAACTTTATTATTATTAAACAACACTATATTTTCTAGTAAAATCATCATGACTTTACAGTAAGACAAATTTTCGAATGTTGGTTATGGAAACATCATGTACATACCACCAGGTTCCCTATGTCGATATCCAGCAAAATCGTTGTAATAAGGAGACGGCAAACAAAAATCGAGAGATAAAAATATGCACCAAGAAAGTCTGTTTTATTCAACAGTCGAATGAACTACAGATTCTTGATTCAAATAGTCAAAAAATCAATAAACAGCTTAGTAAAATAGAAATAACGCCTATTTAAGATGTAATCCATTAACGGGCTAAGGTACAAAGCACTCCTGGCATATGCTAATGATATGGATCTCATAAGAAACTCTCTCCGGTCCGCAAACATCTTTAACAAAGTGCACGAAAAATGTTTCAATTAAAATCAACGAAATTAAAACCGAATACAAGCGAATCAACAGAAGAGACCAATTTAATAAATTTAGAAAAAACATTAAAGTCAACAACTACAATTTCGAAAGTATGGAACACTTTAAATTTGCTGTGGCAAAAATCATCATACGGCTTACATTGATATTTATGTGGCAATCAGCTGTAAAAGTCATTGCCTTTTTTCCTGTCGTATCATATTTTAGCATATCATATTTTGAGTGAAATTGATCCTAAATGCGTCTAATAATATTAAGTTTTTAAAACAGCTGTGTTTTATGCTCATTCGTTCACCTTTTGTAAAACAGTCTGTGTAAATATAAGGGATTTATATAATCTTTTCATTTCCTAATCTTTTCGTTTTATAATTATAGTTCTCTTGATTTTATTTTCTATGGTAATACATATACATACCCAATTCAAAAGGGAGAAAACCAGCGAGTTCTAAATTGAACATAAACATTATTCTCTCTTTCTCCCTATATGTTATATAAAGATTATCGTCATCGTATAGTCAGAACGGAACAAGATTCTATTGCCTTTTCTTCTTTTTGTCTTCTCTTTCCTATTGAAAATACAGCCAGGTAAATGACGTTTTTAAAATTTATGTCAATATTTCTGAAGTGCCTTTCCTTGGATAATTTTTTTAAGCCTAGTTCGTTTGATTACATTTTTTCTCTTGGGGCATCCTCCCAATTTAACTTGGCAATGCAGTTATTATAGAGCCTTTGGATAAAGCCAGCGCAACTTTAGCATTGAGATTTAGTTTCTTGTACGACGTTGCTATCTTTATATATGTGTTTGACCTTGGAATTAGCTCTGTTCGATATTGGTTAGTACTCGGACCTCTGTAAGTCGGAAAATACCTCTGATGGCTTTTCTAGCAATCCTGGTCTAATTAATACGTTCTCGTCACGTATCCACACATTAGCACTGGTTTGATCACTATTTTATATATCCTGATTTTAGAGATTCGAATTAGACTTCTGGATTTAAAAGAGGGTTATATATACATAAACATCAGTTAGCTACCTAAATATTCCCTTTTATTTTTTATGTAACAACATTACCTACGGCATCTAAGACGCTGCAATCTTTCAAAATTATATGGCTTTATTGTTCCGTTATGCCCTACTCTCGATCCTCTCTTTTGTATGTTAAAGAACATTTATTTGATTTTCTCATTAGTGACTATTAGACCATCAGTCAGACTATCAGTCAGTCCCACGGATTCTGGGGGGGGGGGCAAAATTCTGACATTTTAGAAAACCATCTAACAGATATATATCTCTAAAAATTGCAACTTTCAATGCAAGAACCCTGCTATCAGAAGAAAAATTCATAGAAATGGAATCTGAACTTGATAAAATCAATTGGGACATTGTTGGAGTCGCTGAGGTCAGAAGGAAAGGAGAAAGCCTAACCACTTTAAAATCCGGTCACATTTTGTATCATGTCGGCCAAAACGATGGGAATGGAGGCATTGGGCTCTTTATTAATAAAAAACTAGCTGAGAATATCATATCAGTAAAAGCAGTTTCCACAAGAGTTATACTTGCAAAATTACAACTAAACACCCGTTACTCCATAAAGATCATTCAAGTCTATGCACCAACATTGAGTCACGCTGACGAAGAAATAAAATAGTTCTATGATGACTTGTACACAGCTGTTTCAGAAGACCAAGAACATTTTACGGTAATATGTGGCGACTTTAATGCCAAAATAGGAATAAGCACTGACCCAGCTGAAAATGCCCTCGGAAATTTTGGCACACCAGGTAGAAACGAAAGGGGCGAAATACTCTTAAATTTCCTATTAGAAAACAATATATATTTAATGAATAGCTTCTTCTATAAGAAGATCCATAGAAGATGGACTTGGAAGAGCCCCGATGGTAAGACAAAAAATGAGATCGACCTCATCAACACTGACAAAAAACATATAGTCAAAGATGTTACAGTCTGAAATCAATTTTCGGTTGCAAGCGATCATAGAATGGTCCGAGCAACTGTAGAAATCAATATTAAGCAAGAAAGACTGAAGATGATAAAAAGTAAAAAATTCAAACCTTGGATGCGCCCAACGAATGAACTTGAGTTTGAAAAATATATCACCAGTAACTTACTCAGAAATACAACAAGAGAAGACGTAAATAACCTAAACGAAGAAATAGTAGATACATTAACACAAGCTCAGGAAAAATTTGGCCCTAAACATGGAAAAGAACAAAAAATTAGTAAAGAAACGAAACAAAAAATGGAAGATTGTAGAATGCTGAGAAGTCAAGGAAATGTTGACTCACAAGATATCAACGAGAAAATTATAAAAACTATAGAAGACAACAAAAGCATGAAAGCATTGAGGAGAAAAATAGAAAATGGCAAAAAAGAAATCTTCCAACTTAAAGACAAAAATGGAAATATTATCTCAGATAGACCAAGCATATTACATATAGTGGAAAGTTTCTATGAAACATTATATAAAAGTCAAGTTATTCCAGAGGTCATCGAACAACCAATACAAAAGGTACATAATGTAGGATCGGAGGATATACCAGATATATCACGAGAGGAAATTCAACATGCCCTCAAAAATATAAAAAATAATAGAGCTCCAGGGGAAGATGGTGTAGTCATTGAGACAATTAAACTAGGAGGTCCACTTTTGATGTCCCGAATCCAAACACTTTTTAATCTATGTCTGCATAGTGAAAACATTCCAAGTAAATGGAAGAATTCGGTTACAATCCTCCTCCACAAAAAAGGGGATAAATCAGATCTCGAAAACTATAGGCCAATTAGTTTGCTTAACCACCTATACAAGCTCTTTACTCGAATACTGACAAACAGATTAGAAGCAAAACTCGATTTCTATCAATCAGAAGAACAGGCAGGATTTCGAGCGGGACACGGAACAAACGACCATTTGCAATGCCTTTAAACTCTAGTTGAAAAGTCTATCGAATATAACAGACCCCTTGCTCTTATCTTTGTCGACTTCCACAAAGCATTTGACACGGTCGAAACAGTTGCTATCTTAAAAGCACTATCAGAATGCAGAATAGATCACACTTTTCAAATTGGATCAGTTACAGTACGGTGAAATCAAATACACCCAAAGTTAAAAACTATCGATGTTTATATGAAAGATAAAATCTTATGGCACATGACCGTGCAATCTTGACACCTACACATTATCACATAATTGTGAACGGTATATTGTACCTAATTACTAAGAAGTTTGTTATTTTAATCTAAGAATAAGTTTAATAATTTACGGGAGATTTAATGTATTTAAAATTTCACAGGATCCGGTATCGTAACAAGAAGTCAAATTTCACTACAACTCCATTGAAACGTGTTAAATTTTACTTTGGATATTCTTTTTGTGAATATAATAAGTAAAAATACAGTAAGTTTCATCTTCTTGTTGTGCCGTATTCTAATTAAGGTTAGCGATTACTTCTTTAAACGCTTCCCATAAATTATTATAGCTTAAATTTAACTACTTTATGAAACAAATATTGCACGTCATAAATTGCAGGAATTGAAAAATTACAAAGATCTCCGGTTTACAGAGTTTCTTTTAATTTTATGTAGTTTATTATAATCCTACCAAAGGGCTTCTACTTTCTTAAACTGTTACACGACTACTCTACTCGATGTTAGTACATTTAGAGACTAAATGTTTAAGTGCATATACATTTTAACAAAAAATAATAATAAATAAAACGAAAACTAGCGATTTCCTAGTTTATAATAAATACTTTTTTAAGTTTGAAAATAATTAAAGCAAGTAATATAAATAACCACCATAAAATATTTAACTACATTAACCAAGTATCTATTTGTGAAATTTCTCGATGACTAAATTGATTGATATTTAAATAAATTTGAAGTTCCAAAACGTACCTGCTGTAAAATTTAAAAATCTACGACTAATCAAATTATTGGCAACATCGGAGGAGTTTAGTTGTGTACGCAAAGAAATGTATACGGATCCCAAAAGTGTTTTAACCTATTACGGAGTCCACTTAATCCGACGTGTTGGTCGGAGTCAACATAAAGCGCTACCCAGATAATAATATACACGATGTATATTCGCCTGGAGTTAATATAATACCGTTTTAGTACGGAGAACCCATTAACCGCTAGATCTATATATATATATATATATATATATATATATATATATATATATATATATATATATATATATATATATATATTGTTATGATTGTTTATTTTGAGTTCAAACTTAGTTTATTGAGCCAATAAAAAAGAATTATAACTTATTTGTTATCAAAAGTAAAATAATCCTTATATTACCTGTGTCCGGTGGATTCAAAAGATTTTCTAGTTGTCTTTTATCGGGTTAGAGAAGAAAAGGATAAGAATACAAATATATTATATTACAAAGATTTACGTTTCTTTATTTTATATGAACGAATAAAACAATTATTAAATTCTGTCGTTATCTTATCAATCAGCATACAAGAAAAATAAATCAAATTATTATGATAATAAGATTATAAAGCTACATACATTTATGTTACGTGAAAAACCAATTTTACTTAAAATTTTCTTTACTTGAAAAAGAAACCACAAAACTTTAAACTTTTGATTAGCCTAACAAAAACTTCAGTTCTTAAATTTTAATGCTAATGACCATGATGTCGAAACGATCCTTCACAGATATAAAATTCAATTGTACAAACACTTACAGTTTATTTTCTTCTTGAGTTGTATGTTGGAACATACCCAGAAAAGTCCAGTCTCCTCAAAGATGTGATCTCCCCTCTTTGGCACCTCGGCTCCTTCTTTACGTCTCTGCAAACCTCCTTCAGACTACACAAAAAACACCTGATTCACTTTTCCAAACTCCGCTACTTATTTATGACACCAGGACCTCCTTTTGTCAACTTGATGCCGTAAGAATACTTTCACATATACTTTATAAAATGCCCACGGTAGATACAAGGACCTCTTTTAATCTACTTGTGATCTCCTTCTTCAAACTATTCACTTCTTTTCGTTACGCCGGTATCCAAACTCACGAACCACACCCTATCTTGAGAAAAACGACTGTTTCCTTTCGATGACCAAAATATGACTGACTTCTCCTGTCTCATCATCGACTCCCAAATTCCCATTTAAAAACGACCGTCCAATCAAAAAGCTTAAATTGTGTTTACTATGATATTGGAAAAGCCTAATTTCGGTTTCAGAGAAAACTAAATAGCTTACTTTAAAATTGGTTTTTTTCAATACATCATTTATACATATTTCAAAAGATTAGAATATGGTCATTTAATACTCGACTCTACAAACAATGAAGAGATTAACTTACAGGTAAAATGGCTTCTAATTCTAAACAAAGGTTTTTTGATAATTTTGTTTGCAACGGAAACAGGTCGTTTGTTTATGGTCTTATCTACACTAAATCTTATCTTAAATTAATATATACATTTTTGTTTATAATGATTTCTTAAAATTTTATTTCGATGGATTTTTTTTATTTATTTTTCTTTGGTTGGAAAAGAAAAAGTATGACAATATATATATGTATATCTATATATATATATATATATATATATATATATATATATATATATATATATATATATATATATATATATATATATATATATATATATATATATATATATTGTTATGATGTATTGTTTGTTTGAATGATGAGCAATGAGTATTTTAATAATATAGGGTTTTTATCGCGGTTCTCAAAGAATTAGTTTGTAAGTACTTTTTAAATTATCTTTATTATAACTATTATGAAACACACATATATATCTAACCTAGCCAATGTAAATTTAAAATAAACTATCTTTAAATTGATATCTTATAAAACTAATTAAATTCTATAAACAATGTAAAATTTAAACAAACTATCTTCAAAATTGAAATTGTTATGACACTAACTAAATTATATTAACAAAATTTTGTACCTTTCTTTCACTGAATGCCTAAATGAACTGTTTTCCACTATATAGATTCTAATCACCACTAAATGTCTTCGTACTTCGGTTATCCTTGTTTTTGTGAAATTACTTTTTCCAATTATCAGCTTCTACCAATTTAAGATATATTTTTCTTCACCAGCATTTATAAACCACCAAGCAAACCAGCAAAACAGCATTTATATTTATGCTTCTTTTCAATATACCAATATCCAATTATTATAAGTTGATTTATACTATTACTTTTTTAATCTTCAATAATTATTTGTGTATACTTATAAATGTGCATTAAAATATATGCATAATTTTTCCAAATTCCCATTTAAAAACGACCGTCCAATCAAAAAGCTTAAATTGTGTTTACTATGATATTGGAAAAGCCTAATTTCGGTTTCAGAGAAAACTAAATAGCTTACTTTAAAATTGGTTTTTTTCAATACATCATTTATACATATTTCAAAAGATTAGAATATGGTCATTTAATACTCGACTCTACAAACAATGAAGAGATTAACTTACAGGTAAAATGTCTTCTAATTCTAAACAAAGGTTTTTTGATAATTTTGTTTGCAACGGAAACAGGTCGTTTGCCAAACAAATTTCTATTCTTATCTACACTAAATCTTATCTTAAATTAATATATACATTTTTGTTTATAATGATTTCTTAAAATTTTATTTCGATGGATTTTTTTTATTTATTTTTCTTTGGTTGGAAAAGAAAAAGTATGACAAATCCCCGCCTTTGCATATGATAAAAATTACTGAATTATGCAGGGATTTTTCTCTATGCAAAAATAATACCAGCATTTTATTCATAATATTTGTAAACATCGTTGATATTATAAATTCCCCTAATCTTGTCTGATTCTATGTGCTTCAACTCATAACTATTTATCCCATTCTCATTGTTTACTATGTACGGACCCTCAAAAACAGGCATTAACTTTCCGCACACGTTGCTAGGTATGTTGGACACGCGCAAAGCTCTCACCTTTTTTGAAAGTAACTGGTCTTCTTTTTCTATTTTGGTCTTGCCTCTGGACATATTTTTCGTTTGCTCTCCGCAATCTCCTCTGCACATTTTCCATTATCTGTGTGTATTCCTTTTGTTCTCTATCTTCCCATGGTCTTAGTGGCATTATACCCTTCATTATATATTCTGGGGTCTCTTTCGTTACAGTGCTCGGGATGGTATTTAGATACGTTTCTACTTCGGCGACTTTCCTATCCCATCGTCGATGTTGACCCTCTGTTGTAATCCGTAGAAACTTCGTCACTTCCTGTATAAAACGTTCCGAAGGATTACTCTGTGGATGTCTGATGCTAACAAAATTTGTCTCTATTCCCCGTTCTCGAAGTTGTCCCTTGAAACGATCATTTCTAAAATATGTTGCATTGTCTAGAAGAATCCTTCTTGGTGTTCCTACGGTGGCTATAAAATTGTCGATTTTTCTCATTATTTCTTCCCCTTTCGTGGTGCGGCAACTGTATAATTTTACATATTTGGAAAACACATCTACCATGACTAAAACATGTTTATTCCTCTTCGTCGTCATAATTAGATCGCTTAACATATCTATTGCTACAATATCTAATTTGTTCCGGGATATAATATTTTTTGTAACGTTTTCATTTTTGAAATTTCTAATTTTATATTTTTGACAGATCTGGCACTTTTGTGTAATTTCTTTTGCGATGCGGTAATCTTGTCGGCAAATATAATTTTCTCGAAAAACCAGCCAGACTTTTCTGCTACCGATATGTCCATTGTCTTCGTGTAATTTCTGTATGATCCTTTCTGCCAATGTCTGTGTTATCACGTATAGTTCCTTTCCATCAATTCGTTTGAAAAATATACCGTTTTCTCTCTCCGCTCTTCTTTTTCTCTTTCTTCCAGGTCTTCTTGATTTGTTCTAATTTCGTTTAACGAAAATACCCCTTCCTCTTGTGTCAAAATGTTTAATCCTACATGAAAAGCAATTGCTTCCTTTTTCCCCGAGTCTTCATCCCTTGTGAAAGCGTCGGCTATAATGTTGTCTTTTCCTTTTATATATCGAAACTCAAAGTCATACTCCTGTAGTAACAAAATGCCTCTATGTATACGATTGTTAACCAGACGATTTTTCATTATATGTACCAAAGCTGCATGATCAGTTTCGATTGTGAATTTTGCTCCCAACAGATAAAATCTTAACTTATTTACACAGAAAAGTACGCTAGCAAACTCTAGTTCAGTCACACTGTATTTTCTTTCGTGTGTTTTTGTCACCCGGGAAATAAAACAAATCGGCACTTCTTGATTGTTTTGTATTTGCGACAAAACTCCCGCAAATTTTTGTATGGATGCATCAGTTCGTAGTATGAAAGGCAAATTGTACATGGGGTGATATATTTTCGTTCCTTTCGAGAATTCCTCTTTTAAAATTTGAAAAGCTTTCTCTTGTTCTTCTTTCCAATTCCATTTAAAACCCTTCTTCAATAATTTGATCAGAGGAATTTCCTTCTGGCTTAAATCAGGAATTAGTTTTTTAAAATAGTTGATCGTCCCGAGAAAACCTCTCAATGTTTTTAAATTCGTTGGTCTTGGGTATTCATCTATGAGTTTTACCCGGTCCTCGGCTAAACTAACTGTTTGTGTGTCCAATTTAAATCCCAAATATATCACTTCTTTTTGAAAAAATTGACATTTTTCAATATTCAGTTTTAATCCGGCCTTGTCCAATTCTCCCAAAATAATCTTTATGTGTTCCAAATGACTTGATGTATCTGGTGAATAAATGAGTAAGTCGTCGATGTAGTGCACTATGAAATCTTCATATTTATTTAATATTGTATGGAGAGCTCTTACCAATGCTGCACACGCACTTTGTAATCCAAACGGTACTACTTTAAATCGGTATACAATACCATCGATTGAGAAAGCGGTGTAATTTCTACATCTTTCTGCTAACGGTATTAACCAAAAACTATGTTTCAAATCAATTTTAGAAAACATGTGTGTTCCCGTAATTCTCCCAAAAATAGCTTCGATGTTGAGGGGTGATTCATATTGAGATACCGTGTGTTGATTTATATTCCGGGCATCCAAACAGAGCCTCAATTCTCCACTGCTTTTTTTTACAATCACGATTGGGTTGATGTACGGCGAGTCACATCTCTCTATGATTTGATCTTCTAACATTTTGTTAATTTCTCTTTTCACCTCCTGTCGGTATTTATATGGGATCGGATAAGTTTTCGATCGAAAATTTCCTAAGTCTTTAACCTCAAATGAATGTTCATACTCTTTGGCTACTCTGTTTTCTTCATTTATTAAATCTTCATACTTTCTCAATATTACACGCAATTCCTTTTCCTTTTCTTCGCCACATATCAATTTTCTTTCTTTTTCCTCAATTTCTTTACACATATTTATTTTGTATTCTGCCTCCTCCATTTCGCATACTTCTTCAAATACCACTGTTTCAATTGTACCTTTTTCGTCTTCTTTTGTTAATCTTTCTTCTTTTTCTTCTTCTGGACTCATCTCTTCTTTTGAGGAAACCCACTTTTCACTTTCTTTTGCCAATCTCCTCTTTCTTCTCTGTCCTTGTTTCATTGCCAAATTCATTTCCACCGTTTGTTCTTTGTCTAAATCATTTTTTTGTTTCTCATTTTCCTTTTCCATTTTCTTACTGTCCTGTTCTTCTTCGTTTTCCTCTGTGATTTTCATCGTGTTATTTTTGAAATCTATCACCACATGTTTTTCTGCCAATTCATCCACTCCTACGATCATATCATGCAACACGTTTGGCATCACAACACATTGTAGTGCATAAAATTTCTTATCCAATAGTACTTTTAATCGTATTCCTTCATTTATCGTTGCCAAAGTCCGTTTATTTGCGCCCACTAAATTTACCTTGGGAATTTTGTAAATCAAATTCGTTAAATTAACTTCCTCTATTAGTTTTCTGTTGATCAGTGTAATTTCCGATCCAGTATCAATCATAATTTTAATCGGTGTCTCGTTGATAAAACCATCTACAAACTTCAGATTTGCTCCACTTATTTTGTCCTTATTTTCTGCCAATTTAATAAATTCCTTCGGGTGACAAAAAATTCCTGTTTGTTTCTTTGTCTTTAGTGAGCGCCTTCGTGAAAAGACGCTTGCTGTTCTTGTTCGCTTCTACTTCTGTCGCTTTGTCTCTCATCCTCATATTCCTCTATGTGTGTGTTGTTGACCGCTCTTCTATTTTCTCTTGGTCTCTCGGACCCGTATCGGTTTCCGCGATTTTCCGGTTCATTCGTTCTATTATTATTTCGGTTTTCCTGATATGTGCAATTGTTGTTTCTATTCTGGTTCTCTCGATATCTGTTTTCGTTCCATTGCCGATTTCTTTGTTCATAATTTACTCTTCCGTTGTCTCTACTTTCGTTTTCCCTCCTCGGGACAAATTCTCTTCTTGTGTACTCTCTCCTAAAGTTTTGTCCTCTATCTCTATAGTCTTGATTTTCTCGTTGTCTATAATTTTCTTGCGTTCTCCTCATTTTTCTTTCTCTTAATTTTGCTTCTCGTATTTGTAAGAATTGACAAACTGTCAATATCTTTGTAGTTTTGTAGAGTTATGTGATCTTCTAAGGTATCTTCAAAATGTCTGGCTATTAGTTCCACTAGCTGTTCGGACGAATAGTTGTAATGTAAGTGTCTTGCATTGTTGTATAGTTGTAGGGCATATGTTTTTTCTGATATACCTATACTATCCTGGTATCTCCCATTTTGTAATTCCTTGTTTATCTCTATCTGTTGTATTTTCCCCCAGAAATAGTTCAGAAATTTTTGTTCAAATGTTTGCCAATTTTGCAATTCTTCTTCTTTGCTATCAAACCATAAACTTGCCTCATCTTTAAGATGGTTCCTTATCGTTTCCTTTGCTGTTTCGAAATTACCGATATGTCGTACTTTCTTTTTTAAATTGTTAATGAAAATTACTGGGTGTAATTTTTTTACGTCCCCGCCAAACTGTATTTTTATGTCACCCGGACTTTGGATGAGTACTTCTCTCCTGTCTCCCATCTCTCGTTGTTTTCTGATATCCTCAATTTGTTTTTCTATTTCTTTCTTGTCTTCTTGTAGCGCCATTTCAAATTTTTCTTCCAACTGTTCTATTTCCTTTTTCTGGAAATTTCGTATCTCCTTCATTGTATCTTGGATATCTTTAATCTCTGTCTCTTGTTTTGCATTCTTTAGGGTTATTTCTTCTATCTGTTGTATTAGTTCTTTCTTTATCCCCTCAACACATCCTTTAATTTCCTGTTCATAGTTTTCCAGACGCTGTCCTATATTCCTGTTATTTAGTTCTATTGCTTGCCTTGTTTCCCGTTGGTTTTCTTCCATTGTTTGTTTTGTTTCATCCATTATGTGTTTTGTTTCCAGTTGATTTCTATCCATTTTTTGTGACTGGAGTTGCATTAGTTGTAATATTTTATCTATTCCTGATGGTTCTTTTCTCTCCTCGACTATTGTAACATTTCCTTCATTATCCGATCCTTCTTCCAAAATTGTTTTATCTTCTCTGTTATCCTCCTTCCTTTCCTGCATTTTGCTTTGACTCCTTGTGGTCGACATGTTCGTTAGATTATTTATCTCCGCCAAATATTGAGCTTTGAAATTTGTGCAATAATATCCCCGCCAAATATGAAATTCGAGAAATGTTGCAAAGACGAAAACTGTTCCTCTTATCCCAAATGCAATAAATTCAAATAAATGCAATTAATTTTTAAAATTTTGTCAGTTATAAAAATCAATCAAATATCATAAATTATATCATGTAAAAATTTGTACCTAGAGAAATTTGAAATGTAATGTCATAAAAGCAAATATTATAAACTTTAACCATCGGCAAATAAATTTTCAATCAATCTGCTTTCTTTCTCTATCCGTTTAAATTTTAACTAAAAATACTTTCTACGCCTTACACGTTGGGGGCCATTTGTTATGATTGTTTATTTTGAGTTCAAACTTAGTTTATTGAGCCAATAAAAAAGAATTATAACTTATTTGTTATCAAAAGTAAAATAATCCTTATATTACCTGTGTCCGATGGATTCAAAAGATTTTCTAGTTGTCTTTTATCGGGTTAGAGAAGAAAAGGATAAGAATACAAATATATTATATTACAAAGATTTACGTTTCTTTATTTTATATGAACGAATAAAACAATTATTAAATTCTGTCGTTATCTTATCAATCAGCATACAAGAAAAATAAATCAAATTATTATGATAATAAGATTATAAAGCTACATAGATTTATATTACGTGAAAAACCAATTTTACTTAAAATTTTCTTTACTTGAAAAAGAAACCACAAAACTTTAAACTTTTGATTAGCCTAACAAAAACTTCAGTTCTTAAATTTTAATGCTAATGACCATGATGTCGAAACGATCCTTCACAGATATAAAATTCAATTGTACAAACACTTACAGTTTATTTTCTTCTTGAGTTGTATGTTGGAACATACCCAGAAAAGTCCAGTCTCCTCAAAGATGTGATCTCCCCTCTTTGGCACCTCGGCTCCTTCTTTACGTCTCTGCAAACCTCCTTCAGACTACACAAAAAACACCTGATTCACTTCTTCAAACTCCGCTACTTATTTATGACACCAGGACCTCCTTTTGTCAACTTGATGCCGTAAGAATACTTTCACATATACTTTATAAAATGCCCACGGTAGATACAAGGACCTCTTTTAATCTACTTGTGATCTCCTTCTTCAAACTATTCACTTCTTTTCGTTACGCCGGTATCCAAACTCACGAACCACACCCTATCTTGAGAAAAACGACTGTTTCCTTTCGATGACCAAAATATGACTGACTTCTCCTGTCTCATCATCGACTCCCAAATTCCCATTTAAAAACGACCGTCCAATCAAAAAGCTTAAATTGTGTTTACTATGATATTGGAAAAGCCTAATTTCGGTTTCAGAGAAAACTAAATAGCTTACTTTAAAATTGGTTTTTTTCAATACATCATTTATACATATTTCAAAAGATTAGAATATGGTCATTTAATACTCGACTCTACAAACAATGAAGAGATTAACTTACAGGTAAAATGGCTTCTAATTCTAAACAAAGGTTTTTTGATAATTTTGTTTGCAACGGAAACAGGTCGTTTGTTTATGGTCTTATCTACACTAAATCTTATCTTAAATTAATATATACATTTTTGTTTATAATGATTTCTTAAAATTTTATTTCGATGGATTTTTTTTATTTATTTTTCTTTGGTTGGAAAAGAAAAAGTATGACAATATATATATGTATATCTATATATATATATATATATATATATATATATATATATATATATATATATATATATATATATATATATATATATATATATATATTGTTATGATGTATTGTTTGTTTGAATGATGAGCAATGAGTATTTTAATAATATAGGGTTTTTATCGCGGTTCTCAAAGAATTAGTTTGTAAGTACTTTTTAAATTATCTTTATTATAACTATTATGAAACACACATATATATCTAACCTAGCCAATGTAAATTTAAAATAAACTATCTTTAAATTGATATCTTATAAAACTAATTAAATTCTATAAACAATGTAAAATTTAAACAAACTATCTTCAAAATTGAAATTGTTATGACACTAACTAAATTATATTAACAAAATTTTGTACCTTTCTTTCACTGAATGCCTAAATGAACTGTTTTCCACTATATAGATTCTAATCACCACTAAATGTCTTCGTACTTCGGTTATCCTTGTTTTTGTGAAATTACTTTTTCCAATTATCAGCTTCTACCAATTTAAGATATATTTTTCTTCACCAGCATTTATAAACCACCAAGCAAACCAGCAAAACAGCATTTATATTTATTCTTCTTTTCAATATACCAATATCCAATTATTATAAGTTGATTTATACTATTACTTTTTTAATCTTCAATAATTATTTGTGTATACTTATAAATGTGCATTAAAATATATGCATAATTTTTAATCTTCATTTAACTCACTATGTTAAACAATTGGACTATTTGTAACTGAATGGACTGGACCTACTTTCTTACTAAAACTTTTCTGACTGCACTATCTTGAAAATTCTGAACAATTGACTTCACTAACTTACTGAGTCTATCTTCTACTAACTTTCATAATAAACTGGCTATAGTAACTGTAACTCATAACTGATCCCTTCTAATCCAAATCACCGGGTATTTATATCTTTTTTTCTGTTCTAGAATCATCTGGCAATAAATCATGTTCCATTTGTTCTATTACTTATATATAGATGTTCTCGAAAAAAATATATGTTCGTTCCACAGACATAACCATTATTTCGAGAATGTTCGACCGTAAACAATGGTCAAATTCTGCATTCTGGAGAATTCGTTAATGTTTTATTGATAATTTTGTTTACATTTAGGCTTTTCAGATCAGAATAAACACTTAAATCAGTAAATATATATAAATTAAACATTTTAAACTAACATTATTATTATAACCCCACTTTATATTCCTAATTATTTAAAATGTCACTTGGAGAGTATGTAGATCTGTCTGTCATTCACATGTATAGTTGGTTGCCTATGCACATGGCTCACTTATATATATTTACAACATTAAAATACAACTTTTTACAATTATTATATGCCAACTCATTAAAAACGCCCTCACATAAACAATTTTTATCAAATTCTCTAGTATCCAACTCACTAAAATAACCAAATACCTGCCACATCCAAAATTATCTAGTATATAACTTATAAATTATCCTCTTTAAACACCTTTATTTCTCCCACATCATATCAATACCCCAAAATAATATTTAAAATAAATAATTTACTTATTATTTTTTTAAATATTAATTTTCTATCTACATACAATTAATAATTCAATTTTTTTTTTATTTAAAATGTGTTCTATTAGATACATCCCTGTTCGCTGTCTATGTCAAACTGTCATGTCAAATGGATGCAATTGAAAATGGAGGCTATCAGAAAATAAACATATAATCTAATCATCTATTATTGTGTTATGTTTATTTATAAACAAAATCTAGGAATTATTTCCATTCAACAGCCTTTCATCCATATGAATTTTTTAAGTTTTACACTTTTTATAAAGACATTTACACAATCAATTCTGTATCTAACCCCAAATTATGATTTTTAGGGTACCAAACAATTTCCATATGTACAAAATCATCAAGTATGATGTCAAATTGATTCACAACAATAAAATCTACCATCTATTTAACAAATCAAGTCTATTGAATAAAATGGATATATCAGTGAATTGTTAGTGTTTTTATATTTGTGTTAAAGGTATAGAAAACATTATTCATTCTCTTCATGGTATTGAAAAATGTCGTTGATATGAAACATGCCTCTTAGTCTGTTCTCTGCATCTATTAACACATAACTATTTAGTCCATTCTGATTTTCAATTCTGTATGGACCTTCAAACATTGGTTGTAATTTCTTACAACGGTTTTCTTTAACATTACTTTTTCTAAGTGAACGAATTAACACTAGGTCTCCTTTTTGAAATGTGATTGGTTTTTTTATATTTCGATTTTGTCTTCTGATATATTTTTCAGCTTTCCTCCTAATTCGGTTATTCACTTTCTGCATTACTTGTTCTAACATATCCTGATTATATTCACTAATCCACTTTCTGTTTACTATATGGCCAAACATTAAATATTCTGGTACTTCCTCTGTATTCAAATTATGTGTATTATTTAAAAAATATTCTACTTGTGGTATATGTTGCTGCCAAGTTTCATGTTAATTTTGGCACAGTATCCTTAAATATTTTATAACTTCTTTAATATATCTTTCTGCAGGATTTGCCTGAGGATGTCTGATACTTGTAAAATGAATGTTGATTCCCTTTTTCTCACAAAATGCCCGAAATTTTTGGTTGTTAAAATATGTAGCATTATCTATTATGCAATTTCTAAATGGTCCTATTTCTTCGAAAAATTGATTAATATATAATTTTAATGTTTTAACATTTGTTCTGGAGCAGGGATATAGTTTAATAAATTTTGTATATAAATCAACTATCACTAGTATATGCTTTTTTCCTGTTGGACTGAGAACTAAATTTGAAATAAAATCCATGGAAACTGTATTTAGTTTTTCATATACAACATTAGATTTATATGTGTTCTGGTTTTTGAAATTCTTTTCTTTGTTTAGTTGACATATTGGGCATTGGGTAGTAATTTCTTTTGCTATACTTATGTCATTCTTTGCAAAATAATTGTCCCTAAATAGCATCCATAGCTTTCTTGAACCAATATGCATATAATTGTTATGTAAATTTTTCAATATTTTCTTTGCTAAAGTTCTAGTTATTACATATACTTCTATGCCATTTATTATTTTATAATAAACTCCATCTTTCTTAAGGACTTTTTGTTTTTCACTCAAATTGATCTGATCTCTTATAATTTCTTCTTTAGAATATAATCCAGTACTTTCTACTAATTGATTTAATCCAATTTTTATTGTTCGCTGCCCTTTTTGTGATGTATTTTCTAACCATGATAAAGCATCTGCCACTATATTGATTTTCCAGAAATGTATTTGATTTCAAATGAGTATTCACTCAATATTAGACTCCATCGATGTATTCTACTGTTTCCATATTTGTTATTTAATATAGACGTTAAAGCTTGGTGATCTGTTTCTATTGTAAATTCATTACCCAACAAATAAAATCTTAATTTTGTGACACAATGTATAATACTTGCTAGTTCTAATTCTGAAACTGAGTAACCCTTTTCATGTGGCTTTGTAATTCTTGAAATGAATTGTATTGGGTATTCGACCCCATCATGTATTTGTAATAATACCCCTGATAATCTCCCTATGGATGCATCTGTTCTTAATATGAATGGCTGTGTGTAGTCAGGATAATATATTTTTAAATTTGACAGAAAAATGTTTTTAATTTCTTGGAATGCTAGTTCTCTTCTCTGATCCCATCTCCATTTTACACCTTTTCTCAGTAGTTCAAGTAATGGAAGTTCTTTTATACTTAGATCTGGTATCATCCTTTTATAATAATTAATTATTCCAATAAATCCTCTTAAAGTTCTTAAATTGTGTGGTGTTTTATATTCCTGAATGACTTGTGTCCGTTCTGGATCCATTTCGATTCCCTTAGTGTTAAGTTTATAACCTAGATATATGACTTCTTTTTGAAAAAATGTACATTTTTCTTGATTTATTTTTAGTCCAACTTTGTCTAATCTATTTATTATAATTTTTAGGTGTTTCTCATGATCTTCAGCCGTTTTAGAAAAAATTAATATATCATCAATGTAGTGAATTACAAAATGTTCATATTGATCCAAAATATCATGAAGACATCTACATAGAGCACTGCAAGATGATTGAAGTCCAAATGGTACTACTTTGAATTGATATACTACTCCATCTATCTGAAATCCTGTATACTGTCTACTTTTTCTTTCTAGAGGTATTAACCAAAAGCTATGCTGTAAATCAATTTTAGTGAAACATGACATTCCTGTAATTCTTCCTAGTATTCCATCTATACTCATTGGTGCTTCAAATTGCTTTTCAGTAATCTTGTTAATATTCCTTGCATCCAAACATAACCTGATTTCACCTGATCTTTTACGTACTACTACTATAGGATTTATAAAACGTGTGTCTGCCTTCTCAATGATCCCATCTTCTAACATATTATTAATTGTTTTGTTTACTTCTTCTCTGTATTTATATGGTATTGGGTATGATTTTGTTTTAAAATCTTTTTCTTCTTTAACTTTTATACTATGGATATAATTTTGTGCAATTCTATTTTCTTTATTGACAAGTCCCTTGTGTTGCTGCAATATGGAAATGACTATTGATTTATATTCTTCAGGGCAATTTAAAACTTTCATCATATCTTCTTCTTTACAAATAACATTATTCTTCATTATGTACTCATTATTCCTTGCTTCCAATTTTACGCACTCCACCTCGTAGGCATCCATCTGCTTAAAATTTCCATTCCTTAAATATTCACTACAATAATTATTCTTTACATTCTTTTGGGACATTTCCCTATCATCAAAATACATTTCTTCTTCATAAACATCATTATTTTCTTTTAATAATATCCTATCAACTCTTATTCCTTCTTCCACCTCATCTTTCTGCATAAAGTTAATTATTTGCCCTTCCAAAGTTACCATTTTTTCTTCAAAATCTATCTTTACTTTCTTCTTTTCCAATTCATCATTTCCCATTAATATATCAACACATAAATCCTTGACAATAAATCCTTGCATATTAATTTCTTTATTAAGAATATTAATTTTAAAATTGGCTAGTTTATCAATTTCACCCAACTTCTTATTATTTGCACCAACAGTTTTAATTTTTGGAATCTTTATTATATCTGATAATTTTAATGTATTAAAAATAAAATTCTCCGAGACTAAAGTACTTTCTGAACCAGTATCTATCATAATCTTAATCATTTTATTTTTGGCCAAAGGTTTTTCATAATAGCAATGGCCTAACTTGTAATTCAGAAAGTTTAGTGCACAAAATTTTGATTATTAGAATTGTCAGATTGTATCTGACCACTTGGATCTGATGTCCTATGTCTTTCCCTACTATGACTTCTACTCACATTTTCCTGCCTTGTACTACTTCGTTCCCTGTCTTCGCAGCTTCTATTCCTTCGAACACAATTTACCTGTCTGTTATAGTTAGGTCGCTCTGTATTTCTTCTATTGTTAAAATCTTGTCTATTATTATTAGTACTGTTATTAAAATGTTGTCTATTATAATTAGTATTATTATTAAAATTTTGTCTATTATAACTAGTATTGTTATTAACGTTCTGTCTATTTTGATTACTGTTATTATTATTAAAATTTTGTAAACTATCACCATACCTAGTATTATTGTTATATGATTGTCTATATTGTTGATTATCATTTTTATTATATTGAAAGTTATTATTGTTTTTTTTGTTGTCATTATTATTACTTGTCATATTACCTCTTTGTATTCTTTGAATAAAATTAATAAAACTCTCTATTGTTTGAATATTTTGTACAGTTACTGTTTGCACAATATCAGCATCAAAATGTCTAGATACATTTAAGACTGTTTCATCCTCTCTAAGTGGTGGTTCTAAATATTTTGCAACTGTTATCAGTTTTAATGCATAATCTACCATATTTGATTTTAAATTGTGATTATACTTTCCAAAATATAGAATTTCTCTAAACTTGGCTTGCTCTAGTTCACCCCAATAATAATTTAAAAATTTATTATAATATATTATAAGTTGCTGCATTGTCATTTAATGTCATTCTAATATAATCTTTAATATCATTAATATTATTCACAAATCTTAATTTATGTTTTAAACTATTTATGTATACTCTAGGATGCAAATTTTTTATATTACCAGAGAATTTAATCCCAGTCTCATTTGTTAAATTTAAGTAAGGTCTCCCTATGTCTCTCATTTGTGAAATATCATCTATTCTCTGTTCCACATTTCTTATTTGATTACTATTTATTTGGATATTTTGTTGTATATCGTCTAATTTTTCTTCTGTGTTTCTCCTGTCTTCGTTAATTTTTACTTCTAAGTTACATTTCTGCAACTCTATTTTCTGTTCTATATCTATCTTATTATCTTAAATAATCCTCTTTACTTCTGTCCTCTCATTGTCTATCCTTTTCTTGTAGTCATTCCGTATACTTTTTATTTCATTTGCTACTTTTTTCTCTGCAGCTTCAAGTTTTTTATCCATTTGTTTTTCCATTTGTTTTACAATTTTATTATTATTATCTTCTATTTTCTTTTCTAATTTTCTATAATTCTCTTCCAATTTCTGTTCCATTTTTTTTATGTCCTCTTTGACTTCTTTTGAATTCTCTTCCATTTTTTTCGTATTCTCTTCCATTTTTTTCGTATTCTCTTCCATTGTCTTGTTCATCTGCATCATTAATGACATCAAAGCTGCCATATTGACATTTTCCTCTCTTTCTGGATTCATTTCTGCAGTATCTTGTGGAACTTGAACTAAACTCTCCTCTTGTATAGGTTGTGTTTCTACTTCCACATCTTCTTCATTCTTTTTGCTTCTTGTACCTTTCTTTCCTTGAGACATTTTGAGACTTTACTTGTTCAAATATAATTAAAAATAAAATCTATAATTTTTCCTTTCTACTGATAATTAATTTAATTATATGAGAGCACTTATCTTCCCAAACTAATTCTTTTAAATAGAGAGCCACCGCGTTGGGTGCCAAATTGTTATGATGTATTGTTTGTTTGAATGATGAGCAATGAGTATTTTAATAATATAGGGTTTTTATCGCGGTTCTCAAAGAATTAGTTTGTAAGTACTTTTTAAATTATCTTTATTATAACTATTATGAAACACACATATATATCTAACCTAGCCAATGTAAATTTAAAATAAACTATCTTTAAATTGATATCTTATAAAACTAATTTAATTCTATAAACAATGTAAAATTTAAACAAACTATCTTCAAAATTGAAATTGTTATGACACTAACTAAATTATATTAACAAAATTTTGTACCTTTCTTTCACTGAATGCCTAAATGAACTGTTTTCCACTATATAGATTCTAATCACCACTAAATGTCTTCGTACTTCGGTTATCCTTGTTTTTGTGAAATTACTTTTTCCAATTATCAGCTTCTACCAATTTAAGATATATTTTTCTTCACCAGCATTTATAAACCACCAAGCAAACCAGCAAAACAGCATTTATATTTATTCTTCTTTTCAATATACCAATATCCAATTATTATAAGTTGATTTATACTATTTAAAATATATGCATAATTTTTAATCTTCATTTAACTCACTATATTAAACAATTGGACTATTTGTAACTGAATGGACTGGACCTACTTTCTTACTAAAACTTTTCTGACTGCACTATCTTGAAAATTCTGAACAATTGACTTCACTAACTTACTGAGTCTATCTTCTACTAACTTTCATAATAAACTGGCTATAGTAACTGTAACTCATAACTGATCCCTTCTAATCCAAATCACCGGGTATTTATATCTTTTTTTCTGTTCTAGAATCATCTGGCAATAAATCATGTTCCATTTGTTCTATTACTTATATATAGATGTTCTCGGAAAAAATATATGTTCGTTCCACAGACATAACCATTATTTCGAGAATGTTCGACCGTAAACAATGGTCAAATTCTGCATTCTGGAGAATTCGTTAATGTTCTATTGATAATTTTGTTTACATTTAGGCTTTTCAGATCAGAATAAACACTTAAATCAGTAAATATATATAAATTAAACATTTTAAACTAACATTATTATTATAACCCCACTTTATATTCCTAATTATTTAAAATGTCACTTGGAGAGTATGTAGATCTGTCTGTCATTCACATGTATAGTTGGTTGCCTATGCACATGGCTCACTTATATATATTTACAACATTAAAATACAACTTTTTAGAATTATTATATGCCAACTCATTAAAAACGCCCTCACATAAACAATTTTTATCAAATTCTCTAGTATCCAACTCACTAAAATAACCAAATACCTGCCACATCCAAAATTATCTAGTATATAACTTATAAATTATCCTCTTTAAACACCTTTATTTCTCCCACATCATATCAATATATATATATATATATATATATATATATATATATATATATATATATATATATATATATATATATATATATATATATAGTAAACTCTTAAATATTGGGGAAATCTGCAAGAAAGACTCTAATGAGTATCAATTGTTTCGCCGAACGTTTTCGCCAAAGAGAATTAATTTGGCTTCTTCAGGGCTGAAAGAGAATAAATTGTAATTAGCTACCATATAAATTATCTATTAAAACATTATTGATCTTACCGTAACTTAGAATTGTAGAGTTAGAATATTAAAAAACTTTGCTAGTAACATAGTGGTGTTTTTTGTTACTATGTGCAAAAAAAGTTTTTTTTAAGGTTTGAAATGTATGGTAGGTTTGTACTTAACACGCAAAGGTTTACCCAAGGTTAATCGAAAAACCCAATGTAACTACATTTAAAAGGAGGTCATTCTTTGAATTGTCGGCAATAACTAAATTTTTGATTTTTAGAAAGTTTAAAAGTGAGGTTCTGTTTTAGCCAGAACGCATGCGCTGACAAATTCAAGTAGTTCTTATGAATCTTTATGTCGTTAAGGTTCATTGGTAAAAACGAATGAAATTAAATCCCAGTATAGGGAAATATTATTTTGATTTTCTTTATTTAATTATATTCTATTGTTCATGTATTATTATATCTTATTGAGATGTATCTAAGAAAAGCAAGGACATTTTATCTTTTTTAGTTAATGAAAATTAATTATAAAGGTAGGTTAGTTGTTAATGGATATATCAGTCAAGTTAGTTATCTGTGATGTTGTATTGTTCTTGGTATCTGATTTAAGTAAGAAGTGGTATATATCGCTTAGATTCTTAATGTCACTCTTAACATTAATGGAGAAATCGATAAGGAAAATATAAGACATTTCAATGAACTCTCTTTTAGATTTATTGTCCTCACGGTGGAGAATTGAAGTGTTCGTATAGTCCATGAGATGACCAGTGGAATGGACATGTTTGGCTAATGCACAACGGTCAGGGTGAAGTCGAGAATCACTTTTGTGTACTGTAATACGTGATTTCAATAATTGAGATGTTTGATCGATGTAGAAATTGTTTCAAGAGAGACATGGAATGTTGTAGACAATGTTACTAAGCCTATCTATGGGAGTCTTATCTTTTATCTTAGAATAAAGATTATTAATTGTTAGGGCTGATCTACAAGCCACATTAAGTTTAATGTTGTTATTACAGTATACTCCCTCTATAAAGAACACGGTTATTACGAGTTTTCGCTTATAACGAGATACATTAGATGTAACGTGAAATTTCTATTGAACTATAACCCTCTATAGCGATGTAAATTTGCTTATAACGAGAGAAAATAAGATTGAAAAACGTGTTTTTTTATGTTTTGGACCCACCGTAGCTATAAATAAATACCCGCTGCTAAAATTTTAACTGCCGTCCGCAATAACCTTCTTACAATTTATGATTCTTAGTCGGAAATATACAATTTATGATTCACAAGTGTCATTGTAGGGGGTTAACCATTCACACCTAATAATATAGGTCCTAATAGACAAGATGTGGAAAGTGTTTTAAAGGTTGTCAGAAACTTTATCCAAAAAAAAACGCAAATGAAGAAGCATAAAACTGTTTCACATCTTTAAAAACTATGATAGAATACTGGACAATTTAAAGCAGTCAAAAATGACAGACTTCTTGAAATTGCAGACGCAGTAGTTTATGTTATTCTTGAAAATACGCTTATACAGATATACAGAATACAGATTTTTTGTTTTAACGTATATCATTGACAATAAAAGTAAACAACTCTTTTTTGTTTTAATGTATTTCATTGACAATAAAAGTAAACAACTTTTTTTCAAAAACGCCATTTAAACAGTATTTATTATCATCTTATATTGCTCCGAATGGCTTCACTATAGAAAGTTAATGTTTTAGAGAACTACATATTCATATGTATGAACAGTACTATTGTTGTTGGATATAACGAGATCCGCTTATAACGAGGTAATTAGTCTGCCATTTCAGTTCTCGTTATAGAGGGAGTCTACTGTATTATTACCAAAGCTATTTTCAACACTTTTCAGAATTCTTGTTAACCCCGGAGTGATATCTCTGAAGTATGGTAATGAAAAATATTTGTTGATAGGAGTATCCGAGAGTGGGTTCCCACTTAAGACATCAGGATCAGCATTGTTAGTCGCGAAGGAAGGTGAAATATCTTCGTTATGGATAGTATTAAACAAAATTTTATTCACTAATGGTGTTGGATAAGCGTTTGAAATAAAAAGTTTCTGTAGGATTTGTAGGTTTTTTGTATGAAATGGAGGATCTGATAGTTTTATTACTCTATTTTTCATCTGTTTGATTAAGTTGACTTTGGTAGAATTATTATGGTATGAGTGGAAGTTAAGGTATCTACCAGAATGGGTCGGTTTTTGATACCAATCTATTTTAATGTTGTTGTTTTCCCTGATCATCCTTATGTCGAGAAAGGGGACGGACCAATTACCATCTTCCCTCTCTATAGTGAACTGGATATAGGGGTCATAACCATTAAAAGTATCTAATAGTTCATTTACCTTATCATTGGGTATAGCCAAAATGATATCATCAACATATTTTTTAATAAATGGAATTTTAAAGGATAGTAAAGGAATGACTGAGTCTAATACATAATCCATAACGTAAGTTGCAATGATAGGAGAAATCTTTGCTCCCATAGGGGTACCGAAAGTTTGTTGATAGAATTTACCATTAAATGAGAAGTAAGTGTTGTTAAAGAGAAATTCGACGATGCTGATGAATCTGTCGTAAGACATGTAACAACAACCTCTAATACGGTCCCAGTTGATATCTATTGATGTCAAACATATTCCATCACATGTTGATCAATAGAGATCAACTGGGACCGTATTAGAGGTTGTTGTTCCATATCTTACGACAGATTCATCAGCATCGTCGAATTTGTCTTTAACAACACTTACTGTTGCGTTCTGGCTAAAACAGAACCTCACTTTTAAACTTTCTAAAAATCAAAAATTTAGTTATTGCCGACAATTCAAAGAATTACCTCCTTTTAAATGTAGTTACATTGGGTTTTTCGATTAACCTTGGGTAAACCTTTGCGTGTTAAGTACAAAGCTACCATACATTTCAAACCTTAAAAAAAAACTTTTTTTGCACATAATAACAAAAAACACCACTATGTTACTAGCAAAGTTTTTTAATATTCTAACTCTACAATTCTAAGTTACGGTAAGATCAATAATGTTTTAATAGATAATATATGGTAGCTAATTTATTCTCTTTCAGCCCTAAAGAAGCCAAATTAATTCTCTTTGGCGAAAACGTTCGGCGAAACAATTGATACTCATTAGAGTCTTTCTTGCAGATTTCCCCAATATTTAAGAGTTTACTATTTAACTTATCTGCAAAGATTAAAATTTCTTTTCTATATATATATATATATATATATATATATATATATATATATATATACAGTGTAGGTAAAAGTTTATGGTCGGTATGGTAAAATTTAACAGGATATCTAACACAGATATAAAATCATATTTTCAGCGAATAGACAAAGTTAACAATCATATTTCCCCTTGGTCTCCCCTCTATATTTCTTATTGACGCCCATTGCCCATTAGTGAGACGATTCGTTCCGATCAGAGATATTTTACATCTCTGGTTCCGATCCTAATATACTTCAGAAACTAGAGGTGGGTCGTTGATATTTTAAATATACAAATAGTACTTTCATTTACATTACACATTATTAAATCGCGAATCGTCTAAATTGACATTTAAAAACATAAGTTTTTCCACTTTTCTTGTTAACCGTGTTCTTCTTTTATTTAAAATTAAACCAGATTTTGAACATGTGTTCACAAGGAAAATATTTTGTTACAATATTTTATGAATATAGTGGTTAAGTTAGGATACACATGGCGATGGTTTTTCCACCACTGTAATGGACAGTTTCAATCTCCGTTCGAATTTTTTTGTCGGTAATATATCATCAGATAAATGTATGTCGACTTCTTTGATATCTCTTGATACAGGTGTATGTTTAGATGAGTCATGTCCAATTCATCAAAAATACACCATAGACTTAAGTCATCTTTATGTTTCTTTTTCTTGTACTGGTTGATTTTCAATAGTACAATCTTCTTTTTTTTATAGAAGTAACCAGCTTCTTAACTCTTTCCTTTTGTTTTTTTACCTCCATTTTTATCAGAAAATCCCTGCATTTTAAATCATTATTTTTCATTTACGAATCTACGGTTTCTCACTAGTAAGTCAACTAGTTGATGGTTGATTCAAAAAAACTACGTTTTGTGTAGACGTAAACAGAGGAGCAACGAACACTTTACGTCGACGAGGACGATTAGTTAATTTGAGAGACTACTACAAAACTAAAAATAACTCTTTCGGGACAGTGGACAGTCGGGCTATCGGTTAACGTTGAAAATAAAATAACTAGGTATTCTGATTAATGAATGAGTTTCGATTTATGATTGATCTGCATTTTAGAAGGTGATGGATACTTCCATTAATAAAAATATTAGTTTAAAGCAAAAGAAACAAATAGATATGGATTTACTAAACCTATGCAAAGACTCGTTTCATCCGTTTTCCATAGTTGAAGAACGAGCTTTTAAAAAGTTTACAGGGTGGATTCCTGGGTATAAACCGCCAACAAGAAAAACTTTATTCATTACTTCAGGAATGTTATATCAAAACTGAGCAAATTATTAGATCACAAGTTGCTAAAGAAGTAGAAAATATCTGTAATACTACTGACCTCTGGACATCTGGAGTAACTGAGAGTTACATCGCATTAACAGGACAATATTTAACCGAAAATTTAGGATTTAAAACGTTTTTATTAGGCTGCTGCCATTTTTCTGGAAACCATAATTCAGAAAACATCGCTTTTGAAATTAGTGGAATTATTAATCAGTGGGGTCTAAAACGAAAAGTACATTTTGCAGTAACTTATAATGCCCCAAATATGGTCAAAGCTATTAAATATGTTTTGGAATGAAAACATTTAAATTGTTTTGCTCATACGTTAAATTTATTGGTGGAGGACGCACTTAAATGCTGTCGTGTACAAATAGATAAAATAAAAAGTCTTTTTTCGACAATTCAGCAAAAAACACATTTTTAAAAAAGTACCTTATCTTCAGAAAGGCTTTTAAATATCAATTATAACATAACGAAGTTCCCAAACGGCCAATCCAAGACGTGGAAACTAGGTAGAACTTCACCTATTACATGTTAAAAAGAATGACCGAGTTAGAAGAGTCAATCCGTTCCACATTGGTATTAGTTAATACAGACTTAGACTTAGACCACATCTAAATAATGAAGACTGGATTATTTGTTCTAAACTTTCCCAAATTTTACGGCTTTTTAAAGAAATAACAAGTTAAATGAGTGGCCAAAAATACTTGAAGGGTAGTTCAGTGATTGTTATGGTACGCTGCCTGCAAGAATCTTGCAATACAATTTTAGCAAACGGTAACCCTACATCCATAGTATCCGACGTAGTACAATTACTAATATCGGGTTTAGCAAAAAGATTTAGAGGGATAGAACAGAGTGGCACATTATTATTATGTACATTTATAGATTCACGATTTGAAGTGCAGGGATTTTCTGACAAAATGAAGCTAAAAAAACAAAAGAAAGAGTTAAGAAGCTGGTTACTTCTATAATTAAAGAACAAGAAGATTGTACTATTGAAAATCAACCAGTACAAGAAAAAGAAACCTATAAAGATGACTTAAGTATTTTTGATCAATTAATTGTACATGACTCATCTACACGTACACCTGTATCGAGAGTCCATTACAATGGTAGAAAAACCATTGCCATGTATATCCTAACTTAACCACTATATTAACAAAATAGTGTAAATGTGAACACATGTTCAAAATTTGATTTAATTTTAAATAAAAGAAGAACACAGCTAACAAGAAGTAAGGTAGAAAAACTTATGTTTTTTAATGTCAATTTAGACGATTCGCGATTTAATAATAACGTGTAATGTAAATGTAAATACGATTTACTATTTGTATTGTTTAGTTTATTTTTCAAATTATAATAAATATATCCTTCATTAGTTTCTTTCACTTCAATAAATATACACATAAACGATAATATCTAATGTTTGTTTATGTACTCGCTTATTTGAAACTACTGGTAACAATCAACTAGTTACTTGTTTACGAAAAACGATTCAGTTTAGTTAACGATAAAAATGTCAACGTCCCACCTCTAGTTTCTTAGTTATTGTGTGTCGAATACCGGTTCAGCTGTTGCTAAAATGGTATTGGTGTTGTAACGCGACGTTGCCAAATAATTTTATATGAAGCTTTTTTTATTGTTGGCGTTATAATGCCGTTTTTTTATTTTTATTGGAAATAAGGCACAATGTGACTTTAAAATTAGCTTATTTTGATGTTTAGATTTTTAATTCAGAGTCGTACTTAAAATACGAAACATTAATAAATTTTATTTATATAAAACGATTTCCGAAGTGGAAATCAAAATGTTAAATAACACTTATTGTAAAGTAAAATTGTGGCATATTCCCAATAAAAAACAGTAAGCTGCCATTTAAATCCATTTCGCCCAAATTTGATTATCTTAGAACATTGTTCAAATGCTAAAAAGACAATAGGTCAAATAAAACCAATAAGTTTGGCAACGTTGAATTTACCCTTTTTTATTATTTCCACTCATGTATTTTAGGCGATATTTAAATGGCGGACCTAATATACCTCTCTCTTTTTAAACAGGTGTTTCTCACTCCATCTCACGTAAGGTGCATACCGACCATAAACTTTTTCCTACACTGTAGAGGAATTTTCATTATGTTAGTTAGTCTGAACGTTGATTGAATAACCCAAATAGATCTGCAGCCGTACACAAATTAAACGTAGCAACTTTTCTGTTCTCAAAAACAGTTCCGCCATCTATTTTCGGGAGAAAAAATTACACTACGGTTAAACATAAAAGATTTCTTCTCTTCATAATATTTCCCCTTAATTCTCAACGTAGATATTGGTCCCCACTTTAATTCTTAATATAATCATACTTGCAAACTGTGCATTTTGAATTTGTTTCGTAATTTATTTGTGTTCTAGTCGATTTACTTGTTTGGTGAAAAATGAATTCGTCTAAAATTACAACGACACGTTGTGTGTATAAAAATTGTAATCTATCGAGAAAAGACGGTGTAGTGTTATTTAAATTTCCCGTTAAAAATCAAGATAGATGTAAAAAGTGGGTGGAGAACTGTGGAAATGAAAATTTGCGAACCTATTTAACTGAAGACTTAAAACTATATCATATTTGTGAAAATCATTTTCAATCTACATCTTTTTATGATGCAACAGTGAGATCTAAAAAACTCATAAAAAGTGCAGTTCCTTCGAAATACCTATCGAGTGGTAAGTATTTATTTTAAGTATACTTTTTGTTTTTGGCAAAATCGCTTTCCTGTAAAATAATGATTTCTAACGCAATTAATAAAATCTATTTTAATATCTTAGGCTATTGATTATATACTTTAGAAAAGAACTACAACGTTCAAGGGGGATTTATTGTTTCATATGGTCAATGGACCACAAAATATGAAAAAACCGTAGAGTGCTACTATTTAAAGGGGTGTGTTTTTGATAAAGGGCTGAATTAAGCCCTATGCACTAAGGTGCATAGGGTGAGTTCTTTGCACTTTTCGTACATACACATATACAGAAAAATTGTTCCAAAATAAATTTACTATTGAAATATAACTTTTCTAAGTCAAAAATATTTTTTTTTTATAAAAATATATTCAAAAAACCAAAAAAAACTCGAAAGAAAGGAATTTTGTTTTATGCCTTATAACTTTTATTCACGGGGATATAAGTAAAGGCATTGCTTCATATAAAAAAAATTCCATCCTACCTCCTTAAAATGACGTTTGGTAGAAATCTTTATGATTTATAGTTTTAGAAATATGATTTTTGAAAGATCGCCACTCACAGAATTTTTGAGCCATTTTCCTTATTATTTCGCAAACATTGTTCTGTAACTTTTTCTACGGAGCTTTAGGTAGATGGAATGGTACATTTTATAGGAAGAGAAATCAATTACCGTTAAGGTTGTATTCGATTGTACGATGTTGTATGACTATTTTTAAGCAATTTATGGTTTTTCAAAGTTTATACTTTTAACGATTCTTGATATTTTTTACGATTACTTTTTAAAATCCTCATTATGATTTTTTTTCTGGTACCTTAAGGTATATACCTGCCTCAAAATTTTTTATTCAGCAATGTATATATGTACCTAAAGGTACCAGAAAAAAAGTTATGAGAAATTTAAAAAATAATAGAAAAAAAATTTCAAAAATCGTTAAAAGTATACAACTTTGAAATACCATAACCTGCTTAAAAATAGTCGTACAACCTTATACAATACACAGTTTACAGACAAGTTACTTATAGACAACCATTACATATACCTAAAGCTGCGTAGAAAAAATTTACCGAACAATGTTTGCGAAGTAATAAGGAAAATGGCCCAAAAATGCTGTGAGTGGCGAACTTTGAAAAATTATATTTCGAAAACTATAAATCCTAAAGTCTTCTACCAGACGTCATTTTAAAGAGGAAGGATGGAAGTTTTTTTTGTGAAGCAATGCCTATATGTATGTACCTACCTATATTCCCGTCAAAAAAGTTATGAGACAAAAAACAAAATTGCTTTCTTTTGTGTTTTTTTTTTCTTTTTTAATATATTTTTGTAAAAAAAATATTTTTGACTTTAAAAAGTGATATTTCGATAATAAATTTAATTTGGAACAATTTTTCTGTAGATGTGTATGTACGAATGTATTCTTCGGCTACGTGGTTCTCAAGAGGACGATCACCAACTAGATGGTCCGACCAAATTAAAAAATCAGGTGGAACCGCTTTTGGAGCAGCTGAAGATAGAGACAAATGGAAAATGAGAATGTTAGGACTATTGGAAGAAATCACGATCCTCAGTAATGGGAGAACAACAAGAGAGAGAAAAAGTATGTACGAAAAGTGCATAGAACTCAGCCTATGCACCCTATGCACCCTAGTGCATAGGGGTTAATTCACATCTTTCTCAAAAACTCACCCATTTAAATGATAGCACTGGTAGCACTCATATGGTCCATTGACCATATGAAACAATAAAACCCCTTGAACGTTGTAGTTCCTTTAGCTCTCTTATTTTGAACATAATCAATAGCCTATCTGTTGTGAAAACGAAAACATAACAAGTTGCAAATTGTTGCAAACGGACTGTTAATGTCTTATTCCGGTTTCTGAGTAATTCGTTGTTGTTTTGATATTATTAAAATAGCACATTTTACAGAACGTGTTTAACAGTATATGCCACAAAATCAATGCCTAATTAAAATTTTAATAAACCTGTAGAAAAAATTCCATAACCTCTACTTTTTCCGATATGCAGTGATATATTAACATATTATTTAAAAAGTGTTACTTCACAAGATCGCGATTTTAATAATAGTGGCATGTTTTAGATTTTGTACTTTTTTATTTTGCATCGCACAATATGGCATATTAAAATTAATATACGAATTACATTGTAAAAAAATAATTTTCGTTATTTTTGACAGAAGCCAAGTTTTAGTCCATTCACTCACGGTAAAATATTGCAAAAGCTCCTTTGAACAAACCACGTGGATTCAACGTGATACAACCAAAAAATTAAGCACTTTTCGGGGAAAACTCATTTCAACTTTTTCAAATTGTTTAAAAAAAAAGCTTTATTTTTGTTTTTTAAACGTGGCACTTGCGTGGCAAATCTTTTTCAAAAACTCAAATCCTTTCCCAAGTTAACGTACACCTGTTCTAACTTGGCTACACTGTACTGATGATGGGCCAATTAGTCCGAAATACGTATATACAGTTGCCCTCCAACATTCCATATATTTTATATATTCACATTCACTTTGCCAGTTTTTGCCAATAATTTTTATAATTTTCCTGATTTGTAAGTTTCATCGGTTCATAATGCTTATTTTTGAAAAGTCTGTAGTTAAACTAGGCTTAAACGAGTCACTAATCACGAGTGTATGCAAATTTTGAACAGCCACATCTTAACCAATTTTTGTCTTACAGGAAAACAAAAAATCCAAAATATTCAGAAAAGAAAAATCTACATTTTTGCTCCTTGTGCAAAATATCGTGTTTTTTTTGTTGAAAAATGAACATATTCACTCACAAATAACTCGAAAGTTAGCTATGTGTATGCCACATTTAATCTCAATCCAAGAGGTTCTTTATTAAAATATACAGCAAAAACCGTGCGTGAATGAACTATTTTTATGCGGTAACACGTTATGCTTGTTAAAAACTCGATTTTTTTTATTTTTGGTGTTTCATTTAAAAAATGTGTTTATTTTTAGATACTAGTGAGACAAATGACTGTACTTTGACAGTTAATCGCAGTCAAAATGTAAAAACCTATTTTGGCCAAAGAAAATTGGAGTTTGCTGATATGTCTCCAGAACAGGATGTTGGTTTTGTAGAAGATATTAAGACTCCCTATACACCACTTTGGACAAACCCTGATGATACGCCCCAACCCGAGGCTCAAGTGAAAATCGAAACTAAAAATACACATACCCGTATTAACGCAAGTACTTCTACATCCGTTTCTATTAAAATAAATAAATTGAAAAACAAAATTTGGGTGTAGAGAGTCACAAAATTTACGATTAAAAAAAAGTTTACAAAAAAATTCAGCAAAAAACAATCCAAGAATTATACTCAAAAACCTTCTAAATCGTTGTTCAGAAGAAGCAAAAATTTTTGTCGAAATGCAACTTTTCCACGCAAAAGGTCAAAAATGGAGTCTAGCTGAAAAGAAATTGTCGCTTTCTATTTACTATAAATCCCCTGGACTGTATAAATTTTTAAGAAATAAATTGAAATTTAAGTTACCAGCAGAATCAACCATTCGGTCTTGGTTAAAAATATATAATTTGCAGACCGGTGTGAAAACAACTTTAATTTCGAAATTAAAAAATAAAGTTAAAACTATGACTGACGTTGAAAAACATTGTAGCATATTATTCGACGAAAATAAGTTAGAAGTAGGGTTGGAGTACAACAAATTTTATGACTGTTTAGAAGGTTTCGAAGATTTTTCAGCTTTAGGAAGAAAGGACAAGTTGGCAACCACGCAATTGTATTTATTGTTAGGGGTATCATTAATTCATGGAAAATACCATTTTGCTACTACATTTCAAAAGGTCCTGTAAAAGGAGAAATGTTAAAAGAGTTATTATCTGAAGTAGTAGGAAAAGTGAACGAAATAGGTTTACTTCCAAAAGTAATTGTTTGTGACCAAGGATCCAATAATCGTCGTGCTTATAATTTACTAGGAGCTACGAAAGAGATGCCACAAATTTCACTAAACAATACTTTATTATATACTGTTTTTGATGTACCTCATTTAATTAAATCATTAAGGAACAATTTCATGAATCAAAAACTCCAATTTTTTTCAAATAATAATCAAATAAACTGGAATGACTTTGTCCAAACTTTCGAAGCAGATCAGAAAAGTATTGTATCTAGGTATATGATCAAGATAACCACCAAACACGTATACCCAAATACGTTTCAAAAGATGAGGGTAAAATTGGCAGCCCAGGTTTTTAGTTCTTCTGTAGCGGAAGCTATCCGTACGGCTCATGATTTGGGTCAAATAAAGAGCCAGTCGGCAGAAAATACGGCCTTTAAAAAAATAAATTGCTTGTTTGATTTCCTAAACAGCAAAACGTTAGCAGATCCAAATGTTTACCGAAAGGGTTTGTCTATATATAACAGCATACCGTATGACACTCTCAAAAACGGAATTGGTCTTTTCAAAGAATTGAGGGTTATGGAAGGAGACAAAGAGAAAAAAATATTTACTGCTTGGATGGATTTCAGTGGACTATTACTTCCATATTAAAGCTTTGGGAGGACTTAAAAATGGAAGGATTTAAATTTTTTTTACATCCAGAGTGAATCAAGATCCACTAGAAAATCTTTTTTCTGTAGTACGACATCGTGGAGACTACAATCCTCAACCAAAAGTAAGTAAAAGTAAATTTTTTATAATAATTCTATAAAATTGGGTTTGATATAGAATAACACAATTATGAAATTAATAAAAGTCTGTAAAGTGTTACTTATCTCAAAAAACAATGCAAAGTAAATAAAATTACTGATATCAAAACTGTATAATCTAAATATCTCAGGTCCAGTCAATTTATCCTTTTTAATTGCTTTATTTGACCTGTTAATTGATTTCCTCGGCAAAACAAAATTAGACATTTGAAAGAATTTTTTGTTGTACTGCTAATAGACCTTCTCTCCATTATAATAGGTTTAACAGCATACCTACTTCCTTAAGAGTATGAAATATAGTTTTACGATTCTTTTTCCTTAATTTTGTCAATTTAAATCAGTAGACTACAATAAAATCGTAATTACTACGATCTGTGGCTAATGGATAGTCCGAAGCCAACTCCCTCTCTACACAAACACAAATAAATTTACTGTATCAAAATAATTGCAAATACCGAAATACAATTCAATATTTATAGATACTTATTACTCTGAGTAATTTTTATTTTTTTTTAAGGTCAAGGGTTTCCGTATAGCTCTGCAGCATAATATGCATATAAAACTTATCAACCACACCGAAGGAGCAAATTGTGAAGATGATGAAGTAGATGGATTAGAACTAGATTCAAATTCTGCAAAAATTTAACTTGAAAGTGAACTTGATCAGAATGATTTATCCCTTGATCGTGTTGACGAAATTGAACTTGAAAGTGAACTTGATCAGAATGATTTATCCCTTGATCGTCTTGACGATCAAGGGATAAATCATTCTGATGTGGTTAATACTAAATCTTGTTAAAAATTATTTATGTACAACCCACCCTAGAGACCTGTTCGGGAATCTACGTGGCGGGATATCTATTATATTATATATTAAAAAAATTCAATTGCGAAAATTGCTCACAAAATGTTAGTTCTGATCGTTCAGCAATTAGAAAACTCGAATTATTAATTTTCAACCGGGATTATGGAACAAAATGCGAAATTGAACATTTGAAACTACCAACAAAAAGTTTTTCAGGTGCCATTTTATTCCTATTAAAAGAATTTAATACAATTTTCGAAAAAGTAAAAACCGAGTATGAAATTACCGTCAAAATTAAACAATACTTATTAGAAGCCATTATAAATTCTAATAAAAAATGGCTGGATAATTACAAAGAGCATAATATGCTTGTTATTGATCAGCTAATTAAAATTAAAAATTTTTATACAGCTAAGTGGATTTCTGCAAAAACAGAAACCTCCGTGACAAAAAATGTTTTCAGTAAGCCACACAGAAAAATCAGAATTTTGTCATAAAGTTTTGAGAATTTTGTTATTTTTCAAATATATCCTATCTGTAAAAGATTTTTCTATTGTAGTTTTTGGGCATTCAGAAAAAAATAGGACGTTTTTAAAAGTTTTTGTAAAATGCTACAAAAAATATATTTCAATATTACATGTTTATATAAGAATTGAGCAGCTGTGTATGTAAATTTCGGATATTATAATTTATTTGTGCAAACTTATGTGCTTCTGGGTAACGGAAATTACAGTTTTTAGAATTTCTTATTTTTCAAATATACCATAACCGTAAAACATATTTCTATTTTAGTTTATGGTTTTTCAGAAAAAAAAAATAGAACGTTTTTCTAAGAAAATTAAGGCCGTTAATGGTTTTAAAATTGTATCAGGAGTCAAAACGGTTAAAGAAAATACCGAAAAATGATTTTTCATTATTTTGACCATGATTCTCATCCTATAAAAATTTGAAAAAAATCGCAGAGATAATATGATAACCAATAAATTATATATTATTTTAAAATATACTATACTATAATAAAAAACGATACTAAGAAAAATATACTATACTATAAGCAATAAAAAATCCTACAAAATGAAATAAAGAAGACGTTTCTACGATAATCAGAATCGAAGATATTATGAAAAAACTAAAAAACATGTTTTAATTTTTTGGGAGGTTGTGGGTGGGGCTAGAAGTCTAAAAATTTTTTGTTCGAATACTTTTTAAGTAGAACAGCGTGTTATTTTTATTTTTCGAATATCGCTGGAGGCATCTTTTACTATATTAACCGGCAAGACCCTTTGTATTAATATAATTTATTTGTGCACGCTTATGTGTTTATGGGTAACAGAAAATACAGTTTGAGAATCCCATATTTTTCAAATATACTGTGATGTGGGTATTAGTTAAAATAGTTAGGTAATGACTGAATATTGATTTACACGATTTTATTAAAAGGAAAACCATGTGTTACAATTTAACCTACATCTTACAACAACAAACATATATATCTGTCTCTTGTCACCGTTCACTCTCGGTGGACACTGTCATGGTAACTTTGGTGGTATTCAGCCACGGAGCGGTGTGGCTGTTACATCCTCCCCCTTTGCACCACCCTGGTGACTCGCGGGTGGGGCAACAGAGTCTAAGCAGGAATTAGAGCTCTACAGGACAGCAATGACAACGTTTTGGTCGGGGTTGTCTACGTCTGGCAATAGGGTCAGATTCAGGTTCAGCTTCAATTTGAGCAAGGTCATCTCCAACAGGGGGGCCCATTTCGCTATCGTCTAACCCAAGGGTCAAAGACTCTGGGCAGGAGACCAGTGGGACAGGAGGGTCGGCTTCTGAGCATTTCACTGGACGACCTCTTCTACGGAGAGGTTGAACTGAAGCAGGGCACGGATCTTCTGGATCGGCATGGAAAGGCGTCAAGGATGAGACATGATATTTTCCAGCAGGAACATCCGGAGTGTCGATGTGTGAAACTTCATAGGTTGTAGGGGACAGCATTTTGGTCACCTTGTAGGGTCCGTCACGACGCGGCGCGAACTTCGAAGTTATGGACTTAGACGCGTCACTTAGTGTATGCGAATTGACTAGCACAATATCACCTACTTCGAACGAAACCGAGCGACGGTGGCAGTCTTTATACTTCTTACGTCTATCTTGGGATTGTTCATGTGTCTCGCGGGCTTCACTAAGAGCTTTACTCAAAGTTATTAGATAGGGCGTGATTTGTGGCACGAAGTTGTAAAGTGCTATCAAAAAGAATTAACCATAAATATATGACTATATTACATGCTATGCTAATAATATAAAAAATTGAACAACTAACTGTATGTAAATTTGGGTTAATATAATTTATTTTGTGCACGCTTATGTGTTTCTGGGTAACAAATATTATAGTTTTGAGAATTTCTTATTTTTCAAATATATCATTATGTAGGTACTGTAAAAGATTTTTCTATTGTAGTTTTTAAATTATCAGAAAAAAAAACGGGTGTGGCAGTCCAGTGGGACTGCCGGTAAAAGTTATACTTCTATACTATACACGCGTTCGTCGTTACAAATTTATATGGGAGTCAATCTGCACAATTATTACATATACCTCATTTAATTTACTTACCGTTGCACGTCATCCGCGTCATAGCCCGTGAGGTCACATGATACTAACACGTAATATTTAGGCGGTAGGTGTGTTCTTATTTAGAATCACTTTGCCGCGTACATTGGCGCTACAGCCACTAGACATATTTTATTATATACGCGTAGCAGTAGCGCATTTGCCTCTGGGGGGGGGGGGGGGGGTTTGGTTGGTCACCGAGTCACCGTTTTTTATGATGTTACCTCCATTTTGAGTCCTTAAAATGTGTAACAGTGTCGAAATAGGGTCCGGAGGGGGTTTAACCCCCAAAACCCCTCCTGGGTACGCCACTGACGCGTAGAAATAATATTTTAAGATTTCTATTAATGTTAACTTAAAGAAATACACAATATGTTTTTATTTAATTTGTATAAATGCATTATAAAGCGTTTTTGTGAAGAACATTTGTTCGGAACAAACTGTAACTGTAATCGAACGAAGGTGATATTTTGGCATAAATTGGTAACACTTATTTGACACTTGCGGTGGTGACACTTTTTATTTTACATTTTACATAAAATAAAATAAATATCTATATATTCCATTTTACATCTTTATACGACGCATACAAGCGGCTCAAATTGTTTTTAACAAGATTATTTTTTAACTCTTGTTTTGTTTCTATTTGTTTACATTAAATATTAATTTGTTTTGTTGTATAATCCACTTTTGCAACAATTATGTAAAATATTTGATTTAAAATGGATTCAAGATTTTTTTATACTTTGGTAACTATGTCAACTTCGATCTCTGTCAATGCTAATGACGTGCAACGGTAAGTACATTAGATGGACTGTATGTAATGCTATATTTAAGAGAGAGCAGAAAGAGAAAAAGAATTAGGCATACAGGTATATGGTGCATCGTTTGCTGTATATAAACATTTGACCTGTAATAGGAGTATAGTAAGTAAATGAAGAATTAAATCAATATTTTAATGAAAATATATGTATAAAAGGTGTTACGTCCCTCCACATATATTCTTAGTTTTTTATTAATAATTTTTATTATTTTATTTTTATATTTAATTCTTTAATTAACGTGTGTGTATGTCTTGTCAATCGTAAATTAATACGGACCTGTACAGTCCGCCCCCTAACAGTCTGAAGGGAGCGAAGCTAGAAGACGACACGCACTTCAATCTCAGATACAGTCTTGTATAAATCAGCGCGCTAAACACTCCAACAGTCTTGTATAAATCAGCGCGATAAACACTTCAGTATTTTTGTGACCACGCGACCTTTTGAGAAGATTCTGTTCCCGAGTCAACCCAGTGCACTGAGAAAGAAGAAGAAGTATTACATCAACATCACAGGTACCGTAATTTGATTGCATACACACACAGTATTTATATTAATTGATAAATTTACATATAACTTATTTTCATATTAAAATTATACCAGCACCTAAATAAACAATGAATGAGCTTTAAAGTCTATAAGAGAAACACTCACTTAAAGCTCATTCATTGGTCCTTCGAGCCGGATCAAAATTAGTTTAAAGTAATTTATTCAATTAAAAACGTGATCAAATTATATAAATTTTTAAATATTTGTGCATAGCTTCTCAAAGTTCGTTTAAAACCATTGAAAAAATTCCACTAGCAGTACACATCTGGCATCAGCTCCGTTAATCCCAAACAAGGTACCTCTACCTCTACCTGACCTATTGTTAAATCGAAGTACAGCCGTTGAAAGTTTCCAAAAACACGTACAATTTCTGTGACTAGGTACTACAATTTAGAATTCTTTAAATACAAGGGGTTTATAAGATTATATATTTTATTTTAAATAACTTAGGAAATTTTAAAAACGCAATATTTATTGAACACTGGTTTTAAAAATATTTTATGCGTATATTTCTAGTTACAATTAAATAAATATATTTTGGATTTTGTTTAAATAATACTTGGAGTGTTTTTGTTTGCTCGATTATACATACTCACATATGATAAATATTTATTCTTACTGATACTTATTCAGTTTCATAACTTTAAAAGTATTACATATATTACATATACGAGTACATACTGAATTTATTGAGATCATTCTTTAAAGCTTCTTTGTGTTACATAAATTTCTCTTTCTATAAATAATAATGTCTTCCAGAAATTCAAATAGAATTGTTCGTTTGCGTGCATTGAGAAACGTTGACATTTGTAAAATTAAACAAATGGAAAAGCTGGCAGATGAAGTGTTAGTTGATGCTTCATTAATTCCAGGGTTTCTCTTTGCTGCAAAAGATTACGAAGCTATCAATACTAGTTTTAATAATCAACATACGGAATTAATTAATTTAATTGTTGTCGAGGATGACGCAAATTTGGATTCGGAGGAATTAATTAGATTTGAATTTGCTAATAGTATTAATAAAATAGCTTCTCTTTATTTTAAACATAATTCATTATTGAACAATACTACTAGTGGAACTCAAAATGTGTCCGCTGATCCACATATTAGATCAAAAACTAATGTAAATCTTCCGAAACTAAATTTAAGTATATTTGCGGGCGAGATTACCGATTTTCCCACATTTATAGATTTGTATAATGCTCTTATACATAATAATTCTGATCTTTCTAATATAGAAAAGTTTAGTTATCTGCTGCAACCACTTAAGGGAGTACCTTACAATTTAGTTAAAAGCATTAAGCTTCAAGATTCTAATTATATAATTGCTTACAACACCTTAATTGATCGCTATGAAGGTAAACGAGACTTATCTAGAGCATTATGGAAAAATATTCAAAATGCCAGTGTGGTTAAAACTGATGATCCTATCTCACTTAGAAAATTATTAGATATTTTCAATGAAAACTTAGCCTCTCTAGAAAAATTACTTTTTTCTCCCTCTCAATGGGACTTCATTCTAATGAATTTACTGATGGACAAATTGGATGTAGAAACAGTTAGAGCTTTCGAATTACACTTTGCTTCAAAAAATGTACCTTCCTATGAGGAAGTTTATAAGTTCGCATTGCAGCGTTGCACTTCATTGGAGTCGTATAAAAGACAAGTCGGCAAAAATATTAAATCTATTAATACCGATACGTCTAATAACGTAAGGTATTCATCTCGTCAAACTTCTACATTTTTGACCAGTTCTGTCAAAAATAAGTGTCTATTTTGTAGTTCGGATCATGCTTTATTTAAATGCAATCAATTTCTTGCTGAATCACCTCAAAAACATTTTGACTTTGCTAAACAGAATAAATGTTGTATAATCTGCTTGTCTAAAACTCATGTTACGGTCAAATGCCTTTCATCCAAAAGATGTACACATTGTAATCAAAAACATCATACTGCTCTTCATTTTGATAATCTCAATGCGAATGATCATTCTTCTTCTTCTTCTCACAACGAGGTTGCTAGTTCATCTAACGATCCTATGCTTTCTATATCCGCCTTATCAAATACTTTGACAAATAATGTCTTGCTAGCTACAGCTACAATCTATGTTCTCGATCGTTTTGGTAAAGCCTTGAAAGTTAGAGCCTTATTAAACAGTGCGTCTCAAGCTAACTTCATTAGTAAAGAATGTACAGACAAATTAAGTCTCCCTAAATTCAATGCGGCTTTATCGATACAAGGTCTTGATAGAATGTGCACCCCAGCCAAATCAGGCGTAAAATTGAACATTTCTTCGTCTTACGACACAAACTTTCATTGCGAGATAGATGCAATAATTCTTCCTCAAATCTGTCAAAACATGCCAACTGTTCCAATTTCTTTAGACAACTTGCCTTATCTTCAACATTTAAGATTGGCTGATAAAATGGCAAATATTCCAGGTAAAGTTGATGTTCTATTAGGAGCAAATATTTTTCCTTACATCTTAACAGGAGGAATTATTAAAACCCGTAATGATCAGCTTTCAGCTCTTGAAACAAGTTTCGGTTATGTTTTGATGGGAAATATTCCACCCACAAATATAACAAATATTCATTCCTTTTTTACGTCATTTTCTGCTAATGATTCTGAGCAATTAGATGCGACATTAAAACAATTCTGAGCCATTGAGGAAGTACCAGAAGTTAAATCTTATTTCCTGTGAGCTTCATGGCTTTTGCGACGCTTCTTTACGTGGATCTTCTGCTGTTACATACCTTCGTGTGTGTTATGATACAGGAGTCATCAAAACTTATTTTCTTTTAACCCGAACAAAGGTATCTCCTACCAGGGTACAAACTATTCCTCGTCTCGAGCTCAATGCAGCAGTAATTCTTAGTAAATTATTATCTTATATACTGCAGACTCTCACTATACCGTTTAGTAGAATTTACGCATGGTCAGATTCGACTGTTGTTCTTCATTGGATTAATTCACAGCCATATAAATGGAAAACCTTCGTCAGTAACAGAATTTCTTATATTCAAGACAGGATAGCTTCAAAACACTGGCGATATATTCCTTCTTCATTAAATAGTCCGGATCACGGATCCCGTGGACTTTTCCCTGAGGATTTCTTAAATACTCCTGCTTGGTGGGTGGGTCCGGAGTTTCTTCGCACTACTGAAGATAACTGGTCATTTTCCTTGACCAATTCTATCGAACATAACTTAGAATTGAAACAGAAAAGTTGTCTTTTGTCTTTTCCATCTGATGAATTTGTCGATAATCTCTGTAATCGATTTTCTTCCTTTTCAAAATTAAGACGTATCTTTTCCTATGTTCTTAGATTTGTTGGTAACCTAAAATCAGCCAATCAACGAACAGTTGGAAAGCTTTCTATTCAGGAGCAAAGTAACGCCACTAATCAACTAATTAGATTAGTGCAACAAAGATATTTGAAGGAGAAAATGGAACAGGTTAAGGGTAATTCTATAAAATTCAAATATTTGAAAAAATTAAATCCCTTCTTTGATTCACATGATCTCCTCAGAGTGGGCGGAAGACTTAGCCAGTCAGAATTAGGGTATGACAAGCGCTTTCCTCTTCTTTTACCTTCCTTGTCACAAAACTTTTGGATAATTTCATTCAAACGTGTTATTCGTAGTGTTCTTTCAAAATGTCTTTCCTGTTGGAGACTAAAACCTCAAAATTATCAGCCACCTGTGGGGACTCTTCCCGACCTACGGATATCCAAGGCCAAACCATTTTCTTGCGTTGGCGTCGACTTTGGCGGTCCTTTTCTGATACGAGCCAATAAGCTTAAAAATGCTAAACGAACGAAAGCCTATATTTGCCTATTTGTATGCTTTGCCACTAAGGCTTTGCACTTAGAATTGATATCTGAACTTAGTACCGAGGCATTTTTAGCCTCATTCAGACGTTTTATAGCACGTCAAGGACGTTGCTCTGTTGTCTATTCTGATTGCGGAACAAATTTTGTAGGAGCAAAATCCTATTTAGAAGACATTAAGTCACATTTTGATAAAAACGACGTCATTAAATGGCATTTAAATCCTCCGACAGCTTCCCATTTTGGTGGATTGTTTGAAGCGGGTATAAAAGGCGTAAAAACACATGTGTCTAGAGTCATAGGCGAACAGGTTTTAACCTATGAAGAATTCAATACATTACTCATACAAATAGAGGCTGTCTTAAATAGTCGTCCCTTAGGTCCTGTCAGTAATGATCCAAATGATTTTTCAGTGTTAACACCTGGTCATTTTCTTACACTAGAGCCTTTAAAGATAATTCCCGATCGGGATTACAGTGATGTTCATTTAAATAGACTAAGTCGTTGGCAATTGCTGCAACGATTACATGCAGACTTTTGGCAAAGATGGAGCAGAGAATATTTACATACTCTTCATCAACGCGCAAAGTGGCATAAAAATGAGGGTATAATTCCCGATCGGGATTACAGTGATGTTCATTTAAATAGACTAAGTCGTTGGCAATTGCTGCAACGATTACATGCAGACTTTTGGCAAAGATGGAGCAGAGAATATTTACATACTCTTCATCAACGCGCGAAGTGGCATAAAAATGAGGGTAATCCTAATATAGGTACACTCGTACTAATACGTAATGACACCAAGCCTCCCTTACAATGGCAAATGGGTCGAATTAAAACTTTAATTTTTGGTCAAGATGATATTGCTCGCGTAGCTATCGTACAAACCGCGAAAGGTGAACTTAGGCGACCTTTGGTTAAGCTATGCCCTTTGCCTTATATTGACTAAAAATGCAAATATGCATTTTGGTGGGTGGGAATTTTACGTCCCTCCACATATATTTTTAGTTTTTTATTAATAATTTTTATTATTTTATTTTTATATTTAATTCTTTAATTAACGTGTGTGTATGTCTTGTCAATCGTGAATTAATACGGACCTGTACAGTCCGCCCCCTAACAGTCTGAAGGGAGCGAAGCTAGAAGACGACACGCACTTCAATCTTAGTTACAGTCTTGTATAAATCAGCGCGCTAAACACTCCAACAGTCTTGTATAAATCAGCGCGATAAACACTTCAGTATTACAGTGCACTGAGGAAGAAGAAGAAGTATTACATCAACATCACAGGTACCGTAATTTGATTGCATACACACACAGTATTTATATTAATCGATAAATTTACATATAACTTATTCTCATATTAAAATTATACCAGCACCTAAATAAACAATTATGAGTGAGTGTTTCTCTTATAGAATTTAAAGCTAATTCAAAAGGAGTTGAATGCAAAAAAATTTTTGCATTCATGTATCATAACATGTAAAATATATTTCTATTGTACTTTTTGTTTTTTTGAATGAAATGAAAAAAAATTTGAATGTTTTTAAAATTGTTAGATAAGTGTTATGAAAAAAAAATTGAAAATGTATTCCAGTATTACATCCTAATTATATAAAAATTGATCAAATACATAATGTAAATTTGTGCTCGCTTATTTGTTTCTGAGTAATGGCTTTACAGTTTTGAGAATTTCATATTTTTCAAATACACCATAAACGTAAAAGATTTTTCTATTGTAGTTTCTGATTTTTCAATAAAAAATATAATATTTTTAAAAGATTTTGTAAAGTGTTATCAAAAAAAAAAAAAAATATATTTTAAGACATTACATACTGATATGAAAAATTTAACAACTGTGAATGTAAATTTCGGTTATTATAATGTATTTGTGTACGCTTATGAGTTTCTGGGTAATAGAGATTATTTTTTCGAATATACCTCTTTTACAGTTATGGTACCATAACTAAAATATTTTTCTATTGTAGTTTTTGGTTTTTCAGAAAAAAAATACAATGTTTTTAAAAGTTTTTGTAAAGTGCTATCAAAAAAAAATTAAAAATATATTACAATACACTCTAGCCTAATGTCTCTTCTTTATTACGAAAATTCCTACACATTTAAAGAAAATCGCACGTTAATAGTAGAGGATCCGATATAATGCAGAACTGCACCGATATTTTTAATGACTATAAATTATTTGATATGTAATTCAGTATGTTAACAGCATTATGAGAAACGAGGTGTGCCTGAGATAATTTTGTTTTGAATATAATTAATTAAAAATTATTAAAAATAACTTTTTTTTATAAGTATAATAAAAATCAGGCTTGGGCAGGTATTATTTTAGGTTTTTTTATCATTCGAAACAAAAAAGGTCTTTTTGTAATTGTTCTCTGAAGTTGATCGTTTTCGAGTTTTAAATAATTTAAAACTAAAAAGAAAAAAACGAAAGATTTCGATTTTCAAGGCTCAAAAACACAAGCAAAAATATTAATTTTGTAATCATCAAGTACAAACTTTCGAAATTTTTTCTATCAAGTTAAGATAAGAATGTTTGCCATGTTTTGCATTTTTGCAAATATTTTTTAATTGGTAATGAGGAAGGTTCCTTGTGGAAAGACAGGCGATCGGGCTGGGCTACATTAACAAGTAAAAAACAATGATTTCAAATGAAAGTCCAAAATACTTATCAAGACCTGATAAGATAATGTTGAGCTTGAATTTAGGTACTTTAAAATTTCAAAAATGAAGTGAAACTTATGATGCTAAGCCTTGAAGATCATCATTCCTCGTTATTTTTTCAGTTTTAAATTGTTTATAACTTAAAAACGATCAGCTTAAGAGAAAAATTAAAAAAGCCCTGTTTTGTTTTGAATGAATCTAAAATATTAAGTGTCCGCAAAATTTTCTTTATAAAAAAAGTTATTATTTAATTATTAATTAATTATAGTCACAACTTAATTAGATCGGGCACCCTTGTTTTTATAATTGTTAACATTCTAAATTACATATCAAATAATTTTCATTGCAGTTCGATCTTTATCGTATCTGTATACAAAATATAATATTGACAAAATAAATTCAAACTGTTCGCGAATTGCTAAATGCTTCACAGACATATTTCTTAGAAATAATTCAGATAACGCTGGTGTGGTGTTTAGTTCTCTGACTCACTACACTTCGTAAGTACTGCGGTAAATTGGTTGTGGTAGGGAACGATAGGGGAGGTAACGTCACCTCTTTCTACGATCATTCTCGTATGAGCGCAAATTCGTAACTAGTTGTTTCCCGAAATATCCACTAGAGTCGCTGATTCTTGATGAAATTTTAATTTTTTGGGTTGCACGTTTCTCTCCATATGCGTTGCGGATCTATTTGGGTTATTCAATCAACGGTCTGAATAATAATATGGAGTCGAGTTTTGAAACGCAACGCGCGTATTGTCGGGAATATAAATTGTAATAAATGTTGCGTGTGCTAGATCGGAAGCAATACAGCCTGGGTATCTTTACAGATATTGAGGGCGCCTTAAGTTGTGCTACTTTTAATTCCATGTGTGACGCTGCGGAAAGGCATGTTGCGTTCGGACGTTGACGTCTTGTGGTTGGCCTCAGGGAGAGGTTTTCTTGTAATGCCTGGTGGTTGACTGTCCGAACAAGCCTACGCCGATGACGTAGTTATACTGGTTGAGGGGCTCTTCCCGGTAACGGTGCACGAGGTCGCCCAGGTGAGCCTCGGGCTCGTTGAGGAATGATGGCGGAAGCAGGCACTCTGGGTTAATCCTAAGAAGACTGTGGTTTTGTTCACTCGAAGAAGGGCCATGGGACCTACAAGAGAGCTTACCTTCTATGGTAAAACTATATCGGTTTCCAAGTCAGTGAAGTACCTAAGAGTGATTCTGGATTCTAAACTTTCATAGAAGGAACATCTCGACGCCAAGGTGAAGAAGGCTGCGGCAGCTTTTGCGTTAGCATCTTAGAAACCATGCGTTGGCATCTCAGAAGCCATGTGGATCACTCCCACAGCGGCTCTTGAGGCTTTGCTGGATTTACCTTATCTACTTCTTATTGTAGAGCACGAAGGCATGCTGGCATCCTATCGTCTTAACTGCTTTGGATATTGGTTGGGAATTAATGGTCGGATGGGCCATTGTGACATCTGCAAACAGGCCCTAGATTGTTGTCCTGTGCTCTCTATGGTACATGACAGCATTGCTTTCAAAGTTGAGTTTTCATCCTCCTTCCTAGTTTCATTTCCTGACCTGCACTGATCCGTCAAAGCAGGCTCACCTGGTTTACGGATGGGTCCAGAATAGACGAGCGGCAGGTGCCGGAGTATATAGGAGCGGAATCGGATTTGAATCCGGCCGGGCTCTCGGCTCCCATGCATCAGTCTTTCAGACCGAGATCTTTGCGATCCTGGTATGTGTTCAGGAGATAATAGTTAAGGCTTGCTCAGACAGGATCATCTCTGCTGACAGTCAAGCAGCGCCAAGGGCTTTGGAAGCGCTTAAAGTCAGCTCTAAGCTAGTTCCTGACCAATAGGGTTAACTTGCCTGGGTATGGCTTCTTTTTATAGACCGTAGAAGGTGCTCTCTGGTGGTCAATATGCTTAGCGGCTACTGTAGACTCAGGCGACACCTTCATCTGCTTGGCTTGGCGGATAGCCCACGGTGTCGTCTTTGTAATGAGAAGGAGGAAACCTTTGGAAGTGCCCGGCACTGGCCTACCGGAGGTGGAAGACCCTGGGTTGGATCTTTATGTAACCGAGCCAAATGAGGGAGTTATCCTTAAAGAGACTTGTGGTTTTCTGTGAGGCCACAAGGTAACTAAAGGATTAGACGTTCAGAATGGCAAGAAGAGCTCAGACTTGGAGCCCCTGCTGATTACTGCAGATATGACAGCCCGGAATAGCATGGGCCTCAGAACCGTGAAAGACTAGGTCCTTATGGGCCTATTCCGTATGATAGGGGTGATACTGTTGCCGAGAGGGGGCATTTGGGTCTGTAGGACCCATCGCCGGCTCTTCGGGCTTCTTCCGATCCCCGGAATTGGATCGGGTATTTACCATCTTTGGTTTGTCGCTGGTAGAAAGGTTAAATACTACCGCTGTTATAAATAACAGTTCCAGTGACAAATATCTGTTATAGGTAACGGTTCCAAGGAACAGTTACAAAGTAACAGAGCAAAAATGGAAAACAGATAGGTAAAAATGATCTAAGTATTCCTTGACTTACGGAAGGAATAACTTAGTAAACAAGTAAATTAAATGGTATAAAAATATAATGCAAAGAAAAATGTTTCTAAGTGTTCCTTGACTTACGGAAGAAACAACTTAGGACAGAAATATAGATAAATGAAATATGTAAATGTGAGAGTAAAATATGGAAATATTTCTAAGTGTTTCTTGACTTACGGAAAAACGACTTAGAGTGGAAAAATAAAATACTCAAAATATAAAACGAGAAATGCAAAAATGAAACTGATTATAGAAATATGACTAAGTGTTTCTTGACTAACGGAAGAAACAACTTACAATAGAAAATAAACAAGAGAATCAAATATAGTAAAATATAGCACAAATATTTATAAGTGTTTCTTGACTTACGGAAGAAACAACTTAGCATAAAATAGAAAATGAAAGAGACAAATGTATTAAGTATTTTCTTAACTTAAGGAAGAAAATATCTTAGATAAAATATCGGAAATAATAATGCAACAATGATTATGAAAATATTTCTAAGTGTTCTTTTGACTTACCGGAAAAGAACGGCTTAGACAAACAATTAAAATAACAAGTCAAATATTCAGAGAAATACTTCTAAGAGTTCTTTGACTTACCGGAAAGAACTACTTAGACAAAGTACAAATTAAAATATAAAATAGAAAAAGCAAGATAAATATTTCTAAGTGTTCTTAACTTACGGAAGAACAACTTAGACACAAAATACAAGAAAAATAAACAATAAAAATAATCAAATAAAATATCAAACAATCAGTACATGAATAAATTTAGATCAATGTAATATTCTAACCTGAAAAGGTCTGAATATACAATAATGCTAAAATAAAAATGGTATATAGGAAATCAGAAATAAAACAATAACTTAGTAGGTACGATAACTTAGTAATACGAAACCGTACAGGAATTAGAGATACTCTTTCAGATAGAATACAAGGAAGGCAATTACAATGGTATGGTCACGTGATGAGAATGGAGGAGGAGCGGTGGCCAAAGAAAGCCTTAATGTATGTTCCGCCAGAAAGAAGGAAAAGGGGAAGACCACCAAATTCCTGGAGAAGAGAAATTACAAAAACAATGCAATCTAGAGGCTTAGAAGAGGGAGATTGGAGAGATAGGAAAAGATGGAGGCTGAAATGCGGGAAGCGGCAATAGCCGTAGGACCCCCGTTATATGATGATGACTTAGTAGGTACAATAATAGCACCGACTAGGTCTACAGTAGAAGAGGCAAGCTCGACTGATCGATGAGAGAAAATCTACCTGCTTTTATGTAAAACAAATCCTTTGTTTTACGTAGCGAAAGTGGAATTTTCCTGCATCGAATCAATTAGAAATTTGGATTTGGCCAAACTTGGAATTCCCAAGTATTTTGACCGATATCCAAATTCCTTGATGGGTCCGGCACGGCTGTCAGCTCCCGGCTGACACGCCTCCGGAGGACAATACAATGGACCCGTCTTAGGAGCTCTAAGTATCTGAAGCGCACATAAGTGGGCCCTGCCTCTCACGTTGAGTTTTTCTTTGTGTTTTTGCCGACAGAGATAGCACTTCCATATTTACCATGTGGTATTCAGCGATCAGCACAACAGATGTGCTTTAGCCACGATCAAAATAATTAAGACTAAAGATATATATCTCGTAATACAAAAATAGGAGTATACAAAACTACAATTAGGCCCACAATGCTATACACTGCTGAGACATGGACTATGAACAAAACCATACAGAACAGATTGGAAGCACGGGAAAGAAAGATACTTCGCAGAATGTTTGGTGGAAAACTAGTAGAGGGAGAATAGAGAAGACGAACTAATGTAGAAGTGTACCAATTGTATGCTTACTCTACAATAACAAAAGTAGTGAAAAAGCGTAGAGTAGAATGGCTCGGATATCTAGAAAGAATGCAACGTAATAGACTAGTCAAGAATATTGTTTGGAGAGTACCTGAGAGCAAAAAAAAGAGAGGAAGACCAAGAACGAAATGGAGGGATGTAGTGATGGAATATGTCAGAGAGATGGGAATCAGAGATTGTAAGCTGATAGCTAAGAACAGAAAACGTTGGAAATTATCCAGAGATTGATTCAATCTCAACCCAAAGACTCAGACTATCATCATACGAAAGCTTTTCTTCCTTACATCAAAGGTGTCACTGATCACAAAATCAAGAGAAATAAAGACAATATTTACCCCCCAACAAAAATTTTCATCTCTTGTCCGATCAATCAAAGACAACATTCCAAATGAACAATACGGAGTTTATGAAATTCCTTGTGCAGACTGCCCCCGATCCTATATAGGCCAAACAAATCTTAGAATCCAAAATAGGATTTATGAACATTCCATTTCTGTTCGCGATTCCGACTTAATTTCAGCTCTAGGTCAACACCATCTTCATACAGGTCACAACATTGATTTTGAAAACTCCAGAACCATAGCCCCAATCCGCTTCTATAAACCAAGAATTATCCGAGAAGCCATAGAAATCGAAATAAGGCCAAATTGTCTCAATAAAAGAGATGATGGCCTACGGTTACCTTCGACTTGGGGACCTCTACCTAATCAACGTCACCATCGACGGTATAACTAACCCGTCCTCTATTCTCAGCACCAGTAATGCTTTGATTCGTGATCAGTGTAGTAGTGTCTGGGGTCTTGGGAGAGTAAGATCTCAGAAGCCCTGAAGAAGATGATGATGTCGAAAGCTTCGACGCAATGATAATCGACGCGGTTCAACCCGGAAGACTGGTGAGTTTAATTATATATATATATATATATATATATATATATATATATATATATATATATATATATATAAATATATATATATATATATATATATATATATATATATATATATTTATTTACGGTAACAATTGACTTCCCACATGTAAAGTTGTAGGTTCAATTGGCTTCCGCTGGTCAATTGGCATCCGGTATTCGGATGCCAATTGACCTCTTCAAAATAATATCAGAAACGCATAGTGGATGATATTATAAGGCTCTTTACGCGATATGAACCCGGAATCCAATTGGACCGTTTTTTGATTCGTAAATAAATCGTAGTTCGAGGCAAAAAATAAGCAGCGCCACCATCGATTTGTGTATATTGAGTTGAAGCGATATTCATGTCGTTACAGCTTAGCGGTTCAATTGGCATCTACAGGATGTGATACGATTTTGGAAGCCAGTTAGTCACTTAGATTGTCTTAGATTCCAGGTTTATAAAGGTTCGAGTAACATCTGGTCGATTCGCGTTTGAGTTTAATTCTTAGAATGGATATTTTTTGTTTAGTTTTTGGATTTACAATATATTATTGGTTTTATCTTACTTTCTTGTTATCTGCAGTCTTTTATTCTTTTTGAAAGGTTTTATAACCTTATTTCTCAGCGCCATGTGTATAATTTTTTGAAGCACATTGCTAAAACGTTGTGTATTAAAAAGCATTTAATGTTAGGGGTTGTAAATGCATTAAAAATGTTGTGAATTTTGAAAATGTGGTTTGGCGCTGTGTTAATAAGATTCTTTCGTTAAGATGCTTAGTTTTTATCTATCTCTGGTTATGCTTTGTCTTTTTTTCTGTGAAAATATTAACTAATATTATAAATGTGAGTGTAAGGTGTTTGTCGGCTTGTTTTTTTTCGCATTCCTTGTTTAACTTTTTAACCGATCATATTGATTATTTTTGCAATTTTGACAGGGACACAAATAAGCACAGATGATACATTTTATTAAAAAAAGTTGTATTTTCAAGGGATACTTCTCGGCAGAAGACGCCATCACAATCGAATCGAGGATAAAAGCTAGTATTTTATATGTAAATGAGAATGCAATCCACTCTTAACTGATCAACATTTAATATGTCATCACAGGTGTTCCGTGTGCAATGCTGCCAGGTCACCCATGTACAGCTTGGAACAACAAGAGCCATTTGCTGATCGGTTTAGGCCGCCGAAACCCAATTAATTATATTTAGATCAACAGAAACAACTACTCCGAGGGCTAATACCCCTACCGGCATTGAATTATACTATTGATCCAATGGTCGCAGCACAACACAACCCATCAAGTGTGAAACGCCAAACAGTTGTTGCGGTCCGCCAGACCTCATCAGTGACGCTTGGCTTCTCCATTGGAAAGTTGTCCGTTCTGCTTAAGGGGACAAGGTCCTCTGCATCTCAAATGTAAATGAGAATGCAATCCATTCTTAACTGATCAACATTTAATATGTCATCACCGGTGTTCCGTGTGCAATGCTGCCAGGTCACCCATGTACAACTTGGAACAACAAGAGCCCTTTGCTGATCGGTTTAGGTCACCGAAACCCAACCAATTATGTTTGGATCAACAAAAACCACTACTCCGAGGGGTAATACACCTACTGGCATTGAATTATACTATTGATCCAATGGTCGCAGATCAACACAACCCATCAAGTGTGAAACGCCAAACAGCAGTTTCGGTCCGCCAGACCTCATCAGTGACGCTTGGCTTCTCCATTGGAAAGTTGTCCGTTCTGCTTAAGGGGACAAGGTCCTCTGAATCTCAAATGTAAATGAGAATGCAATCCACTCTTATCAATATCCATTTCATATTTTTTTCAGAAAATGAAGACTTATCTGGATGAGCTTATAACATCTTCAATAACTCACCTGGATGAAAATGTGAATAACACACAAGCGTACAAATGTCTGCTCGAAGGTACATATTGCAGCTTACTACTTTTTAATAAGAGACGAGTAGGGGAGCTGCAGAGATTACCTTTAGATATTTATTTAAAACATCATGATTCTCAATCTTCTAAAGAGTTTGAGAAAGTCCTAACAGAAACCGAGAAAATTTTAGTTCACTCTTTAAAACGCATAGTAATAAGAGGTAAGAGAGGTAGAGGCGTACCTGTTCTGTTTGACAAATTGACCAAAAGTGGAGTTGACACTTTAATTAAATATAGGAATAATTTTTTTACCTCTTACAACGAATACCTATTTGGCATACCGAATACTATTAACTGCATCAGTGGATATCATGTTCTCAGAAAGCATGCTTCTAAGGTGTTGAATGATGCAAACAAAATCACTACCCTCACGTCAACTCGCCTCAGAAAACACTTAGCAACAATAATACAAATTTTAAAAATGGAAAAGGGTGAACTAGAACAACTAGCAAAATTTATGGGGCATACCTCAAAAACTCATGATGAGTGGTATCGTCTCCCGTCAGACATTTACCAAACCGCAAAAGTTTCCAAAATATTATTGCTCGCTCAAAACACTAATATTGACCAATATAAAAATCGAAATTTAAATGAGATTGAAGTCGATAACGAGATATTGGAAGACGCAGAAGAAGCTGATAGTGACGAAGAAAATACTAATCAACCTATTCTTCAACAAAATGAAGTAAACATCCCGTCACAAAATAGAATACAGGAGAAAGGTAAACGTATTTTAGTTCCATGGACAAAAGAGGAAAAAGAACTTACGCAAAAATTCTTTGCACGTCATATTAAGAAGAAAATTCCGCCAAAAAAAATGGAAGTTTTAAATTTGGTAGAAAAGTATCCAAATGTTTTTAAAAACAGGAAATGGGACACAATAAAAGTATTTGTACAAAATAAATATAAATCACAATAATTCATTCAAGTGATTACGAGTTTCAATAAAATATTCTATTACAATCCTATAGTTTTAATGTATCCTTCATTACTTTCTTATTGAATTAAACCTAATTTTATTAACGTTTTAAAACGTCGTCATATTAATATTTTCTCTTGGATTTTGTAAATCCAATGAAATGTTGTAGATAGAATTTGAGGTTGGACAAACATTCATTTTTTCTTAGCTGTTCTAGTTTTAAAATAAAGTTTCTAACTAATCTATGTTTCTAATGGTAATAGTGGGTTTTGTACAATTGCTAACGTATAGACTTTACCTATTTTACGTTTTTATCGAGGCTATTTTTTTTTAAATAAACCCGGTGTGGTCAATGTTGATTATTTCCATACGACATGTGAGTCCTAAAGTAACGGATAAATTCAATATTTTTGTAACTAAAAATATTTTGACGAAATCCTCGTACAGGTCGATTTTTGTTTTTTGTTGTGCATTTTTTCAATATAATCTTTTTATACAGGGCGTGTCGTGTAAGAGTGGCCAATACCAACTTTCTTATTTTAAATACAACACCCTGTATATTATTATATCTTTTGATTTCTAAGAATATTCTAGATAAAATTTATATTCAATCTTCTATTCCTATCTTTAACTGTTTTTGAGTAATCGAGGTTGGAAAAGTGACAATTGCTCACAAAATCTAAACAGTTCGATCTAGAGTAAAATGGTTTTTATATTAAGACAAAAGCTTTTTGTATTTACAAAAAGCTTTTGTCTTTATATTGATTCAGGGTATACAGCCAACTATTGGATTTGGTCCATTTTAATTAGTTTTTATATTACTATCTTAGTTTTTAATATGCTATCTAGTGGTATTAAATAAAAATAAAATACGAAAATTGTCGTGGTCGGCCCTAAATTTCAAAATTTGTCATTTTGAATATAATCCTATCATCTCTGGGTTTGATACCACTAGATAGCATATTAAAAAGTAATGTGTAAGTAATAATGTAAAAACCATTTTACTCTAGGTCGAACTGTTTAGATTTTGTGAGGAAAAATACACGAAATGTCACTTTTCCAACCTCGATTACTTAAAAACGGTTAAAGATAAGAATAGAAGATTAAATATAAATTTTACCTAATATTCTAAGAAATTCAAAAATATAATAATACACAGGGTGTTGTATCTAAAATAAGAAAGTTGGTATTGGCCACTGTTACACGACACGCCCTGTATAAAAAGATTCTATTGAAAAAAATGCACAACAAAAAATAAAAACCGACCTACATGAGGATTTCGTCAAAAGATTTTTAGTTACAAAAATATTGAATTTATCCGTTACCTTAGGACCTCACTGTATATAAATCACAATGGATCATTTTATGTACCATTATAGGTATGTGCCATGTATAGCCTTGATAAAGACTTAAAATAAAGTAAAAACATTGGCAAATTTTAAACATTAACTAGGTTTTAATTGTCCCTAACCCACTATTACCATTAGAAGCTATTAAGTGGACACTACTCCTAAAACTTTGTTTACGTTGAAAGCTATGTATCGCCATTTTAAAAAGAGAGACCAAGAAATTTTGTAAATTATATGTTTGCAACTGTGTTTCTTACAAAAACCTTTTGTATGTATATAACTTCTTTATTATTCACTTCTAATGAAGTTAAGAGATAAAATACTGATTCTGAATTTTGTTTAAAAGAAGTGTACCTTTAAACATTTGATTTTCAACTTCTTCAAAGTTACAGTAATTTCAACATCTTTTCAATTCTTGAGTACTTCAATTCCCAAGAGATTTCAGTAATTTTATTTTATTTTTTCTACGTAGGGCAAACACAACCATGAGATATAATCGAGACTCCATATATTTCAAACTAGGTTGATTTTATTAAAATTGGTTTTTGTTAGGTACAGATAATAATTACCTATATAGTGCCTTCATAACAGGTAATTCTTATTTTTATGTTACAGCCTTAAAATAAAACATACATTATGTCGAATAAATTTTGATATATTATTTATTAACAAACGGTTAAAGAAAAACAAATATGTGTTAAAATACGACTCTTTTTTAATTATTGCTTTTCATAGTATATGGACATAATATTTTATCTCTTTTTAATGTAAAAGAATCTGGTTCGTTTTGATTGTGCATCTATTATTATATAATACCACATCAAACCAGATTCAGTGACGTACGAGAAGTATGGGCAGAGGAAAGAAAAATACACACAGTTGTAAGAAGTCAGATACCAAAAAATAAAGGAGAAAGTTATGTGCACTTTGCGTTCGGCAATAATGTGCCTGTTGTCTTAAACATCTTCACTTGCAAAAATTTTCACAGTGAGTGTTATCAAATGGTCGTATACTCTTTCTTATAAGTACTTTTGTTTGCTTTCTAAGTATTTTTCATGGACTTTGAATTTGCTAAAATATTGGAAAGTGTCATCGAAAATGCAAATCGAAGAGAAATACGAACAAGAACGAGAAAATACAGCCCATATAGCCCATAATGCGACGTAACAGCCCAAGACATGAAGTTACAATCATTGTAACATTTAATTTTAACATTTAATCCTACTATACCAGAATTTCTTTAGTAATACCAAATAATTCATTACAACAGAGCTCTTTTACTCAGAGAATAATCAGAATAGAAGTTGTTAAAAGACGATAAAACATTTTTAAATTACTGAGCTTAAAAAATGTAAAATAAAAGTATTTAGCAAATTAAATCAAATTTGAAGCTGTCATAATTTTAAAAGAAAAATATTCAATCTCGAAAAAAGCAATAACTACCTGCCTACAATTTATAGATAGAGTAATATTATACTCTAACAAGTTAAATTTTTAAACATCCGTTTCGACAACAAAATATTACAATGACTGAACAGATGAATTGACTCAGGTAGAATTCCACCGAAACCTTTAGGTATTATTGTCGACTTGAGTCATAAACCAATGGATGCTAAAGGTCCAAAGCCAATCGATGCCAAAGAAACCGCAACAGCGATTGATGCCAATTGGTACCGCAACAGAATTCGCTGTATATTGTGGCCCGTGAATATTCACGGATGCCAAATGGGAATACTTTTCGTCCAGAAGTCAATTGGTACTACAAAGAAATATATATATATATATATATATATATATATATATATATATATATATATATATATATATATATATATATATAATATAGATCTAGCGGTTAATGTGGGCCCCGTACTAAAACGGTATTATACTAACTCCAGGCGAATATACACCGTGTATATTATTATGTATACTTGATGTAGACTCCGACCAACACGTAGGATTAAATGGACTCCGTAATAGGTTAAAACACTTTTGGGATCCGTATATATTTTTCCGCGTACACAACTAAACTCCTCCGATGTTGCCAATAATTTGATTAGTCGTAGATTTTTAAATTTTACAGCAGGTACGTTTTGGAACTTGAAATTTATTTAAATATCAATCAATTTAGTCATCCCGAAATTTCACAAATACTTGGTTAATGTAGTTAAATATTTTATGGTGGTAATTTATATTACTTGCTTTAATTATTTTTAAACTTAAAATGTGTCTGTTATAAGCTTGGAATAGGCAAGTGTCCATTTTTATTTATTAGTATTTTTTTTAAGCATTGACACTGAAAAATTTATTATATAAATATACGTTCCGATGTTTCGATTGCTACAGTTTATGATGTACAATATTTTTTTCATAAAGTAGTAAAATTTAAATTATAATAGTTTATAAATCAATCTTAAAATTATAATTTTTTACTGTCTAATTTCAATATTTAGATTTTTAAATGTAGGGAATTCAATATCTTACTATAATACTTTAGATAGACATATAGTATACATGGATACACTTGTAACAGATACTAAAATAATAAGGAGGCATAACTCCTAATTTCGCTTTTAACTATAAATGTATCGTATAACGTAACGTAGCAATCAGTAGTGAGTCATTACTCAGATAAAATATTTCGGTGACTTTATGGTAATTTGATTCTAGCCAACATATCTATTACAATTATTACATATAATATGTTCGGTCTTATTGTTTTAAAAAATACTTTATCGCTTGTACAAGCTATCATTATTTTCAACTTTAAATATTTATTTTGTTTTTGTATCTTTCGTTGTCAGGCATACGAGTATTTTATTTTTAATTTAGAAGTAAATGTATATATAATATTCTTTTTTCTGTCACTTATTTTAAATATGGTTCACTTATATTCTTCTTGCTTATTTATTTTTATTCGTAATACTTATAACGTACCCGTTGTTGCAAAAAAGCAACAACGGGTACGAAAGATATCAGGTATCAGGGGTGGTATTTGTCAATTTAAATGCCGCCTACGACACATTAAATTAGAGGACATTTCTCCAAAAACTGTATGACAAACAGTAAACATCGTTTTATCCGCGTATATCTACAGAACAGAAGATTCTTCGTATCATTCAATGGTAAGATGGAGAACGCAGACAAACGGTCTCGCTTGAAACTACGATTTAATTTTAATCCAAACCCCGAAAATCTTAGGAGCGCTCCTTCAATTTTCCCAACACAGGCGCTTTCACAAAACTGAACATCCAATAGTGTGATGAAATCCTTGAACTCTGAATTTCCTATAAATACCTTGTAGATAGTTTATGTTGCACGTTGTCAATCACAGAATCTTGTTTAAAACTAAAAGGCAAACTAACGACCAGAAATAGTATGCTCCGCAAGCTTCCGTCAGCTAAAAATGGGGCGCACATCCTTTCACCCTTAAAACGCAAATGATTGCACTCTTCTTCTTGCTTAACTGTCTTTTTCGTTTTATTTCGATATACTCTGTACGAGTACTAGAAACCAGTTCGTTAAGGATTTTTGCTTAGTTGAGGAGATATGTTGTGGAATGCAATTTTTAGATTCCCCATGTCTCTAATAACATCTTTATCAACGTCTGTTTTTCCTTGCAATTCTTAGAAGGCGCATATTAAAGCAAAATACTGAATTTGGTTTCAAAAATTAGTTTACGTTTTTTAACCAAGTTTGACATCTTGGCGTCTATGCATGTGTCCGATCTACCTTAAGCGATTTATTTTCCTAAACAATATAGTTATAAGAGCTTTCTTTATTTAGAATGTGTTCTTATTCTATACGGATTTGTAGCAATATGATAATGAGGTTAAAAAAGTTTTCTTTTTATTTTTCTTTCAAATATTCGGAGTTCTTCCTTATTTGTTTTAGTCATTGTCCATGATTCGCATCCATGTATTAAAATAGGTCTGAAGTGAATTATGCTCTGTATTTCTTTAGTGACATTATTATTAACCGTGATTATTAATCTAAGATATTTAAAGTGTTCCATACTTTTGAAATTATAGTTGATGACTTTAATATTTTATCTAGATGTATTGAATTGCTTTCTTCTGTTGATTCGCTTGTATTTGGTTTTTATTTTGTTGATTTTAAGTGAAACATTTTTCGTGCTCTCTTCACTTTGTTGAAGATGTCGTTTGCGGACGGGAGAGAGTTTCTTATAAGATCAATATCATTAGTAGATGCTAGGACTGCTTTGTACCTTGAACCATTAATGGATTGCATTTTAAATAGACGTTATTTCTATTTTAGTAAGCTGTTCATTAAATCTTTGAGTATTTGAATCGAGAATCTGTATTTTATTCAAGTGTTTTATAATACAGAGTTTCTTGGCGCCTATCTTCATCTCTGTTTTTTTCTTGTTTAGCTTATCATTGTTCTTCTTCCTATGCCGACTTTATATTCCTTAGTATGTGTCCCAGGTATGCAGTCCTGCGTACTTTTATTGTTCTCAACAATTTTTTGTCTCGACCCATCCTTCTCAGCACTTCCTCGTTGGTGACCCTGGCAGTCCATGGAATTCTTCTCAACATTCTCCGGTATATCCAAAATTCAAAGGCTTGAAGCTTCTTAACTATTTGCGCTTTTACCGTCCATATTTCTACTCCGTACAATAGTTGAGACCAGACGTAACATTCAACAAACCTCAGTCTCAGCGCAGTATTCAGATTTTTGTCACAGAACAATTGCTTGAATTTTAAGAACGCTGCCCTTGCCAACGGGGAGAAATTTTTCATTCTCACTAAATCTTTCTCTAATCTTCTAACATGCAAATGCCGTCTTCTCTGTGATCTTGCTTTTCTTAAATCATGTTACGACCATCAAGTCATTCCGAAATCTCTTCAAATTAAACATCACACTAAATCTTCATCAATTTCCAAAATTCTTTTTCGCTTCTTAGAAATTCAATTCATTCCACCCGACGCAGCTTAGATTCAACAAATTCCCAACTTTTCAAAACCTACAATGACATTCACTCTTTCAATGTCCATCCATTATTATGGGACACTTTCGATCGTCTTTCTCATCAAAAAGCCCAAAACATTTCTGACAACAAAACTCAAACCCAGAAACGCAAACTTATCTCCCAGCAAAATTCACAGCTCATTTCGAATCAACAACCCTCTACTGTTGTTCGCAATTTTTCAGATATTCACATATCCCATTCAGCCACCAAAGCTCTGTCAAAAGACTTCAATTTTTCTGTCACTCCTCTTGAACAGAAAAAATTATTTGTCAGACTGAAGAAGTTATTTCTCATCTTCCTTCCAACCAAGCCGAAATTGCCAGACAAGATGTCGCCAGGATTCTCCGTACTTTCAAACCCCCACCGTCACATATCAATCTTTCAGAAAGACGTGCTTTCAAAGAACTTTATAACAAGCCTGACATTGTCATCCTTCCGGCCGACAAAGGTAATGCCACCGTCATTCTCAACTCTTCTAATTATTTAGACAAAATGTTCGAACTTCTCAATTCCACAGAATACAAACGCGTCACCAATGGTCCCACCACATATCTAGAAAAAACGACCAAATCCATTATAAATAAGTCTACGCTACCTCCAGACATCAAAAAATCTCTTATACCCAGAAAAAAATCATCTCGAATTCCAAAGATATACGGCCTTCCAAAAATCCATAAGCCCAATGTTCCCCTTAGACCCATCGTCAGTGCATACAACTACCCCACTCAGAAATTGGCAAAACATCTCGCTTTATCCTTGCAACCATTAGCCGAAAACGCCTCGTCCTTTGTCAAGAACTCTTTTCATTTCATTGATCTTCTGAAAAACATTTCTATTTCATCCTCAGATATACTAGTTAGTTTTGACATTGTTTCTCCATATTCACCAACATTCCCATCGATGAAACCATTTCCATCTTGGACTCCAAACATCAAATCCCCCAAGACACATTATCTCTTATAAAACATTGCATGTTTAATACATATTTTTCATTCCAAAATAATTTCTATCGTCAAATCAAAGATGCCCCAATGGAATCCTCCCTCTCTCCCGTAATAGCTGATTTACATGGAACATTTCGAATCAGTAACCCTGTCCTCATCAAATCTCAAACCCACCTGCTGGTTACGGTACGTTGATGACACCTTTGTCATTTGGCCCCATGGTAAAGACACATTAGACCTCTTTCTCTCCCACCTAAATGGAATACATCCCAGAATTCAATTCACGATGGAAGTTGAGTCTCAAGCGTCTTTGCCATTCCTTGATGTTCTTATTCCGAAAAACCCACCTGTAATGTATCAGCCACATACCCAAGGGAAACAACCTAACCCCCCCCCCCCCCAAATGCAATCGTTAATCAGTTAGCCCGGTATGTAACAAGTCAACATAGCAAGAAAATAAAAGAAACAAAATAAGGGGTAGTTAGCCTAGAAAAGAATAATTAGAATTAATTTAAAAAAAAATCATTATATACTCCAAATTAAATAAAGAATAAATTCGACACAGTTTAAAGTATACATTTCAAATTAAACAAAGAATAACAATTTGACCTGGTTTTGACACAAGCTCCGAATGTTTAAAAATTACGACACTTTCGACCTTCGTTGGAAATTACTACATCGAAGAGAGACTAGCAGAACACACCATGGCATGATCCATTTTAACACGTGGAGCAGACGGCGCAATCAGCGGAAACTCTAGGGGAAAACGGCAAGAAGCAACGCTCCACTTCGGACTGTGACGAAGTAATTTAGGGTACGCGTTGGCGGTACATAAAAACAAAAGAAGTTGGTCAACGAGGCAGTAGAGTTCTGTTCGGGCGACCGGCGCCTGAGTCAGTCAGCGCGGGGGCGACTTACGGCGTGTTAATCGGTCAGCCGTCACGGTGTGTTCAGCTCAATTAGCGTGATATCGTGTCCGATGGTAGGTAGAGAGATAGCAGCGAATTTTCGTCTCTCTTAGTACCGCCATAACGTACAGTGCATTCCAGCGTTCATTCAGACTGTTCCTGAGTTCCAGTTTGGACTACAAGGCGTATTCTTTAGCTAGGGCCTAAATACGCTAAGGTAACGAACAATAAATATTAACCATTGGGGAAAACAAATAAAAGTTAGGTTGTCCGCCTTTTAACTCCCTTGGTAAAATCTCTTCTCGTCTCCCTTTGCAAAATTTGATAAACAATACTAGCTATCTTGTAATCTTGTTGTATTAGTTGTAGATTTACGATTTGTTAAATACATAGTAAGTTGAAAGTGGCTGGGTTTTTTTACCGTTCAGGTAGAGACTAGAAGAGAACACGTTTTCGCTTTGTACAACTCCCCGGCTTCTAACGCAAGCCAATAACCTCTAACTCTTTACAAAGCCTGCATCGGAGTATTTTTCAGCCCCTATCCTATGTTTCCTACCCTCTTGTAGTTATTATAGTGGTGACAGCGGTTTCCGGTTTAGGAAAAAATATCGGAAGATAGGGTCGATTAAGGTACTTTTTAAGTTTTCTGTAAACTTTTTCGAGTTTTCTATATCGTTGAAATATTGCTTACGCCAGTGGTATTCCAAAAAAAAATTGTTTTCTAGTATAGCAACAGTAAAGTATCCAGTAAATATTTTTTTGTGTGCAGGATTTTCTTTTCTGGAACATTTTTTTCCACCAGTGACGTTTTTCGTCCCGAGACAAATAGACCCTCGATCAATTTTGAAAAATTTTAGGGTATAAGCAAATAAATCAGTTGGAAAATTTCCATCAGGTCCCCAAAGTATAAAATAACTTTTTCTGCTGCAGCACAAATCTTGTTGTAGCGAGTAGATTTTTTTTATCGCGAGAAAATAGCTTCATAGCAATCCCGTTCTAAAACCTAAAATTCCAAGAGGCCATAAAAGGTAGGTAAATCGCTTTTATAATCAATTAAAGGGAGGACAACTTAAATAATTTTGCTTGAAAAGTAAATACTAACTATTATTTTAACAGTTGATTTTACTTGAGATTACAATTCTAATTTTATTTTATTTAACAATTAATTATATTCTTTATATATTTATTTTTTTAACTTCTTAAATTTACCATATCATACTCGATATTAAGATTCAGAAGTTTGCATATCCATGGAGAAGTCTGACAGACTCTGAAAGTGTTTGTGGTGGACAATAGATTGATATTATATAAATACAGAATTGACATTTGCATAGCGGACGGTACCATTCTAGAATTATTAGTAAATGGTAGTTGTCTATTATAGATTAGATTTTTTGTGGGATTTGCTGAAACTCTAGCGAAAAAAAAAACAGCAGTAGAAGTTGTACAGCTCTGTATATTTTTAATAGTGTTTCCTCATCGGCTCCCCAACTATAATGAGCTAGTGATTTAAGGAGATTTATTTTTGAAGGCAGCTGACCTTAAGTTCTCGAATATGTAGTCTCCAGGAAAGTTTTTATCGAAAATAACGCCGAGAAGCTTTATTTGATCTACTACTTGGAGAAAATTTCTATTCAGAGAAATGGTTGGAGATTGCGTGTTTTGTCTTCTGGTAAAATGAATAACTTTGGACTTCTATGGGGAGAAGTTAAGGCCGGATTGACTGGCCCAGTTGCTTATCTTATTTACTGTGTTCTGTAGTAAAGTATTTGTGGTGGATGTGACCTTTCCATGACAGACTAATATTATGTCGTCAGCATATATTCCATGTTGTACAGGATCATTTAAGTAGGAACTTAAATAGTTTATACTAAGGAAAACTAGTATGCTGCTTAGAACAGACCCTTTTTTTTGGTTGTATGATGTGAGGATGTTTGACGTCGTATGATCTGACTTGGTGATGAATCGGTATAGAGTCAAAAGCGATTTCGATATCAAGGGAGATTGCAATTACTTCATTTTTGTTGAATAGTGCATGCATAATTGTGGATCGAAGAAGTAGAAGATTGTCCATGGTGCATCGATTTGGTCTAAAGCCTGATTAAAATTGGTCGAGAATATTATTTTGTTCAGTGTGCCAAAGTGACCTTTTACTAATTATTTTTCTAGAAGTTTACATAATGTACAGGTGAGAGAGATTGTCCTGTATGAGTTTAACGCGTTTGGAGATTGATCGTCTTTTTTGATATGAATCGTTAAGGATTTTCTCCATAGTGATGGAAATTGTTGGGAAAACCAAATGTTGTTAAACAGTTGGAGTCTTTTTGACGTGACAACGTCTTAAATTAGGTTGTGGCTCGGAGTCACTCATGAAAAAGTGTAACGCCCGCTCACGTCTGTTACGATGAGTCGCCGAACGAGAGAGAGGCCCGCCGGACCGGCGAATGCCTTGCGTCTCTCTCCCACTCAAACATGATCGGTCCGCTGCGCGCGCAGCACTAGAGAATTAGGCGCGTTGGAAATTAGTTAAGTTTAAGTTTACATGTACAATGTTTTAGTAAACAAAATATATTTCTATAGTTAAAATTTGTGCAATTCTTATTTTCATCCAATTCCTTGTTCCTATTGTGCAATTTAATAATATTCATATCAATAAATATTCTACCGAGAAAAAGACGTTGTCACGTAAAATCTTCGCCCGTAAAACCGACTTTACAGGCAACCGATTTTTTTTTTTCGTATGTATTTTGGTGAAGAATTTTAAAAAAGATAAAGAGGAAATAGTAGGATAATAGAGAATTGGGAGTCGGAAGGCGTCGGGGAACGCTGTGAACCGATAGTAGTAGTAGAGGAAATAGTCGTATTACAGGAGATAAATCGAATGATGATACAAGGAAGAAAATAATGTAGGAGCAAAAATTATGGAAATATAAGTGAATATGAAAGACACGATACGAGGATATATCGTAATAGATTTTATAGAGACAGAAGAGATTGGCAATCACAACGAAGAAGAAAGAATAATCAATGGACACAGGTGAGATGCCACAGCATGCGAATATCAATACAGTGCCAGAAGTCGATTTTTTGACAGAAATGTAGGCAAACTGCATATGGTTCGACCTTAATAGTTGAAACCTACGTCGAGCAGGAGGTTGCTAAGAGGATAAGCTAGGGTGGTACTTGAATCCCAACCCGCTAAGAGTCCTGCGGCCGCAGCACGACAATACAGTAACTACAGACTGGATTAAAATCGCGAAACGAATTGGGAATTAGGATTTTTTTTAATAAGGTAAATGGAAAAATTATTGAAAAAGAAGTTTGTTACAATGAAAGACGATTCCCTACGATTAGTGTATTTATATGCAAGAGAAGAAAAGATGTTGAATAAATTAAGTACGCACAAAGGCGAAAAATGATGAACAGGTTATTTTGAAAAGTATATGTCAATATTATTACATATCTGACGAAATTAATTTCGAGATCAAACTGAAAAATAGAAGAAACAGTTACAGTAATACAGAAACAAGAAGTTGCGAAGGAATTTACAGAAAGATCAATAGATAAACCGATTAAGGGTATGTTACCTATAGGAATCATAATTGTAAATAATCCAGAAACATAAATTAGAAGTTTTATTCCGAAGATACAAAACCAGGAAAAAAATTTTTATATATGCTATATTTAAAAAAAAGGCGCATCGAAAAAAATGCAAAATATGCAGATTTTTATTTGGATGTACAAAGCAAAAGTTAGTTTGTAAAAGACGAGATACCAAACAAAAAAAACATACCTATAATATTTTATTACGATAGCAAACACAATATTCGTTATAAAAACATTACATAATGACATTAGGTTAATAGTCTAGATGATATTTGATACATTTGGAATGTACGTAGTAAGCAAGACCATGAACTTTGAAATAAGTACAATATAACTGACCAGGTTATTTATTTTATTATTATCCGTATATTTAAAATTTTATTTACGATGCAAGAAGAACTAACAAGTATGGATTTTTTTTGACAAAGAAGAAAAAATCGATGAACAGATATATGTTTATGTTTGCTAGAAGAGGAACTCTTTGGATATAAGTTTTCGAATTAGTATCTTACACCTCAGAATGCAAGAAAAAGCAATTTTGCGAAAATAGCCGCACCACGTAACAGATTATCCAGGAAGAGAGTAAAGTTTAATGGACTACTGAATGTCAAGAAGCATTTAATAAGCCCAAGATATATCTAATAAGCCCCCGTTATGGAATTCCCCGATTTATCGAAGAAAAACAAATTTATTTTAAGGATTTATGCTTCAGGAATAGCATTAGGAGACTTGTTGAGATTTTGGCTCACAAATGTGAGTACAGACTATTATAAAGAAAATGATAATAATGAAAGATGAGAATAAGAGGAGATGAAAAGTAAGAATCAGCCAATTCTTAATGAAATACGAAAAGATTAAAAAAACAACAATATTTTTAAGAAAAAGGTATGAAAATTTATATAGTACAAGATAAACATAATACAAGCAATATATTATATAGTACAAGATAAGCAGGTCAAGAAGAGTTATAATTAACGACTTTCACATGTTACAGGAAGGATATGGAAGAATAAATATCATATATAGTACAGAAATATAAGGAAATACTATTTCTGGAACGAATTACGAAGAAATGTTGAAAAATATGTGAAATGTGAAGAGATGCGACGCGACGACTGCCAAGGGCATAAACACTCAATCATAGACCAGGAACCGCACCCAATAAACCGCCGAGAAGAAGAAAAGGAAGTCAGGGAGACATCAGCTAACCAAAAAGATCAGAACGAATAAGGAATAGACTAGGCAATAAGCCCGAAATAAAATGTTGCTGCATATTCCACAAAACAAAAAAGAAAGGATGGAACACATACAACAGAATAAGAAATAATAATGAGAAAACAATAATAACACAGAATGATGAGAACGCAGAAATGTTTTTCGACGCAGTAGATCAATAACAACTATAAGAAAAGTTAAAAGCTTGGTATTACAAGAGACGGCCGCTCGAATAATGCTAAAATTTTAACAAGGAATTCAATATAATAAGAAATCCGATATAGAAGAATATTATTACCAGGTAAAAGTCAAAAATATACATTACAACAATAATAAACTAACGTAATATGCTCAGCTAATTATCTCGTTCGTCTGTTGTGTTTATTATAAATAAACTTTCCTTTAATGACATTCACATCTTCTCCTAACATATTATTTAGTGTATCCAAACCTTGTTCACCCCCCGTAAGAAATTATTGTGCCTGTGACACAATCCTCTACCGACATACCGCATTAGCACGGAAAATGTTAGCTCCCATAATCAGAAAATATGGAAAGCAAATAACCGCAGAAAGGGTAGGTTTTGCAATCCAGTACCAATGTAACGACGGGATGGAATATGGTCGTCACCCTTCCCAATAGAAGTACACATGTTAATAGGTAAGAAAATTCGCCATTAACAACAAGGGACGAAAGACCAAACACAGGTAATATAATCATTCACAGTTAAATATAATTAGAGTTTAATGAAAATAACTTTCTTTGAAAACATAAATAGGGGAGGCTCGAAAATTAAACAAAAATAGTTAAAAACTAACATGGAAAAATAAATCACTAAATAGAAATACAAGATTATTATTATATCATAAGAATAAGCAAGAAATGAGGAAGAAAATAAGTAAATTAATCAAGGTTAATAGGGGTCTAAGCCTCTGCTGATTAGTAAAGAATAGGAGGCTGGATTGGTACGGTTCTATACGCCATCCATTACTGCTATGTCGAAAACTGGTTGACAGACTTGGATTCCTATCAACATAGAAAGTAAGATAAAAAAAATGAGCCAGAAAAATAATAATAAAAATTAAAAGTCAAATTTAGAAATCATCAACAATTAAAAAATGTAGTTATAGTGAAAATGTAGTTATTCTAACAAATACCAAGAGTTCATAATATTAGTCAGTATCAAATTTCTTCAACAACGTGGTTACATAAAATATTAGCCGTCGCAGCAAAATGTAATTAAATACCCTTGAAATATAAATATCATAAGCATTTGAAAAGTACGAATAACGGGTCATTCTGTTTTGATAAAGAAATCAAGATAAATTCTATCTCGGAATTATTTTGAAGTTTTGGGAAAGAGTTAAGTAATAATCTTGAATTTTCAGGAATACATTTGAAGATAGGGTCAATTAAAATATTCTTCAGATAAAGCAAATTCAGTACACATATGATAGTGTAACCAATAAGTGATGACAAGTTGAAAATTAAAAATATAAGACTTAACTATACAGGGTGCATATATAACAGAAATATCATATAGTATATTGTAATCGTTTAAACATTCAGTCCCAATTATCAATATAATCTTTTAATTCTATCTCGGAATTATTTTGAAGTTTTGGGAAAGAGTTAAGTAATAATCTTGAATTTTCAGGAATACATTTGAAGATAGGGTCAATTAAAATATTCTTCAGATAAAGCAAATTCAGTACACATATGATAGTGTAACCAATAAGTGATGACAAGTTGAAAATTAAAAATATAAGACTTAACTATACAGGGTGCATATATAACAGAAATATCATATAGTATATTGTAATCGTTTAAACATTCAGTCCCAATTATCAATATAATCTTTTAATAAGTACTTAAATATCAATTTTATTTATTAATTATGTTCATAAGGCATACTAATGTGCAATACAATGTATATTAGTTTATAAGTCAGATCTATGTAAAGCTATCGCTACAACTGTCTGCAATCAGCAGCTATACTTGTAATTATAGGTTAAGATGCGCTTTGGACTTACGCGTAGAAGATACTAATGCTAGCTAAAGTTGCTTACGGAGTGAGACTGCTCGGGCAGTAATAACAGTGCGATTTGTTACAGAAACCGCAAAGAAAACCATGAATACCGTTCCAAAACCGATTACATTGTTAATTATCATATTCCTGGCAGCAGCAACCTCAAACCAGGCAGAAGGACTAATAGCTTACGACTGCAACGACCACAGATCAAACATTACCGCCATATCCTTAAGGTAAGTCAAACCTTGTTCACCACCAGAGACGTCATACAACAAAGAAAATGTCACAGTGCAGATTATACAAAGGGACGCATTCGAGACGCAAAGAGTAATGACCTGCCTCATCACGGTGGAGAAACTCATGTTCCACTGTGGGATGTACAGCCACACTTCCATAGTCGATGGTGGACTAGACAATTTTGTCTAGTCCACCATCGACTTGAGAAGATAGGAGCAGAAAAATGCTGAAATCTACACCGCTATCGATCAATACAACTTTACAAGAAAACCATAGGGCAAATAACATTAAACGGGACCACCACAGCGTCAATCACAACACATGGAAGCCTTCAAGAAAACGGCTAATGCTACGGGATACTATATCAAGAAAATGGTAGAACGTGGAAAGACGTAGTAATACTAGTAACAGTAAAAATAACAGTATCCGACTATCAAGCTACAATAAGCATAGACGACAATGAAATCCACCTACGAGAGGGAGTAACATGTCCATTCATCAATGGCTATTGATTCGACTCTACAATAGGCGAAATAACCTGGGAACAATACAAAGACAACAGTTGTGAAAGTCAATTGTCACAACTTTATAAAGGGCACGGTGCAAAGATCACTAATAAACAATCCCTAGAAGAGCTGGTAATAGTAGAACAAAATAAAAACATATTTGCTCTAACGCTACACAAAAGGGCTATAATATGTAACACAGAAGTTTGGCAAACAGAACATCCCCGAATCCTGGTAAATTTCCTTGTAAACAACAAAATAAATCCTAGCATGCCACTCCTTCCTCAAAACGTAGACCGAATGACCTACATTAATAACAAATTCCACTACACCGAACAAGTCTACCAAAGAGAAATAGAAAATCTATACTTAGACACAGTACTGCGCGATGTCAAACAAAGAGAGAAATTTTAAAAAACAGATTACTAATGGCACCATCCCTACCTAACGCTGTCAGTCAACTCATGCAGAACATGCCAGGGTACACAGGAAGAGTACTAGGAGAAGTAATTTACATAATGCAATGCACACCGAAATCAGTGACCATACCAAGAACAAACAAATGTTTCCATGAACTACCGATCTCACTACTAAACCAGTCAAAATTTATGTCACCAGTAACAAGAATAATTCAAGATTACGCTGAAGAAATAGATTGCAACCATTTAACACCTCCGATATACTACGTAGAAGAACAATGGATCAGCTTGACACCAGACTCAACCAAGGCGGTCAATCCAACAGAAATCACAGTAGAAACAGAATCATTGATAGACATGGTACCACTACAACCATTAGCAGCTGGCGGAATATACACACAACAAGAAATACAAGGAGCACAAAGAATAGTCACTTTCGGATCAGAAAGAAAAGCAGTAGAGAACATAATCACCAGAAGGACAGCAGGCATAGAGACAATAAATCAAGGGTATACATTAACCAAAATGTTTGACGAAAATGAATTAAAAGAGATCGCTCACTCCACCCTCAATAGAATATGGGGATGGTTATCCACGCTAGGAAATATCACCAGTGGCTTAATTGGTGTATATTTAATATATAGAACAAGTATATATGCTTGTGAAATAATACTGAATGGGTTAAGAATATATCAAACAATAGGATGCAGCTACATAATCATAGCAGGATTCTGGAAAAACCTCACCACCTGGGTAATGCGCCGACATCAAAAATCAAAAGAGGAAGAACAAAATATAAACCTGAATACAAGCAATGAGCAACCAGAATCAGAAGATAAACATTAGACAAAGAGATGCAGCAAACACATACCAGATACCAATTTATCAGAAGTATAACGAGACAAAGTAAAGCAGTATCAATCAGAGACGAGCACCCAGCAAGAGCAACCCAATGAAGACAGACAGCATTAATAAGATAGTTAATGCGGTATGTGAAAATTGGCAAACGAACATTAAAAGGCAAGTGCGGAAAATCCCCACAGCGATACGCCGATAGTGAACAAAGAATAATTTTAGAATAAGCTTTTTGTAAGTGACACATGTAGTCACAAAACACTGTAATAAGTTAAGAATGTTTTCCACTTGTTAATTGCAATAGGATTTTTTTTACAAGGGTAAATCAACTTGTCATACACACAGGTACCATAGAGGGGGCAGCACGAAACATTCGCTGACCACCTCACAATAGGCTATAAGAAACAATATAATATAACATAATGATATAATAATTGGGACTCAATATAAAAGAGTATAGTAGTAGTATAAGTAATGTAATATGTAAATTAGAATAATTATGGTTGTTGGAAAAGGAAAAAGGCCTCTTTTGGAAAAAGAAACAAAATAAGGGGTAGCTAGCCTAGAAAAGAATAATTAGAATTAATTTAAAAAAAAATCATTATATACTCCAAATTAAATAAAGAATAAATTCGACACAGTTTAACGTATACATTTCAAATTAAACAAAGAATAACAATTTGACCTAGTTCTGACACAAGCTCCGAATGTTTAAAAATTACGACACTTTAGACCTTCGTTGGAAGTTACTACATCGAAGCAAGACTCCAACGATAAGAATTGAGCTGAGCTAGCAGAACATACCATGGCATGATCCATTTTAACACGTGGAGTAGACGGCGCAATCAGCGAAAACTCTAGGGGAAAACGGCAAGAAGCAACCCTCCACTTCGGACTGTGACGAAGTAATTTAGGGTACGCGTTGGCGGTACATAAAAACAAAAGAAGTTGGTCAACGAGGCAGTAGAGTTCGGGCAACCCAGCCAGAGAGTACTGTTCGGGCGACCGGCGCCTGAGTCAGTCAGCGCGGGGGTGACCTACGGCGTGTTAATCGGTCAGCCGTCACGGTGTGTTCAGCTCAATTAGCGTGATATCGTGTCCGATGGTAGGTAGAGAGATAGCAGCGAATTTTCGTCTCTCTTAGTACCGCCATAACGTACAGTGCATTCCAGCGTTCATTCAGACTGTTCCTGAGTTCCAGTTTGAACTACAAGGCGTATTCTTCAGCTAGGGCCTAAATACGCTAAGGTAACCAATAATAAATACTAACCATTGGGGAAAACAAATAAAAGATAGGTTGTCCGCCTTTTAACTCCCTTGGTAAAATCTCTTCTCGTCTCCCTTTGCAAAATTTGATAAACAATACTAGCTATCTTGTAATCTTGTTGTATTAGTTGTAGATTTACGATTTGTTAAATACATAGTAAGTTGAAAGTGGCTGGTTTTTTTTTACCGTTCAGGTAGAGACTAGAAGAGAACACGTTTTCGCTTTGTACAACTTCCCGGCTTCTAACGCAAGCCAATAACCTCTAACTCTTTACAGGCCTGCATCGAAGTATCCTTCAGCCCCTATCCTATTTTTCCTACCCTCTTGTAAATCTGCGAGGGCGAAATCACGACCAATTCGAACTAGTGGACAAGTATGCCTCAAATCCGCTCGCAGAGCTAAATCTCCTTTGACCATAGTGGACTAGGATATTACAGCGGTCTTCCAGGCCATAGTTCAGTCCTTTAAACACAGAGGATATTACAGTGGTGACAGTGCTGACCATCCTTTAGCACATGCCCAGTTATTACACACCTTACAATTTTTCCTATTTCGTGTACCAGAAACCCACTCATACGAAGCGTTATCTCAATGCCCAGTCACATCATCACAGGTCATCCGAGATCAATTCAATAAGGCAAACACTCTTACAAAACGGCTACCATAAAACCCAAATCAATAAAAGCATTCAAAAACATCTAAACCCTATTCCATCCAAAAAAGAAACCTTGCCGCCGGATCAACCCAAAATCTTTCTACCTTTTATTAAAGGTGTCACTGACAAGATCAGTAGAACTCTTATACCTCTAAACATCAAAACCATCTTCACTACTCACTCCAAGTTGTCCAATCTCGTCAGATCCGTAAAAGACCAAATCCTCAATGAAGACCATGGTATCTACGAAATACCTTATTCCAGTTGCCCACGTTCATACATAGGACAGACAAACCGACGAATCCATAATCGTATTTACGAGCATTCTCTATCAGTCAAACATTCTGATACTACTTCAGCCCTAGCCGAACATCATATTCAGACAGGCTGTAACAAAAAACAAATAAATTAAAGATGGCTAGCAGAATGTGCCGGAGAGTGACTACTTGATACTCAAAAGAGAATTCGGCCAATTTTTATGTCATACAGAGACCGTAAAATGAGAAAATGAATAGCAAGGTAATAAAATAAAATAGAAATAATGTAGATTAAAGTGATAAACTCTGGAAGTTGCTTAAAGATATGATTGGGCGCCAGGAAAGTATTAACATATACCTTCTAAGGTATCTTGTAAAGCCGTATGCTGAAATAAAAAGGAAAACAGGTATTAATTGAAATTCAATTACCCTAGGAGTAGAGATCACTAGTGACAGGGATATAAGAACAGAGACCACAAGGCAAGCATCAAAAGCGGCAAGCGGTAAGTGGTTGCCTCCGAGAAACCATATGAAGAAACAAATATCTGACCACGGAAAGCAAAATGAAAGTATACAAGACAACAGTAAGACCAATCCTAACATATGCAGCGGAGACAAGGACCGATACAAGAAAGACGAAACAAAAAATCAACAATATCGAAATGAAAGTATTAAGATCAATAGCGGGCATATCATTCAGAGACAGATAAACCAACAGAAGTATACGCGAATAATGCAAAATACAAAATATTAACAGGTGGATAAAAACAAGAAAAAAAAACTGGAACGAACATGTAAACCGAATGGGACCAGATAGATTAGCGAACATCTGTAAAAACAACAAGCCGTATAGCAGAAGACCCGTTGGAAGGCCGCCAAAAAGGTGGAAAGATAATGTACAGTCAACAACAACTGAAACAGAATAAGAGGCAGACAAACAAGAGTAATCCTAGTCGCGCGAAGAAGCAGGTATTAATTAAAATATTTAGTTTTCACCACAAATTTAATACTTATTAAAATAAATACCGTCTAATTTTTTTTATAGCTACCCACGACCAATTATGTACAGTTAACCTAGTTACTTATATACTAAAAAATTCCTTGGTTATACAAAATTGATCCTGGATGATCTGACTTTACAAATAATAAATATAAGAAAAATTTAATGACTAGACCTAAAAAGGTAATTTACTTGCCTACTAGAGATGTAACTCTGTATTTCGGCTTTCAATTAAATGTCCTGAAAAGTAATAAGGACACTATCCTGACGGAATAGATATCAAAAGGTTTAAATATATAATAATAAAATACCAATAAATAACTTTCTGATTAAATGTGTACACATAAAACCGTACAACCGAGTTGAAAGGGAGGATTTAAAACCTCGACCTGTAGATGACACTTAGTCCTTAAATATTATTTGGTATTAGTTAGAAAAAATGACGGTTTTTTATTATTAGGCAAAAATAGTACGATTTAAAGTTAAAAAAAAATTAAAATTAATGAATAATACAGATTTACAATATTCCAAACTCTGAATGAGAGAAATACTTCAGGCTGGTTTCTTAAAGTTGTCCGGGAATAGTAAGGTCAGATCTGGACCTCTGAAAAGAATCAATCCTGGAACCGGGCGTAACTCCGACTAGGTAATAACTTAACCATTCTTCTTTAAAACCAAAAATATCCAAAAAAAAACAAAATAAAGAATTCTTTCCTTTGACTTCTGCTTGACTCATATAGTAGGCCAAAAAGAACATTTGTGTTTTTTTCTTACTCTTGATAAAAAGTAGAGAAAAGGTTTTATAAAAAGTTACCTATGAAGCATGAAGTATAAAAGCATAAAAAACCTTAATGGTTTTGTAAATAATGTGACCTTCATATAGTTTGACAATATTTTAAGTAAAATGGATTGATTAGATATATAATTTTAACGAAAAGCATGCTATGGATATATTTTAGAATATAAAAGAACGGAATGAGACAGAATATTTTTATAAATACTCTTAATAGATAATAGATAGTTTTAAAGATAGATAATTATATGTTTATAAGGCCGGAAAGTAAAATAGAAAATTGGCATATGATTTTATCTTATTATAAATACGTAGAATATTTTTTAATGAAATGATATGAAAAATTACAGATAGATATATCGACTGTCAAAGGAAAAATGACAATATTATAGACATTAAAACGGCTGACCATTTTTAAACTTTTTATTGTTGATAATTAGATACACTTACCGGCTCAGAGTGGCTACAAGCCAAACAGGACACTCAAAAAAAACCAAACCAAAACTTACTGCTACTTCTTCCCAAAAAAAAACTTTATTATTCTAAAAAACTTCTAAGCCATCCCTGGCCACCTACTTTTAAAACCAAGTGTCTTTAACCAACGTCAGAACAGAAGTGCGCGATGGCCACTCGTTTTGACTCAGCTAAGCATGTTTGTCAAAATCTCCGCTTGGTGTCGCTGTTTAAACCAACTTAGAATTTAAAAATTAAGAAAATATTAAGGGGATCTGGATTTTAAAATTTTATTTAAAGTGATTAAAGAACTATTGAAGTGGCGGACTCGTTAAAAGAATTGCTCAAACGTTTTGAGCGAAAAATACTAAGACGAATATATGGAGGCATAAAAGAACAAGGTTTGTAGCGCAGGTGTTACAATTTTGAGTTGTATAGAATATTTGGAGAACCTGACGTTGTAAAATTCATTAAGGTAGCACGCCTCAGATGGATAGGTCATGTAATCAGACGAGAGGAAGATGCCATAGAAAAGTTTTTGACCGAAAAGGGCCGATCGGACAACGAAGAAGAGGAAGACCGAGACTTAGGTACCAAGACAACCTAGAAAATGATTTGAAGTCTATCGGAATTAGAGCATGGAAAAGAGTTTCCAGAGACAGGGGCGAATTGACAGGGCGAAAGACAGAGGATTGTTCTGAAGAAGGCTTTGGCTCATAAAGAGCTGTAACGCCACTGATGATGATGATGATGACTCGTTATAAGGCCACAAAATAGATTTTGAAAAAGCAAAAAACCATCGCTCCCATCCGCTCCTTAAAATCGAGAATTATTCGTGAATCCATCGAAATTGGAAAACGGCCTAACAGCTTAAATACGCGCGATGACGCTAAACGACTGGCGGCAACATGGGCGACCGCTACTTCAGCGACCCCCCACCCCAACCCACACCGCTCAGGCCACGTCAGCGCGTACCGTTCCCGCGCGTACTGATAGTATAAAAGCAGCAGCACAGGGTAAGACCGGTCAGTGGAGCAGTGAGTACAGTCACGACGAGTCAGTGAGTGTTTTAGTGCTTTTAGGTTTTTAGGTGCTTTGGGGTACACTTCCTATAGCAAAGGGTCAGACGGCGGTCTTAGACAAAAGCCATTGTTCTGACCGCTTGGAAGCCGTACTGATAAGGCAAAAACCGTTAGATAACGGTACTGATAAGAGCCGATAACGAGAATAGTAAGCAAGAGGAAAAGACCACGTGGCGATCACCACGTGGTAGTAAATTAGTGAGTTAAGGTAAGTGCTGTGTTTTTCCGTAGCTAGACATTCCACACTCTCTTTCGGAGATTCTGCCGTTCACGGTGTATGCATAGTGGGTGGTCCCGTAAAAAAATCCACCCACGTACACTGTTGCTGGGGCTGTCAGCTTCCGTTTGAGTTTGTGGCCGTGCCGTAGCCATTGAAATTCTGCATTTTCCTGAGTTTACTAATTAAAATACAGAATAACAAATCAACGAGGGACCGATAGCGATAAGTAAATTTTAGATAAGTATAGCCCGGCGTTCCTGCCATTCCGTGCATTGCACATAGCTCGGAAGAAAAGGAGTCGTCTAGGTACATCCTAGTTTCCCACTTGAAAAATGCCGAGGTCGACCCGCTCCAATAGGTTACACAAGTTGATTCCTGCCGAACCACCCGACCCTGGACAAAACATAAATCCAATATCCGACAACCACGATTTCCCTCCATTACCCACGACTAGAGCACCCCCATTACCACCAACCAACCCTAACACCCTACCCATCCCACCTCCTTCTCCCCCCACAATACACATCCCAGAAAGCTCCCAAACTTCCCTAATGAACACATGACTTACAGATTCGTGTCAGACCTCATATCCACACTACCCTTAGATCAACTCGACCGGTTGATCGCTCAGTTGCAGCTGTCCCGGTCATCCGCCATCCAAAATCCTTCCTCGTCACCCATCACCACACAAGCTACCCAGCCACAACACACCTTCACTACACTTACTAATAACATACAATTAATACCCACTCACACCACACAAATAGTAAATACACAAACACCTCAATTAATAAACACACAGAATATACAATCAATAAACACACTGAACCCACAACCAGTAAACACACGAACTCCACAATTAGTACACACACATACCAACCCACCACTCACACAAAACCACAACACACAGTTATCATATGCGACTGCCATCACCACTTCCAAAACTACCATCCCTGCACCCCAGACCACCTCAACCACCCATCCTAAAACATTCATTATACCATCACAAACATCCCACGGGAGAAGTCTAATCAAAGAGACTTCTTCCGAGTTATTAATACCCCAGAGATACTGTTAAATCAGATCTCGACGGTAAAAGTTCTCCCTACCCAGATTGCCCACCTAACAACCACACACCCGGTAAACCACGTTGAGCTTCAACGTAAACTCCGTGACGCGCTGGGCGATCCAAAAGTCCTGATCACTCCTAAGCATATTCCAACCCCCAGAAACCCTACCCGCACATCCACACCCACCTTCATGGTCGTCGTCAAGGGAATCGATAAAGACTACTCTCGTAGTACGACGTACGACGTACGACGCTGACCTCAAAAAAACCTTTACAGAAATGGACATCCCCGTAGTCAGATTATGGCGGATTATATCCAAATCAAATCTCCCTACAACGTTCGTGAAGCTGGTCACATCTAGTGAGTTGAAATACACTGAGATGCTGACCAGAGGCATCTTCATGGACGGACTCCATCTCCATGTGGAACTTCCTCTCAACGCTAATCCCGTACCTCCCATTCCTAAATACTGCGGCAGGTGCAGCCAAAACGGGCATACCATTATGGAGTGCCCGCAAAAGTAGTGCCGCTGCCCAACCTGTGGTCAGGATCACAAATCCACGGCCTGCTCTATCCCACAATTCCCAAAATGCCCTAACTGTGGCGGTGACCATGCGGCCTACTCGGCCAAATGCCCTCACAGAAGGGAAACAACAAAAACCCCTCAAGAAACACAACCCGTTTCCACTGATAAGCGAAACCCACCCTATGAACTGACTTGAAGCAGTTGATTTATCAGTCCCTAATAGGGTCAGCAACCCTAATAAACCACCTCTACCACAGTTTATCATTGACAAAATAAAACAAAAGAGACGTCTCCTCCGTCAGTTTCAACGCACCCGCAACCTCCTTGTCAAAACAGAATACAATCGCCTCTCTGCGGTGATCAAGCTTCAGGTCAACAACCTGCAAGCAGGGCAATGGATGGCAGCCACCTCCAGTCTTGATTATCGTAACGGCGGTAAATTCTGGCACAAGTTCAAATGCCTAACCAAACAGAAAACCAACAATCCTTCTCACCTTGTGGTGAATAATCAAATTATCAATACGAACCAACAGAAGGCCGAAGCCTTCAAAACACACCTACAGAATACCTTAATCTCTCCAGATGATCCTAGATTTGATCACGACTTCTGTGCGAATGCCGAAAGAAACATAACACGACTGCTCGACACCCCCTCCGACCCTCAGGCACCCCATGAACATCCTATCATGGCGCCTGTGGATCACCAAACATTCAAAGAATTTTGCCAAATCGGCAAATCAAATGCACCACGACCTGACAAAATTGCCAGGAACTGCGTGCAACACCTCCCGCCGAGCGTCACCCTATACTTGATGAACATAGTTAATGCCACTCTTAAACTCTGCTACTTCCCATCCCCATGGAAAGTAGCCAACACAATCATGCTCTTAAAAAAGGGCAAGCCACGTACCAATCCAAACTCTTACAGGCTGATATCTCTCCTTAGTGTCTTGGCTAAAGTCTTCGAGAGAATCCTCAAAGAAAGACTCGTAGACTTTACCACAGTACACAACATCATTCCACCTTATCAATTCGGCTTTAGAGAAGGGTACTCAACCAAAACGGCATTGACAGAAATCGTCACACATATCTCCCAAAGTCTTAACGACGGCAAAGTTTCACTTGGTATCTTCCTCGATGTTCAAAAAGCCTTTGACCAAGTCTGGCATGTGGGACTGGTCAAGAAACTAACGAACATCGGCCTACCACTTCCATTCGTCAGACCTATCCATTCATATGTTTCTCAGAGGCAGATCACGGTCAAGGAGCGTGATCAATTCTCCGAATCCTTTACTCCCACAGCGGGAGTACCTCAGGGTTCCGTGTTGGCACCAATACTATACTCTATCTACAACAGCGACTTCCCTAACCCACAATACACAAAAACTTAGTGATATTAGGTGGTCCTTAAGTAATTGTACAAAAAGAAACAGTAGATTCTACACTTTAAAATATTACGATTTAAGCCAAATTGCTTTAATAAATGTTGATATTAAGAAAGATACAGGGTGTTAAAGTACAAATTTAAAATTTTATTTTTCGCTATAACTTGCATGTTTGTAAATATTTATGTATAAAAATTTATAACTGGGTACTTTTAAATATGAGAAATTATAATTGGATGCACACTTTGATGTAACTGATAGAGGGCGCCACATATGTGGTATAAATTTGCACTTAACTTTTTTGCTCTTTAAGTTACCTGTATTTGGGATAAAATATATTAAAGATACATTATTTTAGGCAATTAAGGCAATTACTCCAGGCAACGAAGAGAAAATAGACAAAAACATTAATACTTCTGAATTTTGGTATAAAATACCTTTAACTAAAGTTAACAGTTAACGAAATATTAAATAAAAGAAATATATCAGCCCGACGTTTCGTCGGATATAAAAATATAGGTCGTAAACATAGGTCGTAAAACAATGCTTTGTTTCTGAGATACGGGGTGATAAAATATAAATCATTTTTTAGTTTTTCGCAAATATCTCAAAATATATATCGCAAATAAACTCGCGTGCACCGGGGTTAGTAGTTGCACTATTCTAAATAGAACTCCTAGGCCACTGCATATTTGGCAACATTTCTCTATATATATATATTTTTTTTTAATTCTCGATCAATTTTACATAAAAAGTTTCTGTTGTAAAGAATGATTAACTGCTGTTTTTCTCAAAAACTAAAAGAGATACGACATTTTTACGATAGGCATTTTTTATGTAAAATTGATTGAGAATTTAATAATATTTAAAAATGTTGCCTAATATGCAGTGGTGTAGAAGTTCTATTTAAAATTGTGCAACTAGTAACCCCGATGCACGCCACTGATTGATAATAAGATGAGTTTATTTGTGTTTTAGATAAGTTTGGATGCCGCTTTAATAATTGTAAAATTAGAAGTAAATTGTAAATACCATTTTTGAGATATTTGCAAAAAACTAAAAAATTATTTATATTTTATCACCCTGTATCTCAGAAACAAAGCATTATACAACCCATGTTTACATAATTGATTAAGGTCTACTCTAAAGTCCCACTACAAGAATCTGACTCACACTGTATATTTTCATTTTTCCATTTAATTTCACTGAAGACGATTTTATGGCGTCGAAACGTTGTCTAGCAATAAATTTTTATATATCGTTGAATTTCTAATAAAAAGATAATATTAAATCTGCAGAAAACTGAATTTAGTACTTACTATTGGAAAAAATGAAGTTGATGATGGTTCAAAAAAGACGAACCGTCGGATATAAAAAATTTTATAACGGTTTAATAGAGCATTAAAAGCGACAATGAAAAAGTGTTATTAATTTTGTTCTTAGTTTGTTAATAACTCCAAAAATAAATAAAAACAAAATCGCAAAATTTTGGTTTTTTGCGTATTTTTTCAAAACGGCTGCGGCTTAAGATATCCTTGATTTTTTAGTGTAAAATTATTGCAATTTTGATTACGCAACTTTGCCTCAATTTAACCTTCTCTCTATCTCTTACCGTTTACGAGATCCCCATACTTTGCATCTAATTTGACTCACCCTCTACAATACAATTAACTTTTTGCATAAATATTTTACAAGTTTCTAAAATGCTTAATGTTTATTATTCATCAAAAAAATTTTCTGTTTACCATTTTTTTAGGTAATGAGATCAAAAAAGAAAAGATTATGGAATAAACAAGACTGTTGATTTTTTTTGCGATACAGAAGTACTTAAATTTTCTCGACATATTACCAGATATCATGAAGGCGAGATTGAAGTTCAAGAAATTTTGTCATGTTCAGTTGGTAGTAAAAAAAGAAAAATACTTTTTAATAAACTCAGAAACAAGGGAAATTTTCTAAAAAGTTGTACTAATGATCGTGTTGTCCCTGCGCGAAAATATTTATTGGGAGACCTAGAACCAGCAACAATATCATCGTATTTACCTTGCATATTTTGTAAAGGTTTCTATAAAAGAAAATTTCTTTATAAACGTGTTAAGAAATGCCCTCATAATACAACAGACCACAGAAAGGATTAATGCTCAAACAGAAGGACAATCTTTATTTTCGATATCTTTCACAGCTAAAACCGATAATTTAATTTGTGCTGTTACAGAACGTTATTTAAAAAGTCACCGAGATAAACAGTTTCTACTAGTTGCATCAAGAAAAATGAGGCAACTGGCATCTCTTCTAATCGAAATGAAGAAGAAAATAAATTTAAAAAATTTGCTTGATGCACTAGATCCGATTAACTTTGATACCATAGTAAAATGTACCAAAATAATAGCTAAATATGATACTGAAAATGAAAGTTATGGAGCACCATCACTAGCTGCTAACATGGGACACAATTAAAAGAATGCGTTGATGTATCTTATAGTATACAACTTAAAAGTTGTAGCACAGAAAGTGAAAATATGAAAAAATTAAAAGTTTTGAAAGAACTATTCAAGTGAATGGCAGTATTGCAAATAAAGATCTATAGCAAAAAAACGGGTTTGGCAGTCCAGGGGGACTTCCGGAAGGATTTATACTTCTATACACGCATTCACCGTTACAAATTTATATGGGAGTCAATCTGCACAATCATTACAAAATACATATGTAATTCTATAGGTAACAGAGAGCAGAAAGAGAAACAGAATTAGGTATATAGGTATATGCTGCATCATTTGCTGTATATAAACAACATTTGACCTGTAATAGAAGTATAGTAAATGAAGGATTGAATCAATATTTTGATGAAAATGTATATTTTTATTTTCATATATGTATGAAAGGAGTTGAATGCAAAAAAAATTTTTTACACATAATCTGCAGTAAAATTAATTGTTTATTTTGTTATTAATATAAAAATACAATACAATTCACGGCAGCATAATTCAATATAATAATACAATACAAATTAAAATGCAATATTCATAAGTATTTAAAAATGACAATATACATAACTTACTTACGCATATGTTTAATTTACCATGATAACAGTATTAATAAAATAATAGTAATAATATTAATAAATATTAAATATATTTACAAAAGGAACATTTTTATTCTCGAGAGAGAAAGAGAGAGAAATGTTAAATATTTAACATAAATGTTAAAATCTGTCTCTAAAAAATGTTTGTGGAAGATAAAAATAAAAAAGCAACAACTCGGATTATGTTGTAAATTTTCATTTTATTTTAAAATTTCGCATTTCTGCGTATATTACATATATTTAATTAGATTAACATGGGGTTTTTAAATATTTCAAAAATAAATAGGAAATTTGTATTGGGATTCGAACTCACATATACCAGCGTATGAACAAAACACGCAAAAACTTTGCCAATTAGACATAACTGTAATGAATTTCAAAATTGACAGTTCTCGGTCATACATTCTCGAGAGAGAAAGAGAGAGAAAATATATCTTCTGTCTCTCTCTTACCTATATCTTACATATGTTATGATTTTGCCGATTCACTCCCGTATAAATTTTCAACGTCGAACGCGCGTATAGAAGTATAACTTCAAAAATGGAACAAACTATCGCTTATTCCTCTAGCTGAAGATCTGACATTATTAAAATCATATCTGAATATTGAAGGAGAAAAATTCCGAAACATATTACAACAGGATCAAAGTAACAAAAAACCATTTAAAATACTTCAGGAAATTTGTTATGTACAACTTATATTACTGAACAGACGAAGAGTAGGTGAACTACAAAGAATGACCGTAAATTGCTACACAACTAATATCAACAATCAAACCTCTACAGAATTTAATAGTTGTATCAGCGAGAGTGAGAAAATTCTCATGAAAGCTTTCAAGCGAATAGTGATAAAGGGACAACGAGGAGGGAGAGTTCTTGTGTTATTTACAGAAGATATGTCTAAACATATAGAATTACTTTTGGCCCTCAAGGACAAAATTGTCAAACAAAAAAACGTGTATTTATTTACTAACACTATGCTGTATATAACTTATTTATTTTTAGAACATAAGAAAAACGCTCGGACAGGTCGATTTTTAAAATAATCATAGTATATTATAGCGTCAATGTTTCTAACTTTACGCGATCCCTTTTCAGGTGACAGGCTTAACTTTGATTTTTTTAAATAGGAAAGTACATCATGTGACACCTTATTTAAAAGCTTTTGAAATACTGATTACAAAAAAGTATATTATTTTAAACCTTTCTGAGAACATAGGCGTAAAATTTCGCTCGAATTATTTTTAAATCCGTCCATTTTTTTCGAATCCTGAGGAAACTATTAAGTATTTTTGAAAAATTTAAACACAGAATGAAATATTACTGTATTATCTATGGTCGAAAGTCCCTGAGAACTTCTATAATATTTATTTTAATAAGTCACAGAGGTGAAAAAGATTTTAGTCTGATCTTTTATTTTAAATATATCATTAAAAAGAAACTTTTTTGTTTATTATAAGGGACTTTCTGCCCTCGGCAATAATGTAGTCTTTTATTCTGCGTTTAAATTTTTTAAAAATATCTATTAGTTTTCTCACTATTCGAAAAAAATAAATGCGTTTAAAAAGAATTCGACCGAAATTTTGCGCCTACGCTCCCAAAAAGGATTAAAGTATTATACATTATTGTATTGTTTGAATGTATGCGACGATCCACTGTTTTAAAGATGGGTTGAACAGATGTTGCCAGTTGTATGGTCCTCATATGTGTATCGTAAGTTATTCAACAGGGCATAGAATATACATGGTTAGAAAATATACGCCAAAGTCAGCGCCTCTATGCGGAAAATCTCTGAACTAAAAATGGATGCGGACCATACAAAATGAGGTCCCACTTTTTTTGTAAAAAAACAGTTTTGCCATCAGTAGATGTCTACGAAAAAGTCTTACATTGATTGACTAAGTGAGGTCCATATACTGGACCTCACTTTATACAGGACCTCACTTCAACCGCAGTTTCTTTTGGTATGTGGCTCACTTCATACGCTGGGGGAAAATATATATATATGTGGTCAAGTGGGTACCGATATACGGAGCTCACTTGACCATTCCATAATATTGGTTCTGTCGATTCATCAACATGTAGAGTTTAATAATTTATAAAAATTTTTTGGAGCCCGTAAATACCCCTGTATCATAAATGTATATCGTTTAGTTCACGTGTATATATTATAGGGGTCGTTGAGATCTTCTTCAATGTATAATTGAACCATAGGTTTATCGATTTAAGTAAGCTCTGAGAGTTTGGCAACTGTGCGATTATACCGTATATTTTCAACATATATCCCGAGCGGTTCATATGGGCTCCTTATTTTTATCTACTGTTCGCATTCATACGCATTACACTGAGTAACAAAGGATATCTTATTACCTGGTATAACTACTACGTACTAAGAGGTAACTGGTTCTTTAAAAACAGGTATATAGATACAAAAAGATTTGGGCTTATTATTTAATGGAATGTTCGCTTGCATAGGAAATTTTATTATTTCTGCATTTTTAAAAATGTTGTTTTTTTTATTTAATATAATTTTATTAGTTAAATGCCGAACTCAATGTTTTTTTTTTTAATTACAGAAATTTCGTAATATATTTTGTTAACGTGAGTATGTCTTTGTACGTTTTATGTAAGCATCCGATTAATAAAAACTACTTTTATTTCATCCAATCTTTTGCGATATCTTGTATAAAGCTTTTTTATTATTTTAGTTCTGGTCTTATTTGTGTACTATATATGATATCTCGATAAAAGGTTATTTCAAAATAAATATGGTTAAGAGCTACAATAGATATTTTTGTGTTAAAATGGGTAGTAGTGTATATTCGGTAGCAGATGCATATCGTGCAAGCGTCTATGTTTTAAGGGCGGAAGGACGCGCACCTCATTTTTAGCTGACAAGTATGCGAAGAATATTATTTCTGGTCCTCAATTTATCTTTTAGTTTTAAACAATGATCTGTGACTGACCCCGTGCGATACAAATTATTTTCAAGGAATTTATATGAAGTCTACGTTCAACAATTTCATGACATTATTGGATGTTCAGTTTTGTGAAAGCCTCTATGTTAGGGAGATTAAAGGAGCACACACTAGTTTTTCAGGGATTTTGGCTAAAAATTGATTCATAGTTTATTTTTATTGTGTAATAATAGGTGTATCGTCTATATAATAGAAGTTCTAGTATCTACCGGTATGGATCGTTCGTTTGTGTAAATATTATACAGTGTAGGGGCCTTTATGCTACCCCAAGCGAGACTGTTCTTCATCTGCTATTCTTATCATTGAGTGATACAAAAAATATTCTATTGTGGAGGCATACGCAGACAATATAAGTGAGTTTGTTATCTAAAGGGATATCATATAGTTTTTGAAAAAAATATTCTGTAATTTAAGGTGTCGTAAGCGGCATTTAGATTGAAAAATACCACCCCTGATACCCGATATTTTTCTTACCCGTCTTTGACTTAGTATTTGTGATCTACGTGATCTTCCCTGTCTACAGCCACTTTTGTCTTTTAATTTAAGTTTTTCTTCTAATATCGGTGATATCATATTAACGATATTGTGCAAAAGTATTTTGAATAGCTGACAAAATAAAGATATTAGCCGATAGTTTTTGTGGTCGTTGGAGTGTTTGCCAGGCTTAAGTAAGGTAACAACTTTGGCTTGTCTCTATTTTTTGGGTATCTCCTAATTTGAATACAGTTGTTCATCATCTGGATAAGTCATTATAGTGTTTTTGGTCCAGATTGCGTAATAAGCTTTGTGCTCAGATCCTCAAGGTCGGTAGTTGTGTTATTTTTCATTAAATATGTAGATTGTGGATCCAAGCTCCACATCGTTAAAAGGTTCTCTCAGATGACTGGTTTTGTCCTTTCTTACTTTCCGACAGAAATAGTATGTCTATATCTATAATGTAGTTTTCAGCGATCAGCTATATACCAAATACCCTACGTTAGTCCCTATATGTGTTTCCTGTACTAGAAATTAGTCAGATTCGTGTTAACTCATATGTCTGATAAATTTAAGTAAAGTAAAGTTTCTTGATTTTTAGATATACCCTTAACAGTTATAGACATATGTTATTAGAATAGTTGGTCCTAAAAAGGACCAATTTGACAAAATCATATTAAAGGGGTGACTGAAGAATTAGCCGATTAATTAATTAATCATTACCCGGGGTATGATCGATTGCGGTGGTCTTATTAGTACTCCAATCTTCCTAAAGGCTCGTTCTTTAAACCCCATAAGTAATGCGTAATCTTTTTATTAAAAATTTAAATTGTACATGCCGTGTATTACTTTTTGACGATATGTCGAATCAGATTTGTATAGTAATAATTTTTGGTTCTAAAGAGCCTCTTTGTGGAAAATAAATAAGTTTGTTGGCGCCACTGTTCAGATGATGGGTTTATCACAGATATCAAAGTTTACATTTTAATTCAATGTTCTATTTACGTATCTTCAATATTAAAAAAGTAGGAAAAGACATATTTATGCTTTTATTTTTTTAAATCTATTCTGTTTTCTTTCTAGAGTTCCGTCTTTTTTGAACGACCTGTGTTCTTTTTTCAATTGGGCACTTGTCCAAAGCTATGACAAATACTCTGTCCTCTGCTATTCTACATTAATATGACATTCAATATTTTCTCTAAACAATCTGTCCTCTGCTGTTCTACATTAATATGACTGATTTATTTTATCTTTCTTGCAGCTATTTTAATGTTTATCCTGTGTATCTTCTTCTTCTTCTTCTTTTTCTTTTTATATAGACATAACTCTGTCTGTTTTTCATTGTGCTTCCAGTAAGTTGCCTTTCCATCGTTTTCGTGGTCTTCCTACTGATCGTCTTCCTATGGGTTAACCGTCTCTTGCCGTCTTTATTGTTTTATTTGTTGTCATTCGGCTTATATGATCGTTCCGTTCTACTCTTCTATTTCTTAACCAGTTCTTGATGTTCTTCACCTTGCATCTACGTCGTATATCTGTACTTTTAGCTCTGTCCCATAGTGTCTTACCATCAATTTTTCTAAGTGTTTTCATCTCTGATGACTGATGACTGTTTTGAAAATTATGCCTTTCGTTTCTTTTCCGATATTTTTATTTCTTCATAGTGTTTCATTTAGGCAGCCTGTGGCTCTGTTTGCTCTATTCACTAGATCTTTCACTTCAGTTTCGAGCTTTCCCTAGCTAGATAATGTGATGCCTAGATATTTAAGCTCCAACCCTTGTTCTATTATCTGACTTTTTAGCTCCAATTAACATCTTAGTAAATTTGCGGTAGTAACCATGCATTTTGTCTCTTTTGGGGAAATTAACATGTTAAATTTTCTGGCGGTTGTATGAAATTGGAGCAGCGTACGTTGTAAATCATCTTCACTTTGAAAGAGTAGTATTGCGTCGTCTGCACAGCAGATTAATATTATATTATATATTATTTGTTTTTCTTCCATTTGGTATCCTTTTTTAGTTCTTACTTTTTTATTATTTTATCCATAATCAGGTTGAATAATAGGGGACTCAGGGAATATTCCTATCTCAACCCATTGTCAGCTTCAATAGGGTCGGTTAGTTCTTCTACTTTTACTTTGATTGTGTTGTTTTGGTATATATTCTCGATCGTTTTGATTTTTCCTAGAGGTATCTCTCTTGCGTACAATAAGTGAATAACGTTTTTTAATTTGTGTATCTTCTGTATATTAGTATTTCTTCTGCGTATTAAAAGTTAAATTTTGGTTATTATTTCTTAAGATTCTCTTAACGTGTTTATTAATTGTCTTGTTTCATGTGTATCAAGATATGTGTATCATGATAGATTGTAATGCATATTTCATTTAATGTAATTAAAGTGCTCTTTGCGTTTGCCAATTACTATCTCACTTCCTCAGTGATAGGTCTTTTTTTCCTCATCAATAACCTTATCCTCGCGCGATACAGCTATTTTAACCCTCTATAGCCCCGTGTGTACTCAAGGCAACACAGGAGTTTTTGATGCAGAAAACTTTTTTAAAACAATTTCCGACTCTAAGATGCCCTCTGTTAATTTCAGGCAACATTTGGTTATACATTTTAATACACTCTATGAACCTATGACGAAACCTATATGGAAATGTTTAACAGTATGTCAAATGGACATGGCTGCCTTATTATTTTGTATTTTCGATAGTGATTTATTGTTATAAAATGTGTACAATTTATATAAAAATATATACCGAGGCATTATATCAGCATTTATATATTGATTACCGTTGAAATTTGTTTATTTTATTGTGTTGTTTCAGTACTGTGATAAAAAACAGGTATGTTACTTTGAATCCACACTGGACCATATTATTTTAAATTATTTTTTTAGGATGGATACAAAAACGTTCTACGGGAAAAGCAGTAAATATCCGAGGAATCCAAAGACTCTGACTTTGACAGTGATAATAAGAGAGTGATAATGAATTTTCCATAGGTACTCAGATATCAATCGATCCAGGATCAAATAAAATGGAAAATGAAGATGATTTGTACGAAGAAAATTTAGACCAGCTCAAATAGTTGACACTATATCTAGGAATCGCTGGGAAGAAATAGAAACTAAAATTCATTTCAATAATAACGAAAATATGCTCAACAGTAATGATAAGTTATACAAAATTAGACCATTCATCAACGGTCCATTTCAAAATTTTCAGAGTATTCCAATGAGTGAAAAATTGTGTATTGATGAACAAATGATACCATTCAAAGAGGCACATTCTTTAAAACAATATATGAAGAATAAACCCAAAAAATGGGGATACAAGGCATTTGTTTTGCGTGATAGCAATGGTATTGTTTATAACTGGAAATTATATACAGGAACTGTTGAACATTCTCTTCATTTACCTAATGTAGACACCAGCGGTAATGTAGTAATAAGATTGTGTGAGATAGTCGAACCAAACAAATACTATAAAGTAGATTTTGACAACTGGTTTAATAGCATTCAGTTGCAGAATGAAATGGAAAAATGTGGATTGCAATGTTTGGGAACTGTTCGTCCAAACAGACTGCCTAATTGCCATTTTTCTGATGACAAGAGTATAAAGAAACAGGGTAGAGGTACTGTAGAAGAAAAGCACGCTACAGCAGATGGCATAAGACTAACAGCATTAAAGTGGTACGATAATAAACCGGTTCATTTGCTTAATACATTTGTTGGTTCTGAACCTACTTCGTTAGTCAAGAGGTGGGATAAGAAACAAAAATCAAGAATTATTGTATGCTGTCCAAATTCAGTGCAATTTTATAATAAATTTATGAGAGGTGTCGATCTTATGGATTCACTAATTGCTCTTTACCGAACAGACATAAAATCTAAAAAGTGGTATCTAAAAATATTTTTTCACCTTCTGGATTTAGCTGTTGTTAACAGCTGGTTGTTGTATCGTCGTGATTGCGATTACTTTGAAAGAAAAATCAGTTGCCTTTGTTACGTAAAGTAATGTGCGATAAATGTAAAGTTGCTTTATCTTTTACAACTACAAATATTTGTTTTTTTGATTGGCATAATAAATAAGTATATAACTTATTTCGTTAGTTTTTGCTGCCCACAGTTTGCTCCCAAAACTCTCCCCAAACAAAATTTAAAAAATCTAAAAAAAATACTAGTTGTAAATGGATGGATATTTGAGCACATATACAAATTAAAACATTTTCCATTAAGTTTACAAAAAAAGGCGGGCAATAGAGGGCTGAGATATTTATATTTCACTATATGCTCTATCATTTGGTTTTCATTTCAAATTAGCACCTATGACGAAATTTATAATATCTAAGATCTAGTGCTTTCATATGAAACTGGAATAAAACACTTGGTAGATAATATTTATTCGTTTTGAGTACACTTTTTTTAGAACCTAGTATATAAAAGAATAAATATTTGTCTGTTCAGTGTTTTCGAAGTCTGTAAAACATAAACAGGCTTAAATATTAGATTATACATTTATTAAGAATGTTCAATTTCTAAATTGGAGATTTTATATTTAAAAATATATATAGGTTTTTACATTTTATTTGACGTTTTAATCTTTTAATCGGAGTTCATTTTTCGAAAAACTATAAATTTGTGAGAACAAATTGCTATGTAAAAGTATAAGGCACTATTCTCATGCTGTGAGCTTTGCTGCTCTGTTACTTTTATAACGCTTAAACTATTTTTAATTTATTGTCAATGTTTTTGAGGCGGGTTTCCTTAAATGACCATTTTTAAGGTTAGTATGTTTGATTAAATGAAATTGACATTAATTTGATAGTTTCCATTTTATTAGTACTGATGGTATATGACTAGCATCTGTTGGTTCTATATATCAATTTGAACGTGGAAGTAAGAGCACTCTCTTGTTAGTAATTTCAGTGTAAATTGTGACGAAACCAGAAATAACCCATAATATTCTTCCCGTGTGATCTTAGTATTTCCGTTGATTGAATAGTATAGGGTATCCAATATTTTAATCAACGGTATGTCAGAGTTTTATTAATTTTTATATATATTTGCAAAATAAGGAAGAAAGTTCAGTACAGGCAGTTAAACAGCTGATCTGTCAATTTAGAAGTAAGAACAAGTACCAACTTGCTGAAAAGCATACCATACACAAAAGGGGTAATAAAATGTACTGAACAAACTATAGCGATATAAGCTATATATAAGCTATATATCTATTAATTATTAGGATATACAGTATTTTTTCTGATACACCTGGAACGATTGAGTGAATAGGTGAACTATCAAATAGGAGACTATTAGTGTGGAATTAGAAAAACTAATAAATCGTTGATCAATTATTCACTATTAGGCAGTTAATGAGAAATGTTGGGAATACAAAAAAAAAACATTAAACTAGTAATTTATAGATTTTAAACAAGCACTGATATAACCATAAGAATAAAACTATGAAATACCATGGCAGAACTAGGCTTACCTAATAAACTGATTCATTTAACAAGGAGTAATATACAAGTAAAGACTTCAAGGAAAACTGTCGACTTATTTTCAAATACTGCAAAGTTATTTAAAAAATGTGACCGAATTAGCGTAACACCTGTTTTGAAAACTAAATATTATGAGACGAATTGGGGATATTATATTACACAAACTAAACCTCTTGCTTACAAAAAATATCATGAAAATACGATAAGGTGAGAAAGACTAATGACTTTACAGCTAATTGCCACATAAGTATCAATGTAACTATAGCTCACAAAATGGGTTCAATTACATTGCAATTTTTAAATTTTTCGTGATAAAATGAAGTGATTGATTGTTGTTTTGAAAAGGTAAGTTGTTTTTTATTTTTGTATTCCTATCATCTTTACATCTTAACATTTTTCATAATATATTCTAAAATAACGAAATTACTAATAACGAACAAAAGTTTTATTAATTTCTTGTTAATATAATTATGTAGAAATTTAGATTTGTATCTTGTTCTTACTATAGTGCTAAAGCACAAATGTAGTCATAGTCTACCGTATTTTTTTCATAGTGGTCATAGTTTTTAATTGTAATATAGCTTATGTGTTTATAATAACTAGCGCATAGAAAATAATAAAATTTTGTACCCTGTGCTTTATGTTTATTATCCTTTATTGTATTGGAACATCTAGAAGTATAACAATACATTTTAATTGTTGAACAAAAGAGAAAACAAAAACACTTTTTGTGGTGTGCCACTTAACCATACACAAAATCGTACACAAATGGTCAAATGGTAGTAAAAGTTGATATAGGCCGCCAGACGGCAGAGGCATCGCCGGTCTATACTATGAAATGTTTTTCATAGTTTTCGGATCAGATTTTTCAAAACATCAAATTACATCTTCTTTTTGCCTTTCTTTATTTAGGCTAACCGCTACTGTTTTTTTCTTCAGCGTTTCTTCTTAATCTACATTAATGTTATATTACAATTCTTTCTGGAACGAGCTATAATTTTTCTCAAATAACCATTTTGTGTGGTTTAGTCGCCTTAAGGTTTAGCATGCTTTGTCAGATGCTCTTTAAAGTCCCTTTTAATATTAATATCGTTTGAGAAATTTTTATCAGATACTTATATTTCGTTTTGATTTTCAATCTTCTTTTAATGTTAGTTTAAATGGTCTAGTAGTGTGTTCGTACAGTTCAGTTATAAGCAAAATTAGGTGTTGTTGTACACCTAATTCTTTTAGTATCAGTCATAAGTGTATCCATTTGACTCTGTGGAACGCTTTACGATAGTCTATAAAACAAATCCATAGTGGGATATTGAATTCCCTAGACTTTATACTTTTCTTGGACTTTTATTATAATAGTTTTAAAATTAAATGTTTAGTGAAAATCTCTACGCGACTTTAATGCATTAAATATTTTAATTAAAAATCGACATATCTATTGAAATTAGACAGTAAAAAAGTATGGTATTAAAGATTGATTTATAAATTATTGTAGTTTAAATTCAACTACGCTATGAAACAAATATTGCATGTCATAAACTGCAGTAATCCAAAAATTATAAAGATCTCCCTGTTGTTTGAGTTTTCTTTAATTAGTAGGGTAACAAACAGTATAATCCTACCGAAGGGGCCTCTAATTTCATAAACTGTTACACTATTACTCTATCCGATCCACGTACATTTATGAACTAAATGTTTTAGTGACGCCTTTGAATAAAAAATACTAATTAATAAAAATGGAAACTTAACTTTTCCAAGTTTATAATAGACACTTTCTTATGTTTAAAAATATATAAAATAAGTAATATAAATTACCGCCTTGTTTATTAAAACTAAAAAGTAAAATAAAGTTATGTGTCGGTTAACAATTTATATTTAACTACATTAGCGAAATAATCCTGAAATTTCTTCATGACTAAATTGATGGATATTTAAATAAATTTCAAGTGTTAAAATGTACCTGCTGTAAAATTTGAAAATCTACTACTAATACAACTAATACATTGGCAACATCTCAGGAGTTTAGAAATGTACGCAACATGCTAAATACGGATCCCAAAAATGGTTTATCCTATTGTGGAGTCCACTTAATGCTACATGTTGGTCGGAGTCTACATAAAGCACTACTTAGATAATAATATACACGGTGTATATTCTACTGGAGTTAGTATAATACCGTTTTAGTATGTATATATATATATATATATATATATATATATATATATATATATATAGATCTAGCGGTTAATGGGGGCTCCGTACTAAAACGGTATTATACTAACTCCAGGCGAATATACATCGTGTATATTATTATCTGGGTAGCGCTTTATGTGGACTCCGACCAACACGTCAGATTAAGTGGACTCCGTAATAGGTTAAAACACTTTTGGGATCCGTATACATTTCTTTGCGTACACAACTAAACTCCTCCGATGTTGCCAATAATTTGATTAGTCGTAGATTTTTAAATTTTACAGCAGGTACGTTTTGGAACTTCAAATTTATTTAAATATCAATCAATTTAGTCATCGAGAAATTTCACAAATAGGTACTTGGTTAATGTAGTTAAATATTTTATGGTGGTTATTTATATTACTTGCTTTAATTATTTTCAAACTTAAAAAAGTATTTATTATAAACTTGGAAATGGCTAGTTTTCGTTTTATTTATTATTATTTTTTGTTAAAATGTATATGCACTTAAACATTTAGTCTCTACATCTTTTAATGTACTAACATCGAGTAGAGTAGTCGTGTAACAGTTTAAGAAAGTAGAAGCCCTTCGGTAGGATTATAATAAACTACATAAAATTAAAAGAAACTCTGTAAACAGGAGAACTTTGTAATTTTTAAATTCCTGCAATTTATGACGTGCAATATTTGTTTCATAAAGTAGTTAAATTTAAACTATAATAATTTATGGGAAGCGTTTAAAGAAGTAATCGCAACCTTAATTAGAATACCGCACAATAAGAAGATGAAACTTACTGTATTTTTACTTATTATATTCACAAAAAGAATATCCAAAGTAAAATTTAACACGTTTTAATGGAGTTGTAGTGAAATTTGACTTCTTATTACGATACCGGATCCTGTAAAATTTTAAATACATTAAATCTCCCGTAAATTATTAAACTTATTCTTAGAATAAAATAACAAACTTCTTAGTAATTAGGTACAATATACCGTTCACAATTATGTGATAATGTGTAGGTGTCAAGATTATGGTCATGTGCCATAAGGTTTCATCTTTCATATAAACATCGATAGTTTTTAACTTTGGGTGTATTTGATTCCACCGTGCTGTAACTGATCCAACTTGAAAAGTGTTATTTTACATAAAATTAGCACGTTGGCCCTAATAATGACCTATAAATATACATTGTTAAATATTGTATACATTTATCAATTTAAAACGTTCTTTGTCGTCTTCTGATCTTCATCTCCATTCGTTCCTAATTAAGCACATGTTATCCACAGGATACCTTTCTCATTTTTAAATCATTACTCTTTTTGCCTTTTGCCATGGTTTTCTTTATTTTGTTTATTCATATCGTTTTTACTCATAACAAATATTGGGTAGATTATTGTATCATTAAACTTTCTCCTTATATGTCCGTATCATATAAGTTGTCTAGTTATTTTAGCGTATATAATGTCGTATGTTAATTCCATTTTGTTTAACAATAAAACAGCAAAACTTCTACAAAATTCTTCTACAATCTTATCACTACAGCTGTTTCGGAGAGTGCCTTTCTCAAGTCTCAAGTTTCTCGAATCCATCAATCATCCATTGTATTTCTTATACTTTCATTTAAATCCTCTCCAATCAAAGATTTTGAAGCAGCTTTGCTCCATAGTCCATTTTTGTTGCTTTTTGTCACTGTTTCTCCTTTCTCTTTATCATTATCAATACGTAGCGCTACAACACTGGGTAGGTCTTCGCTGATTACAACTTATCTCCAAGTTGATCGATTTTCCACGAATCTGCAATCAAATGAAATGTTCATTTTTTGAGATATGATTGGATGTTTTCTCTCCATTGTATACTGACATGCCCAAGTGGCATTCTTCTGTGCTAACTTCCTTCCACACCAGTTCTACAAGTTTGACATCTTGGCGTCTATGCACGTGTCCGATATACCTTAAGGGATTTATTTTCCTGAACAATATCGTTATGCGAGCTTTCTTTATTCAGTATGTTTTCTTATTCTATACGGATTTGTAGCGATATGATAATGAGTTCTGAAGCTATTTTCTTGTGGCATTTTAAAGTAATTACTATTTAAATGGGAATAAGCCACAATTAAAGCTTAAAGTTAGTTTATTGACGTTTCAATTTCCACTTCGGAAATCGTTCTCAAAATACAAACATTAGTGAGAATGATTTCCGAAGTGGAAAATGAAACGTCAATAAACTAACTTTAACTTCTAATTGTTGCTTATTCCCATTTAAATAGTAGTTATGATAATGGGGTTAAATAAACATTTCTGATTATTTCCTTTCAAATATTCGGAGTGCTTCCTTATTTGTTTTAGTCATTCTCCATGATTCACATCCATGTATTAAAATAGGTCTGAAGTTTGAATTATGCTCTGTATTTCTTTAGTGGCATTATTATTAACCGTGATTAGTGATCTAAGATATTTAAAGTGTTCCATACTTTAGAAATTGTAGTTGTTGACTTTAATGTTTTTTCTAAATTTATTGAATTGGTTGATTGGTTTTCTGTTGATTCGCTTGTATTTGGTTTTCATTTCGTTGATTTTAAGTCAAACATTTTTTGTGCTCTCTTCACTTTATTGAAGTTTGTGGACGGAAGAGTTTCTCATTAGAGTTATGAGTTCTATATCATTAGCATATGCTAGGAGTGCTTTGTCCCTTGGGCCGTTAATGGATTACATCTTAAATAGGCGTTATTTCTATTTTAGTAAGCTGTTCATTAATTTTTTGATTATTGGAATCGAGAATCTGTATTTTATTCGACTGTTTTATAACACAGAGTTTCTTGGAGCATATTTTCATCTTTGGTTTCCAGTATCATTATTACAAGGATTTTGCTGGATATGGACATAGTGAAGCCGGTGGTATGTACATGATGTTTTCATAACCAACGTTCAAAAATTTTTCTTACTGTAAATTTATGATTATTTTACTAGGAAATATAGTGTTGTTTAATAATAATAAAGTTCAAGCAACAATTCCTATATGCATTAACTCGGTACTGATAATTCTGCTCCCCGATACCAGGTAGCAGTCCCGAAAACATTAAAACTGCTACACTCATGCTTCTCATTATCCAACAATTAGTCAGTCCAGAACTATACGCCTTATTATGGTACTGATATTGCTGCTGCTCCTCATAAGTGAATAAAATATGCAAGGAAGGTTTTGACAATTTAATAGGATTTTGTGTGTTAGAATATTATTTCTCCGAGAAAGTGAAGAATATCTATTTGCTATCCGGATTTAATCCATAAATTAAATAATAGAATGCTCTAAAATAATGCTAGTAGCAGCAAAAAAAGCGGTCTAATAGTCATCATCATCATCATCAATCAGCCCTAAGTTGTCCATTGTTGAACATAGGCCTCCTCTAGACTTTTCCATCTGCTTCTGTTCTGCGCCTCTGCTATCCAATTGGTCACGATTCTTTTGAGGTCGTCGGTTCATCGCTTTGGGGGTCTTCCTCGGCTTCGCTTGTCAGCCCGTGGTCTCCACTCAAGCAATTTTTTTGTCCAACTGTTGTCTTTCATTCTTGCAACATGTCCTGCCCATCTCCATTTTTTTTTTGTAATATGTTCAATAATGTCTTCCACTCCGGTTCGTCTACGAACTTTCTCGTTTCTTATTCTATTGCTTAAGTTTATTCCAAGCATTGATCTCTCCATCTTTCGTTGTGTCCTTCTCAATTTTTCGGCTGATGTTTTTGTGAGAGTTAAGGTTTCTGCTCCGTATGTGAGGACTGGTAGAACGCACTGATTAAAAGGTTTTCTTTTTAAATGGATCGGTATATTTGTTTTAAATAGGTCTCTCATTTTTCCGAATGCAGCCCAACCCAGACTTATTCTTCTAAGTAGCTCGCATGTTTGGTTATCTCGCGTTAACCTTATTTCGTGACCCAAATACACATATTTTTCCACAAGTTCTATGGGCGACTTTTAGATTTCTATTAGCTCATTGGGGACGAGATTGGTCATCATTTTTGTTTTTCCATAGTTTATTTTTAAACCGACTTTCTGGGTTACTTGCTGTAGTTGTTGTAGCATAACTCTGGCTTCTCCTAAGTTGTCTGTTATGAGAACAATATCATCGGCATATCTGATATGATTGAATATCTTTTCATCGATTCTAATACCCTTTGATTCCCACTCTAGCCTTTTAAATGCGTACTCCATAACTGTTATAAATAGTTTTGGCGACAAGGCATCTCCCTGCCGCACCCCTCTGCCAATTTTTATCTTCTCAGTGCAATGGAGGTTAACGGTTGTTGTCGCATTTTCGTATATATTTCGAATAATATTTGCATACCTGTGATCTATTCTGCATTCTGATAGTGCTTTTAAGATAGCAACTGTTTCGACTGTGTCAAATGCTTTGTGGAAGTCGATAAAGATAAGAACAAGGGGTCTGTTATATTTGATAGACTTTTCAACTAGAGTTTTAAGGCATTGCAAATGGTCGTTTGTTCCGTGTCACGCTCGAAATCCTGCCTGTTCTTCTGATTGATAGAAATCGAGTTTTGCTTCTAATCTGTTTGTCAGTATTCGAGTAAAGAGCTTGTATAGGTAGTTAAGCAAACTAATTGGCCTATAGTTTTCGAGATCTGATTTATCCCCTTTTTTGTGGAGGAGGATTGTAACCGAATTTTTTCATTTACTTGGAATGTTTTCACTATGCAGACATAGATTAAAAAGTGTTTGGATTCGGGACATCAAAAGTGGACCTCCTAGTTTAATTGTCTCAATGACTACACCATCTTCCCCCGGAGCTCGATTATTTTTCATATTTTTAAGGGCATGTTGAACCTGACCTCAGCGACTCCAACAATGTCCCAATTAATTTTATCAAGTTCAGATTCCATTTCTATGAATTTTTCTTCTGATAGCAGGGTTCTTGCATTGAAAGTTGCAATTTTTAGAGATATATATCTGTTAGATGGTTTTCTAAAATATGTCAGAATTTTGCCCCCCCCCCCCAGAATCCGTGGGACTGACTGATAGTCTGACTGATGGTCTAATAGTCACTAATGAGAAAATCAAAATAAATGTTCTTTAACATACAAAAGAGAGGATCGAGAGTAGGGCATAACGGAACAATAAAGCCATATAATTTTGAAAGATTGCAGCGTCTTAGATGCCGTAGGTAATGTTGTTACATAAAAAATAAAAGGGAATATTTAGGTAGCTAACTGATGTTTATGTATATATAACCCTCTTTTAAATCCAGAAGTCTAATTCGAATCTCTAAAATCAGGATATATTAAATAGTGATCAAACCAGTGCTAATGTGTGGATACGTGACGAGAACGTATTAATTAGACCAGGATTGCTAGAAAAACCATCAGAGGTATTTTCCGACTTACAGAGGTCCGAGTACTAACCAATACCGAACAGAGCTAATTCCAAGGTCAAACACATATATAAAGATAGCAACGTCGTACAAGAAACTAAATCTCAGTGTTAAAGTTGCGCTGGCTTTATCCAAAGACTCTATAATAACTGCATTGCCAAGTTAAATTGGGAGGATGCCCCAAGAGAAAAAATGCCTTTAAGACTTCCACAAATGAAGGAGGAGGTAACATATGGTCAGATTTAGGAATAATGAGACTATCTACCGACCCATTATATTTATCAACACCTGCTATCCTACCTACAATCAATACTTATCTGTTGTGGAATATCAAATCAATTACATGTAATCAAACGAACTAGGCTTAAAAAAAATTATCCAAGGAAAGGCACTTCAGAAATATTGACATAAATTTTAAAAACGTCATTTACCTGGCTGTATTTTCAATAGGAAAGGGAAGACAAAAAGAAGAAAAGGCAATAGAATCTTGTTCCGTTCTGACTAGACGATGACGATGATCTTTATATAACATATAGGGAGAAAGAGAGAATAATGTTTATGTTTAATTTAGAACTCGCTGGTTTTCTCCCTTTTGAATTGGGTATGTATATGTATTACCATAGAAAATAAAAGCAAGAGAACTATAATTATAAAACGAAAAGATTACGAAATGAAAAGATTATATAAATCCCTTATATTTACACAGAGATATTATTAGCCGCATTTAGGATCAATTTCACTCAAAATATGATATGCTAAAATATGATACGACAGGAAAAAGGCAATGACTTTTACAGCTGATTGCCACATAAATATCAATGTAACCCAAGTATGATGATTTTTGCCACAGCAAATTTAAAGTGTTCCATACTTTCGAAATTGTAGTTGTTGACTTTAATGTTTTTTCTAAATTTATTAAATTGGTCTCTTCTGTTGATTCGCTTGTATTCGGTTTTCATTTCGTTGATTTTAAGTGAAACATTTTTCGTGAACTTTGTTAAAGATGTTTGCGGACCGGAGAGAGTTTCTTATGAGATCCATATCATTAGCATATGCCAGGAGTGCTTTGTATCTTGGCCCGTTAATGGATTACATCTTAAATAGGCGTTATTTCTATTTTACTAAGCTGTTTTTTGATTTTTTGACTATTTGAATCAAGAATCTGTAGTTTATTCGACTGTTGAATAAAACAGACTTTCTTGGTGCATATTTTTATCTCTGGATTTTTGTTTGCCGTCTCCTTATTACAAGGATTTTGCTGGATATCGACATAGGGAACCTGGTGGTATGTACATGATGTTTCCATAACCAACGTTCGAAAATTTGTCTTACTGTAAAGTCATGATGATTTTACTAGAAATATAGTGTTGTTTAATAATAATAAAGTTCAAGCAACAATTACTATATGCATTAACTTGGTACTGATATCTCTGCTCTCCGCTAACAGATGGCAGTCCCGAAAACATTAAAACTCATGCTTCCCATTATCCAACGATTAGCCAGTTCAGTACTATACGCCTTATTATGGTACTGATATTGCTGCTGCCCCTCATGAGTGAATAGAATATGCAAGGAAGGTTTTGGCAATTTAATAGGATTTTGTGTGTTAGAATATTATTTTTCCGAGAAAGTGAAGAATATCAATTTGCTATCCGGACTTAATCCATAAATTATTAGAATGCTATAAAATAATGATATTAACATAAAAAAAACGGTCTAATAGTCAGTAATAAAGCATATAAATGTTCTTTAACATACAAAAGAGATGACGTAGAGTAGGGCATAACGTATCAATAGACCCATATAATTTTAAAGGATTGCAACATTTTAGATATCGTAGATAACGTTGTAACATAAGAAATAAAAGGGAATATTCAGGTAGCTAACTGATGTATATATAACTCTTATAATACTTTTAAATTCAGAGGTCTAATACGACTTTCTTAAATCAGGATATATAAAACAGTGATTAAACCAGTGCTAATGTGTGGATATGTGGCCAGAACGCTAACAAAACAATGTACGTAAAACTCAGGTATTAATTAGTTCAGGATTGCTAGAAAAGCCATCAGAAGTATTTTCCGACTTACAAAGGTCCGCGTACTAACCAATACCGAACGGAACTAATGCCAAGGCCAAACGCATATATAAAGACAACAACGTCGTGTAAGAAGCTAAATCTCAATGCTAAAGTTGCGCTGGCTATATCCAAAGGCTCTATAATAACTACATTGCCAAGTTAAATTGGGAGGATGCCCTAAGAGAAAAAATGCCTTTAGGACTTCCACAAATGAAGGGGGAAGGTAACATGAGGTCAGATTTAGGAATAATGAGACTATCTACCGACCCATCATATTTATCAACACATGCCTGTTCAACTACCTGTCATCCTACCTATAGTCAATACTCATCTGTTGGGGACTATCAAATCAATTACATGTAATCAAACAAACCAGGCTTAAAAAAAGTTATCTCAGGAAAGGCACTTTTAAAACGTTATTTACGTGACTTATTAAAATTTAAATTTTTAATGAAAAGTAAAAGATTAGTGATTTGTTATGTGGTTCAGAGAAGAAGCTTCACGATGTTAATTTTTTGAGATATGATTGGATGTTTTCTCTTCATTGCATACTGAGACGCCCAAGTGGTATTCTTCTGTGCTAACTTCCTTTCATACCAGTTTTACAAGTTTGACATCTTGGCGTCTATGCATGTGTCCGATATACCTTAAGGGATTTATTTTCCTGAACAATATCGTTATAAGGGCTTTCTTTATTCAGTATGTGTTCTTCTTCTATACGGATTTGTAGCGATAATGATAATGAGGTTAAAACAATTTTCCTATTATTTTCCTTTCAAATATTCGTAGTTCTTCCTTATCCGTTTTAGTCATTGTCCATGATTAGCATCTATGTATTAAAATAGGTAAAAAGTTTAAATTATGATCTGTATTTCTTTAGTGGCATTATTATTAACCGTGATTATTTATCTAAGATATTTAAAGTGTTCCATATTTACGAAATTGTAGTTGTTAACTTTAATATTTTATCAAGATCTATTAAATTGGTCTCTTCTGTTGATTCGCTTGTATTTCTTCTTAGCTTGACGAATTCTTCTTTTTTCATTCTGTGAACTACTAGTGGGTTCTTTTTACGGAATTTTTTCATCACGTTTAGGTAATCATCAACGGTATATAAACGTTGTTGAAATTTTAGGGCATTTTCAAAATCTCCAAAATCACTACCATTGGGTAAAAGCTATGACTAGGAAAGAAATAGCGTAATGTAATTTTTTCAATGGTAGGATGAGTTTCCAAAATCATTTTAAGAATCAAAACTATTTTAATGCTGCGGTTTTGGCCGCCACAAGAGTCTGGCCACAAAATTACATGTTTTGCAGAAGTAACATTTTCTTCAATGTGTTTCTTAAGACAAATGCCTACGTCCTGGGCTCCCCGACCAGCTTCACCTTCTATCCAAATATAACAATGACCTTTTTTATCCTTGGCGCTATGGATACCAAGGTTGTAAATACATAATTGACGCTTATAATGTACAATATTTATTAGAATTCTCGAAAGGGGAAGAGTTTTTCTTTAAATCAAAACAAAAGGTTTCCACTTCTGGTTGATCGTTGCTTATCTTCATGTCTAGCTTTCTTTCTTCTAAGTGCAAATTTTTTCTTTTTTTAACGCTTAATTGTTCTTTATCTGCGCAATTTTTAATTTTTAATTCGAAACAATCACATCTACTACAAGTATCTTTTTTCAACTTTTTTCTTTGAAGATTAAATCGTGTTAAAAACATTTTTTTGTAAAACGAAAATTTAACAAGGTCATTGTCTGCTTCTTCAATATACAATTCATACATTTTACTTAATGTTATGTCTTTTGTTAAGTATTCTCTTTCTGTGTTAGCTCTTCTGTAATGTGATTATTATAGAAAAATTTAAGCAATAACTGAAACTATTTCTTAACTTAAACGCCTCAACAAGTTGCCAACGTCACCATTGTTAACCACGTTTATGTACATATGTTGCCAAATATTCGATTTACAATCATTAAAACGCTCGCAAGAGGCGCTTGGTCCAAAACTAATACACAAAAATTAGTCGCTTGCTCTAGTTATGCAAAATTCAAAATCCAAATTAAAAAGAAAGGTACTTAATCTTTTTAAATATATCTGGTTATCCGTTACTAACAGGTTAATGGGATTTATTACGTAGATAGTTTATGCTTTTTTCTATCTTCTTCTTTAAGTTCCATCTTCTATCGAAGGAAATCATCATGGCTATACGGACTCTGTTGACTGCCGCTCTATAAAGTTCTGCACTACTGCATTCAAACCATTCCCTTAAGTTTTTAAGCCAGAATATTCTCCGTCTTCCCACATTTCGCTTTCCTCGGATTTTGCCTTGCCTAATAAGTTGTAATAATGCGTATTTTTGCCCTCTCATCACATGTCCTAAGTACTCAAGTTTTCGTCTTTTGATAGTTAATAATATTTCCGCCCCATTTCCTATCATTCTAGTTACTTCCACGTTTGACATTCTTTGAATCCATGATATTCGTAGGATTCTTCTGTAACACCAAAATTCAAAGGCGGCCAACTTATTCAGATGGACTTGTTTTAGTGTTCACGCTTCCAAGCCATAAAGAAAAGTAGAGAACACGTAACATCGAAGCATTCTCAGGCTCTAACTTTATATCCCGAAAACAAAGAAACTTTTTAAGTTTAAAAAATAATGCACGTGCTATTTCAATGCGTGTCCTAATTTCTTTTGTTTGGTCTACATCTGATGTTATCCTGTTGTTCCTCTTTTCCACCAGAAAGCGCCATAATCCACAATTTAAGAAATTGGGGCTGGGTCTAGTGATGCATAACGCCGTTCATATAGCAATTTGTTGTCATATGTTTATAGTTTTTCAAAAAATGAACTCCGATTTAAAGATTAAAACGTAAAACAAAATATAAAAACCTATTGAACCTTATTCAGAAAATTTCAGAAAAGAATAACTTTTGTGAAAGATTGTGGGACACAGTCATATTTTAAGATAAAAACTTCAATTAAGAGAGTGGACATTCTTAATAAATGTATAATCTAATATGGAAGCATGTTTATGTTTTACAGACTTAGAAAGCACTGAGCACACAAGTATGTATTTTTTTATGTACTAGGTCGTAAAATAAGTATACTCAAAACAAATAAATATTATCTACCAAGTATTCTACTCCACTTTAATATCAATGCATCAGATATATTATAAAGATTTCGTCGTAGTTGTAAATTAATAGGAGATAAAACCAAATGTAGAGCATATAGTGAAATCTGAATATCTTAGAATAACTATATCGAGCGGGAACATTATTGATGAGCAAAAGGGAGTCCCATCGCTGAGAAAGTGACAAAACAATTGGCAAAAGCAAAGGGTACTTTGTACTAAAGTACCCATACTCTAAAGCATAAGCAGGTCTTTTCGTACTCTTTTAGTAAGTGATAGATTCGACCGTTACTTGATGGAAATTCATTTTATCTAACAATTAAACAGGTATGCGTTTACACGTCATATTTTGTAACTGAATAAGTTGAGGAGGGGATAACTGTTTGTCTCAAGTTGGTCATTCAGAATTATGTCTGTATTTTTTAATTTGCTATTTTCCATAGATTCTAATATTCATGGAATCTACAGATAGCTTAAGGCCTTTATTATAAATACACTTTTTTAGTAATAAAAATATATAAATAGAACCTAGAATACGCCTGTAAAAGTATATAACCTTTGATCTCTGGGATAAACCCATCTCCTGAACAATGGTGACGATATATGTAGGTAAAATTTTCTACACCTATTTTAACCTGTTTATTTCCTCATTATCAATATATATGAGTTGTAACCGATACCACAAACTCATTTACTTATAGAGACTATATATTGACTATAGTTATTACTATACAAATCTGACTCGAAATATCGTCTTAAAATAACAGTAACAGAAAAGTGAAAGATTAGTCATTTTTTATGAAGTTTAAAGTAGAAGCGTTCACGAAAATTGAAGTACTAATAAGACCACCGCAATCGGGCGTACCCTGGGTAATGAATAATTAAGTAATCGTTAATTCTTAAATCACCCGTTTAATATGTTTTTTGTCAAATCGGTCCTTTTAGGACCAACTATTCTAATTATGTGTAAAAATATTAAGAGTATACCTAGAGATAAAGACACTCGACTTTACATATGCGCTTAACAAAATGCAGGAAGTACATAGATGGCCAATCCTATGGTATTTGGTATTAAGCTAATCGCTGAAAATTACATATTAAATGCAGGCAAAGAAGCAAAGAAAAACTTATAATGAGAGAAAACAAAACCAGTCAGCTGAGAGAACCTTTCAACGATGTTGTGCTTGGATCTGCTATCCACGTATATAATGAACAATATTACGGCTCCTGGCTGAGGATCTGAGCACAAAACTAACTATAAAATTTGAACTAAAAATACAACAATGGCTAATATCCAAAGTCTTTAGACAAGCAAAGCAAAGACAAAGTTGTTGCCTTGCTTAAACCTGGCAAAAACTCCAACGACCACAAAAGCTATCGGCCAATATATCTATTTATTTTGTCAGCTATACAGAATACTTCTGTACATGATCCTTAATATAAACCGATAATAGAAGAAAAACTCAAATTAAAAGACAAAAGTGGCTATATATGACAGGTTAGATCATATATGTCACAAATACTATAGTTTATTTTTATGAACGAGAGAGTAATTAGCATAATTTTAACTGGTACCTCCGACCACTCCATGGGCGTGCTCAAGATTAATTGAAAAATTACTTTGAATAATTGTAAAAAATAAATGAATTATTTCAGTGTTATAAAGTGTTATGTGTATGTAAACAAAAGTGACCTCTTTTATCACACACTATATTAGAACTGACTGGCCTACATTAAAAAGGGTTTTAAAAAATTCACATTTTTTTTAATTTTTAAAAATTACAAAAGAGAAAAAGAGTTTTTAAAACCGTCTAAGGTATGTTAAATAGATGAATAAAAATATTAATATAAAACTTACAGCTACTTGTTACAAATCCAAATCAGATTCAGAAGATGAACTTTCAGAACCAAGATTTATAATAACTGGCTCGATCATTTTATCAGTAATATTATCCAGCTTCCACATTTTTCCTCTTCTTTAATAGTGTGATTTACTGCCTTTTCCCAGTTTTCAGGTTTTACATTATTTACGGCCTCCAAAAACAACTGTTTAACATCATGAATTTTAAAAGTGGCATTTTTTCTTGAAACTTCACTCTTTATCTGTGCCCATACCAGTTCAATCGGGTTTAATTCACAATGATATGGTGGGGATCTAAGTACTGTCATTCCACGATTTTTGGCAATTTCATCAATTTCGTATTTTTTAAATTTTTCTTTATGAAGGGCACACGACGAATAAAGTTCCTTTCTTATAGATCCGGGATGGTACGTAATATTTTTTGAACTCAGCCAATTCTGCAAGTCTTTTTTTAACCACTTGGTTGTGGTCAGTCCTTCTATAAGTCTGGAGTGATAACTTGCATTATCCATTACTATTACACAGTTCTTAGGAAGAAGATCTATCATTTGTTCGAACCATTCTTGAAAGACATCAGCGTTCATGTCTTCATGGTAGTCACCAGTACGAGTTGATTCAAAAGTTAATAAACCACCTTCAACAAAACCGTCTGAACTGCCAATGTGTACTATTATCAGCCTGCGTCCCTTTCCTGATGGTGGGTTTAAATCAGTAGATAAGTTATTTACAAAAGCGTGCCTTTGACTTGTAACAGTTTCATCCTGCCAAAATTTATTTGGTGTATGACCCTCGTTGATCCATGTTTCATCAAGATAAACTATTTTTCTTTTTTGGTTTCTCATTTCCTTTATGGTTCTTAGAAAATGTCTTCTCCATATGACAATATCGCTTCTTTCTAATAAAATAGACTTTCTGGGATTCTTTTTCCAGCGGAAGCCTATTTCTTTTAAAAGTTTCCATAACGTACTTCGACTCATTTCTGGGTAATCCTTATCATCTCGAACTGAGACAAGAACTTTATCCAATGTTGGAAATTCTTGTCTAAAGAAAAATTCATGCACTTTCCGTCGAAGTCCTTCTTTAAAATGATATTCTATTTGAAATTTTGGTTTCCCTGGAGCATTACGTGGCATTTGAAAACTACCACATTTCTCTTCTTTAATAACTCTGTAAATCGTAGATTTCCCAACACCAAGTGTACTGCTAACTAACTCAACGGTCTCATCAACACTTTCACATAAACGTTTGTCTGTAAATGATTTAAAACAATTAAATATTAATGTTTTTTCATTAACTGTTAGAGGACCAATTTTTCGGCGTTTACACGGCACTTCCAAATTTTCCATAATACTAGTATACACAATAAACTGCACCTTGCAACTGAAGTACCTACTTTTAGTGAACTGTTAAGAATTTTGAATACGCCACTTGGACCTTCCTACAAAATGGAAAAACCCACTATCACATTTTCTGTGGAATAAGTTTAGAAGGTAATTATCTAGTCAATTACTGTCGTAGATTCCTGGAATTAAAGAATTAAATGTTTGATTGTTGAAACCCTTACTTTGTGGAATGCACTCATTTCAGATAAAATAAAACGTTTTATTTTATCTAAAGAATTAAACTTTATTTTGCAAATAGGTAGGTACTTATTAAACTTTTATTGGTTATATATAACCAATAAAATAAACATCTTACATTTCTTGCAAATTCATTAGTACCTGTTAACCTCCATCACTCCGACACTGGCAACCTTATTTAGGGATTAGTAACCCTCACAACTATTGTATTCTATTCTGCTCCAACCTTTATACCTGGTGGTCATAGTCAATTTAAAATTGTTTTCCTATATACTTCTGTAAACTTGTTGACAAATATCTGTTTTTCATTGAGTCACCCGTATCAACAGTTTAGGGATTTGCATACATAATTTATTGTTTAATTACTCTCTCATACATAAAAATACACTATAAATCTTGCCCAACACAGCGAAGAGAAGTACGAAAAATATCAGGTATGAGGAGTGGTATTTGTTAATCTAAATGCCGCTTATAAATAGTTATTTAAATAACTTATAAACTATTTAGTTATAAATTAGTCAGCCAAATTCAGGGAATATTAAGACTCACATCCATACATAAGCTCTACAATATCGTAGCTATCAATCCACCTAATATCCGAAGATAAGTAGCTAGAGAGCAAAAAAAAACAAAGTCCAGATTCGTGACATCCACTCCACGAATACCAGCCCATTTTATGACTAGAATCAAGGAAAAACTGGCTATATCAACATATCTGCAAGATATACAAACAAAAATAAGCTGCTCCTCGCCATCTGATCCCTCGAACGGAACTTCCTTATGGTAGTTATCTTCCTTAAATCTGCCAGGAGGACTCTTGCCTGCAAACACCGGTTAACTTGTGTGCATGTGGGGTGGTACAAGACTTATCACACTTTCTTAGTTAACTTTACCATTCAAATCGCTCTTTTTGAAGGGACAAGGTTTATTTATGTGAACTGAACACGTAAAGTACAGTCAATAAGCTATTACTTATAAAGATCATTGCAAATTTGACACTAACTCCACTTATATTGATTACATATTACCCATAAATACGAGATAAAACATTCAGAAATATGTAATATTGGTGAAGTGGTATAATTCATGTTAGAAAAATTAATCATTCTTCCCTTTTTTGTGCACTACTACCCATTTTAACAAAAAAATATCTACTCGTATTTTAGCACTTAAATATTTATTTTGAGATAACCTTCTATCCAGAATTAAAAAAGAGAATAATAAGAAATAGAATCCAGAAAAATATAAAATAATAAAATAGAAGAAATGAAATAATAAAAAAGCTGTATATAAGATATCATGAAACAATGGACGAAATAAAAGAAGTTCTTATTAACCGGATTTTATATATGGGTCTCAATCCGCTTACTCCCCTCACTCGTGACGTACCAGTATCGTGTTCTGTATAAATACAAGAACCGCCAAACGGCACTGAGGTCTCAATCTGCCTACTACCCTCACTCGTGACGTACCAGTATCGTGTTCTGTATAAATACAAGAACCGACAACCGTGTGGGTTGGGGTGGGGGGTCGCTGAAGTAGCGGTCGCCCATGTTGCCGGCAGTCGTTTAGCGTCATCGCGCGTATTTAAGCTGTTAGGCCGTTTTTCAATTTTGATGGATTCACGAATAATTCTCGATTTTAAGGAGCGATGGTTTTTTGCTTTTTCGAAATCTATTTTGTGGCCTTGTAACGAGTCCGTCACTTCAATAATTCTTTAATCACTTTAAATAAAATTTTTAAATCCAGACCCCCTTAATATTTTCTTAATTTTTAAATTCTAAGTTGGTATTAAAGAGCGACACCAAGCGGAGATTTAGACAAACATACTTAGCTGAATCATCGAGTTAGCTGAATCAAAACAAGTGGCCATCGCGCACTTCTGTTCTGACGTTGGAAGACACTTGGGTTTAAAAGTAGGTGGTTAGAGATGGCTTAGAAGTTTTTTTAGAATATTACAGTTTTTTTGGGAAGAAGAAGTAGCAGAAAGTTTTATTTTGGTTTTTTTTTAGTGTTCTGTTTGTTTTGTAGCCACTCTGAGCCGGTAAGTGTATCCAATTATCAACAATAAAAAGTATAAAAATCGTCAGCCGTTTTAATGTCTATAATATTGTCATTTTTCCTTTGATAGTCGATATATCTATCTGTAATTTTTCACATCATTTCATTAAAAATATTGTACGTATTTATAATAAAATAAAATCATATGTCAATTTTCTATTTTATCTCTATTTATTCTATCTTTAAAACTATCTATTATCTATTAAGAGTAGGTATCTATAAAAATATTCTGTCTCATTCCGTTATTTTATATTCTAAAATGTATCCATAGTATGCTTTTCGCTAATTATATATCTAATCAATCCATTTTACTTAAAATATTGTCAAACCATGCGAAGGCCACATTATTTACAAAATCATTAAGGTTTTTTTTGCTTTTATACTTCATGCTTCATAGGTAACTTTTTCCTACTTTTTATTAAGAGTAAGAAAGATCCCTAACACAAATGGTTTTTTTAGACTGCTATAGGAGTCGAGCAGAAGTCAAGGGAAAGAATTCTTTATTTTGTTTTTTTTTTTGTTGATATTTTTGGTTTTAAAGAAGAAGGGTTAAGTTATTACCTAGTCGGAGTTACACCTGGTTCCAGGGTTGATTCTTTTCAGTCTTAGCTGTTCCCCCAGAGGTCCAGATCTGACCTTACTATTCCCGGACAACTTTAAGAAACCAGCAGGAAATATCTCCCTCATTCAGAGTTTGGAATATTGTAAATCTGTATTATTCATTAATTTTAATTTTTTTATAACTTTAAATCGTACTATTTTTGCCTAATAATAAAAAACCGTCATTTTTTCTAACTAATACCAAATAATATTTAAGGTTATCTACAGGTATTATTATACATTTAAACCCTTTGACATCTATCCCATCAGGATAGTGTCCTTATTACTTTTCAGGACATTTAATTGAAAACCGAAATACAGAGTTACACCTCTAGTTGGCAAGTAAATTACCTTTTTAGGTATATTCATTAAATTTTTCTTATATTTATTATTTGTAAAGTCAGATCATCCAGGATCAATTTTGTGTAACCAGGGAATTTTTAAGTATATAAGTAACTAGGTTAACTGTACATAATTGGTCGTGGGTAGCTATAAAAAAATTAGACTGTATATATTTGGATAGGTATACTCCATTCCACGAATATACGACTGTTTTAAATTCGGTTTAAGGTATCGACTTAAATGGTCCAATGTGCTGAATTGTACAAGAGTAAATTCTCCTTATTTTTAAAATACTGTTATGGCAGATATTAACCTTAGATTTAAATATGAAGTCATGATATAAATATAGAGTTGATAGTTTATAGAACAGTTTTAATTCAGATTTTGAATTATATAATTACTATCATTGAGTTTAGTATTGTAAACAAGTTAGTTTTTGAATTAAATGATTTAAAGGAAGTGTAATAATACTTAAGTGATTAAATAGTGTACTTTATTTAGTCGAATATTCAATTAGTATTAAAAAAACAAAAAAACTTACTTATTCTCTTATTCTCCCAATCTCCTAAAACTATCATCAACCATCAGATTCACAGCCATAATCACTGTCGTCGCTATTCTTATTTGGATGGAACATTATAAAAGGATTAACTGCTTCGATGCGACCTTCACGGATCCACCATTCTTCAATTAAGTCTTCACATTTTTTTACACCTTTTCCCAAAATTTCAGGAGTGTATCAATATGGTTAGCATAATATGTTTTGCATATCCCCAAATATATTCAATTGGATTGAATTGGGAATGATAGGGCGGTAGTCTTAACACTACTACTAATACTTGTCGGTTTATATTGTTCTCCGCCGTTTTCCTACTTCCAATCGCCACTTAGACCGGTTGTTCCATAGATCTTCTTCTATGGCCCCCTCTCTCAGTTCTTTATTTATTCCTTCGCTCCAACTTTTTCTCGGTCTACCTCGTTTTCTCTTTCCTTCTGGTTGCCACTTTAGTATTTCTTTTGGCATTCGTTGTTCGTCCATTCTTTGTATGTGTCCGAACCAGATAAGTTGTTTTGTTGTAAGGTCATCTGTGATTGTTCGTTTGATTCCCATTATTTCTCTAATGCGTTCGTTGGTAATCCTTTCTCTTCTAGATCTTCCTGCGACTCTTCTCCAAAAATCCATTTCCGTCGCTTTCAGCGTTGACAGTGTTCTTTCTTTCAGTGGCCATACCTCACAGCTGTATAAAGTGATACTTTTTACTATAGTCTCATATATCCTCTTTTTATTTTCTTTGCTGATGGATTGGTCCCATAAAATGGTGTTTAACATTGTGATGGCTTTTCTCCCTGACGTATTTCTCTCTCTTATGGCTTTGTCTAATGTTCCATCTTGTGAAATAGTAATACCTAGGTATTTGTAGTCACAGCAGTGCTTTATCGTAGTGTTATCGTCTAATATGAAATCTTTTTGTTCTGCTCCAATGCACAGGTATTCGGTTTTCTTTTTATTTACTTCTAGACACCATATATCATACCCTTCAATTAATTTTCGTGCCATACAGTTTAAATCGTCATAATCTTGAGCCATTATTACTTGATCGTCTGCAAAGTTAAGCGTATATACCATAGTATTGGTGAGCGGTATCCCCATTGTCCTGCATTTTTGTTTCCATCTTTTTAAAGCACTTTTCGAGGTATATTTTAAATAAAGTGGGAGACAAGCAACATCCTTGCTTTAATCCTTTTGATGTTATAAATCCTGTTGTTATTTGTGTCCCTGCTTTTATCTTTGTTATTGGTTGGTTGTATAGCACTTTGACGGCTTTTATTAATTCTATATTAATATTCGTGCTTTCCATTGATTGCCACAGCTTCTTCAGTGGAACGCTGTCATAGGCTTTCCGTAGGTCGACGAACAACATATGAATCTCTTGATTCCTTGCCATCTTTTTTTTTTTGAGGATATGTAATATTTTTATTCGTTAACCATTCTTTTATTTTATCTACGGTCCAGGTGTTTGTTGGTTACTTATTTAAAATTTCCGAATGGTACGCAGCATTATCCAGTACTATAACGGGTGGTTCATTTAAACTTGGCAACAGTTTTTCTTTGAACCATTTCACAATCTCCGTATTCAAATTGTCATAATAATCGGCTGATTTTGATGAATACACAAGATCTGCTCCCTCAATAAAACCATGTTTTCCACCTGCATGCGCTATAATATATCTCTTTCCCTCGTTATCGATGTGTTTTATGGATTTTATGCTCTCGTCCTGCCAAATTCGTTTGATACCGCCTTTAGCAAAAGTCCATGTTTCATCTAAATAAACGAAGGAAGAACATTCTTTTTTTAAATTTGCTATAATTTCTTAAAAATTCTATTCTTTTGTGAACGACACTAGCTCTTTCACACAAAGCCTTTCTATTGTTTTCCTTTTTGAACTTAAAGCCAATCTCTCTTAAAACTCTCCAGAGACTTGTTCTGGAAATTTCAAATATATTTCTCTCTTTTAACTTTTGTAGCACTGAATCTAAAGAAACATGTTCTTTCTTTTCGCGCATTTTATATATTGTCTCACGGATTTCAAATTTGCAACCTTCGGGAAGATCTATAGTCTTTGGTTGTCGGCGAGATTTATATTCAGCCCTATTCTGTAACTACAAATCCAATTCAAATCCAAATCCAAATCCAAACACAAAAACGACGCGATAGATATCCAACATTCCGATTTCAGGTAATTACGATTCGACTTGGTCATTTCTATTCGATTTATTAAAAGTTACAGAATAGATCTTATTGTGCGACATTTTGTTCACTTTGTCCACTTTTTTTGCTTTTTGCAAAACCGACTTTAGTTTTGTTTCACTAATACAGAGTGCATCACACACACGTTTATGTACGGACTGAACTGATCGCAAAGTGCCCCCGTTTGTTTTCTCAACAGTAAAATAAGAAAGTACATTAAATATAAAGTTGTCTACATCTAAAACACGTCTCGGCATTTTTGGCTTCAATAAACAAATACACTACACTAAACTCTCTCGTAACGGACACCTCTCTTCACCGGAAACCTCTATACGGACGGTTTTTAAAACTAAAATCAGTCGTCGATATATGAAACTGTATGTAAATTTTCGTTACTTTTTAATATCTTTTAATCTTTTTATCTTTTAATTTTTCAATATATAAATATCTGTAACGGCTCGGTACTTTAACTATCAATAGCCGGTATGTTAAACCCGTTACTTTCGGAACTTTTAAGAGTACACCCACTCAAAGCAAAGAAATATTTAAAACTAACAAAGTGAAATATTATATAGATTCTTTTTCTGGTTTCTGAACCATCGTTTTGCCAATTTCTTTTCATTTATATTAAAAATAGTACATTTCTTTTTATTACAGTTGTAGTACCTAATAAAGTAATAAAATAGTGTAAATTTTGCGTCTACCTGAACATCTATTAACTGAAATAATTTTAGTTCAGATGTCATACTAACAGTAGACCCTTTTTATTGGAATACCTAATAATTAGACCAATTTACTTTCATACTTCTACTTGCACAGTAAAATATTCGTTGTCGCAATAATCCCAAACAGTTGTATATTCGTGGAATAACCTATATTAAATTTGTGGTGAAAACTAAATATTTTAATTAATACCTGTTTTCCTTTTTATTTCAGCATACGGCTTTACAAGATACCTTGGAAGGTATATGCTAATACTTTCCTGGCGCCCAATCATATCTTAAAGCAACTTCCAGAGTTTATCACTTTCATTTACATTATTTCTATTTTGTTTTATTACCTTGTCATTCATTTTCTCATTTTACGGTCTCTGTAGGACATGCAAATTGGCCGAATCCTCTTTTGAGTGTCAAGTAGTCACTCTCCGGCACATTCTGCTAGCCATCTTTAATTTATTTGTTTTTTGTTACAGCCTGTCTGAATATGATGTTGGGCTAGGGCTGAAGCAGTATCGGAATGTTTGACTGATAGAGAATGTTCGTAAATACGATTATGAATTCGTCGGTTTGTCTGTCCTATGTATGAACGTGGGCAACTGGAATAAGGTATTTCGTAGACACCATGGTCTTCATTGGGGATGTGGTCTTTTACGGATCTGACGAGATTGGACAACTTGGAGTGAGTAGTGAAGAGGGTTTTGATGTTTAGAGCGATAAGAGTTCTACTGATCTTGTCAGTGACACCTTTAATAAAAGGTAGAAAGATTTTGGGTGGATCCGGCGGCAAGGTTTCTTTTTTGGATGGAATAGGGTTTAGATGTTTTTGAATACTTCTATTGATTTGGGTTTTGTGGTAGCCGTTTTGTAAGAGTTTTTGCCTTATTGAATTGATTTAGGATGACCTGTGACCTGTGATGATGTGACTGGGCATTCAGATAACGCTTTGTATGAGTGGGTTTCCGGTACACGGAATAGGAAAAATTGTAAGGTGGGTTTTTCTGAATAAGAACATCAAGGAATGGTAAAGACGCTTCAGACTGAACTTCCATCGTGCCGTTTGGCGGTTCTTGTATTTATACAGATAACGATACTGGTACGTCACGTGTGAGGGGAGTAGGCAGATTGAGACCACGAACTCGAACGGAACCGTATCCATCTTGAAAATATCCCCATATGTATATAATATATATATATATATATATATATATATATATATATATATATATATATATATATATATATATATATATATATATATATTGTGATGATTGGTGTTTAAAGAAAATAATTTATAAATTATATACTAGATAATATTAGATATAAAAAAGTATTTGGTTATTTTAAGAAGTTATATACTAGAGAATTTAATAAAAATTATTTGTGAGGGCATTTTTAAGAAATTAGCATATAATAATTGTAAAAAGTTGTATTTTAGTAATTATAATGTGGTAGATATATTAAAGTGAGCCATGTGACTAGGCAACCAACTATACATATGTGAGTGACAGACAGATATACTTACTCTCCAAGTGACATTTTAAATAATTAGGAATATAAAGTGGGGTTATAATAATAATGTTAGTTTAAAATGTTTAATTTATATATATTTACTGATTTAAGTGTATATTCTGATCTGAAAAGCCTAAATGTCAACAAATTTATCAATAGAAAATTAACGAATTCTCCAGAATGCAGAATTTGACCTTTGTTTACGGTCGAACATTCTCGAAAGAATGGTTATGTCTGTGGATCGAACATATACTTTTTTCGAGAACATCCATATAGAAGAAATAGAACAAATGGAACATGATTTCTTACCAGATGGTTCTGGAACATCCAAAAAGATATAAATACCCGGTGATTTGGATTCAAGGGAGTCAGTCAGAAAGTTTAAGTCAGTCAGAAAGTTTAGTAAGAAATATGAAAGTTAGTTGGAGTCAGTCAATCAGTTACAAATAGTCCAATTGTTTAATATAGTGAGTTAAATGAAGATTAAAAATTATGCATATATTTTAATGCACATTTATAATTATACACAAATAATTATTGTATATGTAAGATTATAAAAGTATATTAGAAGAATATTGGATGGATATTGGAAGGAATTAAAATTATATTATGATTGGAGATTAGTATAAATCAACTTATAATAATTGGATATTGGTGTATTGAAAAGAAGAATAAATATAAATGCTGTTTGCTGGTTTGCTTGGTGGTTTATAAATGCTGGTGAAGAAAAATATATCTTAAATTGGTAGAAGCTGATAATTGGAAAAAGTAATTTCACAAAAACAAGGATAACCGAAGTACGAAGACATTCAGTGGTGATTAGAATCTATATAGTGGAAAACAGTTCATTTAGGCATTCAGTGAAAGAAAGGTACAAAATTTTGTTAATATAATTTAGTTAGTGTCATAACAGTTTCAATTTTGAAGATAGTTTGTTTAAATTTTACATTGTCTATAGAATTTAATTAGTTTTATAAGAATATCAATTTAAAGATAGTTTATTTTAAATTTACATTGGCTAGGTTAGATATATATGTGTGTTTCATAGTAGTTATAATAAAGATAATTTAAAAAAAAGTACTTACAAACTAATTCTTTGAGAACCGCGATAAAAACCCTATATTATTAAAAAATACTCATTGCTCATCATTCAAACAAACAATACATCATAACAATATATATATATATATATATATATATATATATATATATATATATATATATATATATATATATATATATATATATATATATATATATAAATGTGCACTCGTAAGTGAATGGGATGTTTTCGGTCAATTTGGAGATAAAAAAGACAAGAGTTGTGCTACTTTATCTATTTATTGAAGACGTTTCGCCCATTGTTCAATAAGCATCATCAGTTCATCTAAAAGAGTGTTATTAGCGATACATCTAATATGAAAAAACAATTAAGTAAATGATCTTACCTTTAAAAGATCTGTAGCATTAAAATGTTATTATTGCAAAGAAACATCAAAAATTAATATACTAAATATATCAGCACAAACACAGAAACAAAGAACGCCGGAAGATTCCCAATTTAACTAATTTTATATTAATTTGTTTTAAATTTCACTTTTGAAAACATTGATTGATTAAATCTATCAAAAAATATAATTGTCAATTTTGAATTGTTATATTAACAACGGCACGGCTAGGGTTCTTGACTGTTATGATCATATCATGAAAATGAAGTATTTGAAAGCTCGACTGTCAGAAATGACAATCAGCTGGTGAGATTGAAGGAAAAGTTTTATAGATGTCAAAATAAATGTTATGATATAATAAAAGAAGTTGAAGAAGAAACCAATAATTAAAAGTAGAATACGAAAGAATCAATTTTGTAGTATTAGTGCATGGTAAATTTGGCGGGCATTTCGCATTTTAAGGCACTCTAACCTAGCCAAGCTTTTATATGACAGCTAACATACTCTTAAATGGTGTCAGAGTTGCCAAGTCTCCAGTTTTTTCATACTCTCACATAATATTAAAGAAATGCATATAAAAATTAATAGGAAATGCATTGAAATTATATAAAAATTCATAGATTTTAGTTAAATTAAAGATAATCAAATGCATATACAATAAAATTGATTACAATGATATAAAAAATTAATAGTATTAATTAAATTACCGTATATAATATTTGTTTTATACTTATTTAAAACTTGTAGCTTCTCATAACACAAATTATAATTTCGTAAAAGTAACTTATATTTAAATTTATATTACTTGCTTTAATTATTTTTAAACTTAAGTAGTGCCTATTATAAACTTGGAAAAGGCAAGAGTTCATTTTTATTTATTAGTTTTTTTTTAAATGCGTTGGCACTGAAATATTTATTATATAAATGAACGTTCCGGTGTTTCGATTGCTACAGTTTATGACGTATAAAATATTTGTTTCGTGGAGTAGTAAAGTATATAAAATATATATATATATATATATATATATATATATATATATATATATATAGTTTTACTTATATACATATATATGTATATATATACATCTAGCGGTTAATGTAAGCTCCGTTCTAAAACGGTATTATACTAACTCCAGTAGAATATACGCCGTGTATATTATTATCTGCGTAGCGCTTTATGTAGACTCCGAGCAACACGTAGGATTAAGTGAACTCTGTAATAGGTTAAAACACTTTTGGGATCCGTATGTATACCTTCGCGTACACAACTAAACTCTTGCGATGTTGCCAATAATTTGAATAGTCGTAGACTTTCAAATTTTACAGCAGGTACATTTTGGAACTTCAAATTTATTTAAATATCAATCAATTTAGTCATCGAGAAATTTCACAAATACTTGGTTAATGCAGTTAAATATTTTAGAGTGGTAATTTATATTACTTGCTTTAATTATTTTTAAACTTAAGTAGTGCCTATTATAAACTTGGAAAAGGCAAGAGTTCATTTTTATTTATTAGTTTTTTTTTAAATGCGTTGGCACTGAAATATTTATTATATAAATGAACGTTCCGGTGTTTCGATTGCTACAGTTTATGACGTATAAAATATTTGTTTCGTGGAGTAGTAAAATTTAAATTATAACAATTTATAAATCATTCTTAAAATTCCAATTTTTTACCGTCTAATTTCAATATTTCGATTTTTAAATGTAGGGAATTCAATATCCTATATACTATATTTTAGATACACATAAACACATGGAGACACTTATGGCAGATACTAAAAGAAGAAATATTTGGGTTCCTGAGAAAAGAAGAAAGAAGAAAAACCATGAAAATTTGATGATTTGAAGAAAGAAAATGTCAAATTAGGCTAGAGCAATAACTGAAACAAAAGAATCAATTGGGAATAATGTCAGTCATCATATCATCATCATCACTGGCTCGACAACCCTTTTTGGGTCTTGGCCTGTTCTAGGATTCTTCTCCATTCCGATCTGTTTCGTGCTTTTTTTCTCCAGTTTTTTATTTTTAAGGTTGTTATATCATTTTCTATTTGTTCTAAGTATCTCAGTTTCGGTCTTCATCTTGTTCTTTTTCCTACTGGCATCTGTTTGAATATTTTGTTTGGTATTTCGCCTTCTTCCATTCTTTCTACATGTCCTATCCAACGCAGCCGTCCTATTTTGATGAATGTTATAATATCCGGATACTGGTATATTTTGTATAGTTCAGAGTTGTATCGTCTTCGCCATATTCCGTTTTCTTTTGTGCCTTTATATATGTGTCGCAAGATTTTTCTTTCGAAGGTGGCTAACAACGTTTCCTCTCTTTTAGTAAGTGTCCAGGTTTCTGAGCCATATGTGAGTACCGGTCTTATTAGGGTTTTATATATTTGGCATTTTGTCTTTCTTGCGACGTTATCTGATCTTAGGTGTCTAATTAAGCCATGGTAACATTTATTTGCAATAAATATTCGCCTCTTCACTTACTCCGTAACGTTATTATTAGACGTGACTAGGGATCCCAAGTATATAAAGTTTTTTACCTCCTCTATGTTGTATTCTCCTATTGTTATATTTTGTGGCTGCCTTATTTCTGCGTTTTTTCTTACCTGCATATATTTTGTTTTGGTCTGATTGATTTTAAGACCACTATTTTGTGCAGCTCGTTCTATTTGGTTGTATGCCTCTATCATTTCTCTTCTTGATCTTGCGATTATGTCAACATCATCTGCAAATGCTAGTATTTGCACGCTTTTATTAATGATTGTTCCATCAGTCATCATATATTTACTCTAAAAATAACTAACAAAAGATAGACATTAAATGAGAAGTAAAAATTAAAAGAATAATATGTCACTAAAAGACTTGATTTGTAACGATTATCAAAATTTAATTAAAGTCACAAATGTCATCCGATTAATAACAACATTAAATCGTCTGTCAATAAAAAATGTGAAGAACAATTGGACAACACATAGTTTGGATTTAGAAGTGGATTGGGAACAAAAGAGGAATTGTGCGCAATGGAGGTACTATTACAAAAATGCAGAGATTATAATGAAAACATATTCATATCTAATATAGATTTTCAAAAGTATTTGACATAGTTCAACCTGGTAAGCCCATGCATGCATTAAAATACATACACCTAGATACCAAGATATTAATTTACTAAAAAATCTACTAAACTCAAACAGCGGTCATGCGGGTGAAAGATAGAGAAACAAATCAAGCAGAAATTCAAAAAGGGGTCAGCCAGAGATGTGTGTTGTCAACTAATAGGTATTTTAGGAGACACTATGGGAAAGAAGTAAGGAATGGAGTGAGCATCATTAATAACATAAAATTTGCAGACTAAACCCCAATTATGACAGAAAATATAGAGGATTTACAAATTCTTATAGAAATCATTAACAGATAAAGCAAAAACATAGGACTAAACTAAACAGATAAAAGTCAATGTTTACAAATAAGAAATTGAGTGTGGTTATTAGATTGAGATCGTCGAATGTTATGTATGGTCGCAACTGCTATATGGGGTAGAAGCTTGGACCCTGACAGCCAAATCTGTAAAAAAATTAAAGGCATTCGAAATGTGGCTATATAGGCGTATTCTTAAAATTCCTTGGACTGTAAAAGTCTCAAACGAAGAAGCGTTAAGACAAATTGTCTATCTGAACATCGTATCTGGGCTACAGTTCGAAACGAAAAATATTCTCTTCTACGCGTCATCATGCAAGGAAGAGTAGAGGGAAGAAAAGTCTTGGGAAGAAAGACAAAATCTGGCAGAGAAATATCAGAGATTGGACTAACTTCAGTGTTGAAGAAATAATATATCTAAAAAATCTAAAAGAATATCTAATATATCTATACCGGATCCTGTAAAATTTTAAATACATTAAATTAAATCTCTCGTAAATTATAAAGCCTATTCTTAGATTAAAATAACAAATTTCTTAGTATTATGATATGTAGTATTGTGATAATGTGTAGGTGTCAGTATTCTTTTAAAAGAGATTTATAGGTTGGTATATAAATTTCACGGTTATGTGTCATACGGTTTCATCTTTCATACAAACATTAAAAACCTTAAAAAGTTTCATTTTACATACAATTAGCACGTTGGCTCTGGAAATGAGCTATAAATATGCATTGTTAAAAATGGTATACATTTATATAGATTATTATAATAGATTTTCCTTTGTCGTCTTCTGATTATGTATTTCAATTCGTTCCTAATTAAGCACATGTTGTCCACAAGGTACCTCTCTCATGTTTTAATCACTACTTTTTTTTACCTTTTGCCATAGTTTTCCTCATTTTCTTTATTCATATCGATTTCACTCATAAAGAATATTGGGTAGTTTATTGTTTCATGAAACTTTCTCCTTATATGTCCGTATCATACAAGTTGTCTAGTTATTATAGCGTATATAATGTCGTATGTTAATTCCATTTTATTTAACAACAAAATACTAAAAACTTTGTTTTCAAAACCTACACCAAATTAATTGTATCTTATCACTACAGCTGTTTCGGCAGAGTGCCTTTCTCAAGTCTCAAGTTTCTCGATGTCTCTCATTTTTGTTGCTATTTGTCACTGTTTCCCTTTTTTCTTTATTGTCATTATTACGTAGCGCTACAACACTGGGTGAGTCTTCGCTAACTACAACTTTTTTCCAAGTTGATAGATTTTCCACGAATCTTCAATGAAATGTTAATTTTCTAAGATATGATTGGATGTTTTCTCTCTATTGTATACTGAGACACCCAAGTGGCATTCTTTTGTGCTAAGTTTCTTCCATACCAGTTTTACAAGTTTGACATCTTGGCGGCTATGCATGTGTCAGATCTACCTTAAGCGATTTATTTTCCTGAATAATATCGTTATAAGAGCTTTCTTTATTCAGTATATGTTCTTATTCTATACGGATTTGTAGTGATATAATAATGAGGTTAAAAAATTTTAGAAGAATTATGCTCTGTATTTCTTTAGTGACATTATTATTAACCGTGATTATTGATCTAAGATATTTAAAGTATTCCATACTTTCAAAATTGTAGTTGTTGACTTTATTATTTTATCTAGATGTATTGAATTGCTCTCTTCTCTTGATTCGCTTGTATTTGGTTTTCATTTTGTTAATTTTAAGTGAAACAGTTTTGGTACTCTCCTCACTTTGTTAAAGATGTCGTTTGCGGATGGGAGAGAGTTTCTTATGAGATCAATGTCATTAGCATATGCTAGGAGTGCTTTGTACCTTGGTCCATTAATGGATTGCATCTTAAATATGCGTTATTTCTATTTAAGTAAGCTGTTCATTAATTTTTTTGAATATTTAAATCGAGAATCTGTATTTATTCGACTGTTTTATAATACAGTTTCTTGGCGCCTATTTTAATCTCTGTTTTTTGACATAGGGAGTTCGGTGGTATGTCCTTAACGTTTTCATAACCAACGTTCGAAAATTTGTCTTACTGTAAAGTGATGACGATTTTACTAGAAAATATAGTGCTATTTAATAATAATAAAGTTCAAGCTACAATTCCTATGTGCATTAACTTGGTACTGATATCTCTGCTCCCCGATCCCAGGTAGCAGTCAGGAAAACATTAAAACTGCTACACTCATGCTTCCTATTATCCAACGATTAGCCGGTCCAGGCCTATACGCCTTATTATAGTACTGATATTGCTTCTGCCCCTCATAAGTGAATTTAATATTCAAGGAAGGTTTTGGAAATTTAATAGGATTTTGTATGTTAGAATATTATTTCTCTGAGAAAGTGAAGAATATCTATTTTCTACCCGGTTTAATCCATAAATTAAATATTAGAATGCTATAGAATAATGCTACAAGCAGCAAAAAAACGGTCTAATAGTCAGTAATCAGAAAACCAAATAAATGTTCTTTAACATACAAAAGAAAGGATGTAGAGTAGGGCATAACGTAACACTAAACCCATATAATTTTGAAAGATTGCAGCATTTTGGGTATCGTAGATAACGTTGTCACATAAGAAATAAAATGGAATATTCAGGTAACTAACTGATGTATATATAACCCTCATAACACTTTTAAATCCAGAAGTCTAATACGAATCCCTAAAATAAGGATATATAAAATAGTGATTAAACCAATGCTATTGACTGGATACATGACGAGAACGCTGACAAAACAATGTAAGTAAAACTCAGGTATTAATTAGATCAGTATTACCAGAAAACCCATTAGAAGTATTGCCAAGAAATGTAGAGCATATAGTGAAATCTAAATATCGTAGAATAAGATATTCAGACAGTATCGAGCGAAAACATTATTGATGAGGAAAGAGAGATCCATCGCTGAGAAAGTGAGAAACTAATTGCCAAAAGCAAAGGGTACTTTGTAATAAAGTACCCGTACTCTAAAGCATAAGCATGTCTTTTCCTACTCTTTAAGTAAGTGATGGATTCGACTGTCACTTGATGGAAATTTATTTTATCTGACAATAAAACAGGTATGGGTTTACATGTTACAGCCTGTAACTGAATAAGTTGAAGAGGGGACAACTGTTTGTTTCAAGTTGGTGATTTAGAATTATGGCTGTATTTTTTAATTTGCTGATTTCCCTAAATTCTAATTTCCATAGAATCTAAAAATACCTTAAGGCTTTTATTTTAAATATACTTTTTTAGTAATGAAAATACGTAAACAGAACCTTTAATATACCTGTAACCTTTGATTTCTGGGATAAACCCATCTTCTGAGCAATACCGTCGATATATTTATTTGAAATTTTGTACACTTATTTTACCCGTTTATGTCCTTATTATCCATATATGAGCTGTCACCGATATGATAAACTCACTTACTTTTCACAAAGAGACTCTATATTAAGTACGGTGAGTACTATACATATCTGATTCGAAATATCTTCGAAAAGTAACAGTATGTAAAATTTAAATTTTTAATGAAAAGTTAAAGATTAGCCATTTATTATGGAGTTCAAAAGAAAAGCCTTTACGAAAATTTAAGTACTAATAAGACCACCGCAATCTGACGTACCCTGGGTAATGAACAAAAAATTAATCGGCTAATCACCCGTTCAATATGATTTTTGTCAAATCGGCCCTTTTTAGGACCAACTATTCTAATTATGTCTATAAATATTAAGGGTGCTTAGCACAAATGTGACGTATTTCTAGTGCAGGAAACATATAGAGGGCCAAACCTAGGGTATTTGGTATTAATATGATTCCTGAAAAACACATAATAAATGTAAAAGTGCTATCTCTGCTGGCAAATAAGTAAAGAAAAACTTAAATGAGAGAGGACAAAACCAGTCAGCTGAGGGAACCTTTCAACTATGTTGAGCTTGGATCCACTATCTACCTATATAATGAACAATATTACGGTTACTGACTGAAGATCTGAGCACAAAGCTTATAAAATTTGTACCAAAAACACAACAATTACTGATATCCAAAGTCTGCAGACAAGCAAAGCAAAGACAAAGTTGTTACCTTGCTTAAACCTGCAAAAACTCCAACGACCACAAAAACTATCGGTCAATATATTTATTTTGTCAGCTATATAAAATCCAAAATATAGCTATATATCCAGCTATATATATACAAAAGTTTTTTGTGATTAACGTTTTAGACTTACTTCGTCAATTTTGGGCTATCCAACAATAATTGCAGAATGTCATAAGTGAAGAATATCAATTTGCTATCCAGATTTAATCCATAAATTAAATAATGGGATGCTATAAAATAATGATATTAGCGAAAAAAAACCGTCTAATAGTCAGTAATAAAGCATATAAATGTTCTTTAACATACAAAAGAGATGACGTAGAGAAGGGCATAACGTAACAATAAACCCATATAATTTTAAAGGATTGAAACGTTTTAGATATCGTAGATACCTTTGCAACATAAGAAATAAAAGGGACTATTCAGGTAGCTAACTGATGTATACATAACTCTTATAATACTTTTAAATTCAGAAGTCTAATACGACTCTCTTAAATCAGGATATATAAAACAGTGATTAAACCAGTGCTAATGTGTGGATATGTGACGAGAACGCTGACAAAACAATGTACGTGAAACTCAGGTATTAATTAGATCAGGATTGCTAGAAAAGCCATCAGAAGTATTTTCCGACTTACAAAGGTCCGCGTACTAACCATTAACGAACGGAAATAATGCCAAGGTCAAACACGTATATAAAGACACTAACGTCGTACAAGAAGCTAAATCTCAATGTCAAAGTTGCGCTGGCTATATCCAAAGGCTTTATAATAACTGCATTGCCAAGTTAAATTGGGAGGATGCCCCAAGAGAAAAAATGTCCTTAGGACTTCCACAAATGAAGGGGGAAGGTAACATGAGGTCAGATTTAGGAATCATGAGACTATCTACCGACCCATCATATTTATCAACACATGCCTGTTCAACTACCTGCTATCCTACCTATAGTCAATACTCATCTGTTGGGGACTATCAAATCAATTACATGTAATCAAACAAACCAGAATAAAAAAAGTTATCCCAGGAAAGGCACTTCAGAAATATTGACATAAATTTTTAAAACGTTATTTACGTGGCTTATTAAAATTTAAATTTTTAATGAAAAGTAAAAGATTAGCCATTTGTTATGGGGTTCAAAGAAGAACCTTCACGATGTTAATTTTTTGAGATATGATTGGATGTTTTCTCTTCATTGCATACTGAGACGCCCAAGTGGCATTCTTCTGTGCTAACTTCCTTCCATACCAGTTTTACAAGTTTGACATCTTGGCGTCTATGCATGTGTCCGATCTACCTTAAGCAATTTATTTTCCTAAACAATATCGTTATAAGAGCTTTCTTTATTCAGTATGTGTTCTTCTTCTATACGGATTTGTAGCAATATGATAATGAGGTTAAAACAATTTTCCTATTATTTTCCTTTCAAATATTCGTAGTTCTTCTTTATCTGTTTTAGTCATTGTCCATGATTCGCATCTATGTATTAAAATAGGTAAAAAGTTTAAATTATGATCTGTATTTCTTTAGTGGCATTATTATTAACCGTGATTATTTATCTAAAATATTTAAAGTGTTCCATATTAATGAAATTGTAGTTGTTAACTTTAATATTTTATCAAGATTTATTAAATTGGTCTCTTCTGTTGATTCGCTTGTATTTGGTTTTCATTTCGTTGATTTTAAGTAAAACGTTTTTCGTGCTCTCTTCACTTTATTGAAGATTTTTGCGGACGGGAGAGTTTCTTATGAGATCTATATCATTAGCACATGCTAGGAGTGCTTTGTACGTTGGCCCGTTAATAGATTACATCTTAAATAGGCCTCATTTCTATTTTAGTAAGATGTTCATTAATTTTTTGACTATTTGAATCGAGAATTTATATTTTATTCGACTGTTTTATAACTCAGTGTTTCTTGGTGCATATTTTCATCTTTGGTTTTTTGTTTGCCGTATCATGAGTATAAGGATTTTGCTGGATATCCACATAGGGAACCCGGTGGTATGTACATGATATTTCCATAACCAACAATCGAAAATTTGTCTTATTGTAAAGTCATGATGATTTTACTAGGAAATATAGTGTTATTTAATAATGTGTTTAATTAAACACATATACCAAAACGCAATAGCCAGTGTGAGAGTGGGTGATCGTCAAACCCAGAAATTCCCGATACAACGTGGAGTACGCCAGAGGGACACCATATCACCGAAACTGTTCACTACGCTTTTGGAATATATATGTAAAAGGGCAAAACTGACCGACAAGAGCATAAATATAAACGGAGAAAAGCTTAGCCATCTAAGGTTTGCAGATGATATTGTACTAATAGCTGATAGGATAGATGAGGCCAAAGAGCTTTTAAATCAGCTCTACCTTTCCTCGCTAGAAGGGGGATTGAAAATAAATATATCTAAAACCCAGATGATGACAAATCTTGTAGTCAGCGAAGATATATGCGCAGGAACAAGATCCATAGACCAGGTAATGGCCTATAAATACCTAGGTCATGAGATTCGCATAGGAAAAGATAACCAAACCGTTGAGCTTCTCCGTCATATAAGACTGACTTGGGCAGCCTTCGGCAAGCTGAACCATATTTTTAAATCGTCTGATATACGAATATGCCTTAAAAGAAAAACGTTTAATCAGTATGTTTTGCCAGTGTTAACTTACGGTGCGGAAACGTTGACCATGACAAGGAGAACAGTTCAAAAGATCCGTGTGTGTCAAAGGGCGATGGAGCGTGCTATGTTGGGCATTTCACTACGAGACAAGATCCCAAATCGCCAGCTACGACAAAGAACCGGAGTGGCTGATGCAGTAGAGAGAGTAGCAACACTGAAATGGAACTGGGCAGGTCACGTGGCTCGAATGACAGATAATAGATGGACAAGCGGATACTGGAATGGAGACCAAGAGATGATGACTACCGAAGCAGAGGTCGTCCACCAACACGTTGGACTGACGATCTAAAACGTTGTCATAGGAATTGGATGCAAGAGGCACAAGATCGAAATAGATGGAAAATTATGAGGGAGATCTATGTCCAGCAGTGGATAAGCGAAGATTAAATGATGTTAATAATAATAAAGTTCAAGCAACAATTCCTATATGCATTAACTTGGTAATGATATTTCTGCTCCCCGATACCTGGTGCAGTCCCGAAAGCAATAAAATTGCTAGACTCGTGCTTCCTATTATCCAACAACTAGCCAGTCCAGGACTATACGCCTTATTTTGGTACTGATATTGCTGCCCCTCATAAGTGAACAGAATATGCAAGGAAGGTTTTGGCAATTTATTAATTTTGTGTGTTAGAATAATATTTCTTCGAGAAAGTGAAGAATATCTATTTGCTATCTGGATTTAATCCATAAATTAAATATTAGAATGCTATAAAATAATGCTATTAGCAGCAAAAAACGGTCTAATAGTCACTAATAAAAAAATCAAATAAATGTTCTTTAACATACAAAAGAGAGGATGTAGAGTGGGGCATAACGTAACGCCATACGATAAAGCCATATCATTTTGAAAGATTGCAGCGTTTTAGATATCGTAGATAACGTTGTGACATAAGAAATAAAAGGGAATATTCAGGTAGCTAATTGATGTATATATAACCCTTATAACACTTTTAAATCCAGAAGTCTAATACGAATCTCTAAAAGCAGGATATATAAAACAGTGATTAAACCAGTGCTAATGTGTGGATATGTGACAAGAATGTATTAATTAGATCAGGAATCAGGATTGCTAGAAAAGCCATCAGAGGTATTTTCCGACTTACAAAGGTCCGAGTACTAACCAATACGAACGGAACTAATGCCAATGTCAAACACATATATAAAGATAGCAATGTCATACAAGAAACTCAATCTCAACTCCAACGTTCAGCTAGCTATATCCAAAGGCTCTCTCAATAACTACATTACCAAGTTAAATTGGGAGAATGCCACGAGACGATGTCTGCAAATGAAGGGTGGAGGTAACATATGATCAGATTTAGGAATAATGAGACTACCTACCGACCCATCATATTTATCAACACTTGCTATTCTACCTACAATCAATACTTCTCTGTTGGAAGCTGTCAAATCAATTACTTGTAATCAAACGAACTAGGCTTAAAAAAATTATCCCAGGAAAGGCACCTCAGAAATATTGACAAATTTTTAAAACGTCATTTACGTGGCTGAGTTTACAATAGAAATGAGGAGACAAAAAGAAGAAAAGGCAATAGAATCTTGCTGTGTTTTGACTATGCGATGACGATGATCTTTATATAACATAGAGGGAGATAGAGAGAAGAATGTCTATGTTTAATCTAGAAACCGCTGGTTTTCTCCCTTTCGAATTGGGTATGTATATGTATTACCATAGATAATAAAAGCAAGAGGACTATAATTATGAAACTTTATCTAAAAAGTAAAATCAATAAACAAATTATATATACAAAAGGATTATATAAGTAAATCCCTAATATTTACACAGACTGCTTTACAAAAAGTGAACGGATGAGCATAAAAACACAACTGTTTTAAAAACATAATATTATTAGACGAATTGTGGATTCATTTCACGCAAACTAAACCGGTTTAGTTAACATACTACAAAATAAATCAGAAGACTATGCTAAAATATGATACGGCAAAAAAAAGGCAATGACTTTTACAGCTGATTGTCGTATACATATCAATATAACGAAATTATGACGATTTGTCTACAGCATATGAATATTGTCTCGTAATTTTATATGGACGGCGTAATTCATCACTTGACCAAGTGCCAAAATATGATTTTGAGATATTTGACTTTAAAGTTTTCACTCTATTAAAATTCACTATATGTTACAATTGTCGTAATTTTTTGTTTTCGAATACAGTTTTTCATGTTTCTTATAAGTGCGAAATAGTAACTTGTCCAATATTAAAGAAAAACAAAAAAAAAAGTCTTTTGGTCGACTTACGATTTTCGCCACATTGTTTAATTGTGTTATACATCAGTAGACCAAGCGACATGGAGGTTGTTTGGTCTAGTGATGAGTAACTAAAATATCACTTTTAGTGAATTATTGGTAGGCCACAAGCTATTATTTCTTTTTGGGTATGACAAAAATAGTCGTTGTCTTTGAATATTTTATATTACTTAAGAAATTAATCAAAAATATAAAATCTTTTAATGTCGTCTTCTAGTGTATTGTTTCTGAAAAGAGAGCAATACAAAGGTTTTGCATCATTTGGTATTAGGTGCGTTAAAGATTGTCGTTAAGCTTGGGCACAAAAAGTGGCTTGCCTGTGGGCCAAAGAGGAATCAAGTGATTACTTACGGATTGCATTGCAACAGGCCGTCCTTTTTAAAAATCCTTGTAAAGATTTACTTCAACTTCACTAGTGTTAAGTTTTCATAAAAATAATGAGTGGTATATCCTTTCTTATTTAAATTTCTCTTGTTTTAAACCAGCCTTACTGTTTTCTATGTCTGACTTACGGTTTGTAATCATAGTTTCTAACTTCTTTGTTCCAACGAATTCTTCTTTTTTCATTCTGTGAACTACTAGTGGTTTCTTTTTACGGGATTTTTTTATCACGTTTATTTAATCATCAACGATATATAAACGTTGTTGAAATTTTAGGGCATTTTCAAAATCTCCAAAATCACTACCATTGGGTAAAAGCTATGACTAGGAAGAAAATAGCGTAATGTAATTTTTTCAATGGTAGGATGAGTTTCCAAAATCGTTTTCAGAATCAAAACTATTTTGATTTTGCGGTTTTGGCCGCCACAAGAGTCTGACCAAAAAATTACATGTCTCGCAGAAGCAACATTTTCTTCAATATGTTTCTTAAGACAAATGCCTACGTCCTGGGCTCCCCGACCAGCTTCACCTTTTATCCAAATATAACAATGACCTTTGTTATCCTTGGCGCTATGGATACCAAGATTGTAAATACATAATTGACGCTTATAATATACAATATTTATTAGAATTCTCGGAAGGGGAAGAGTTTTTCTTTAAATCAAAACAAAAGGTTTCCACTTCTGGTTGATAGTTGCTTATCTTCTAAGTGCCCTTTTTTTCTTTTTTTAACTTGCTTAATTGTTCGTTATCTGCGCAACTTTTAATTTCTAATTCGAAACAATCACATCTACTACAAGTAACTGTTTCCAACTTTTTTCTTTGTAAAACGAAAATTTAACAAGGTCATTGTCTGCTTCTTTAATATACAATTCATACATTTTACTTAGTGTTATGTCTTTTGTTAGGTATTCTCTTTCTGTGTTAGCTCTTCTGTAATGTAACTATTATAGAAAAATTTAAGCAATAACTGCCTCACTACTGCCTCAGCAAGTTGCCAACGTCACCATTGTTAACAACGTTTATGTACATATGTTGCCAAATATTCGATTTACAATCATTAAAACGCTGGCAAGAGGCGCTTGGTCTACTGATGCAAAACTAATACACAAAAATTAGTCGCTTGCTCTAGTTATGCAAAATTCAAAATCCAAAATAAAAAGAAAGGCACTTAATCTTTTTAAATATATCTGGTTATCCATTACTAACAGGTTAATGGGATTTATTACGTAGATAGTTTATGCTTTTTTCCACCTTCTTCTTTAAGTTCCATCTTCTATCGAAGGTTGGAAATCACCATGGCTATACGGACTCTGTTGACTGCCGCTCTAAAAAGTTCTGCACTACTGCTTTCAAACCATTCCCTTAGGTTTTTAAGCCAGGATATTTTTCGTCTATAACTATTCTAATTATGTGTATAAATATTAAGAGTATATCTAGAGATAAAGACACTCCACTTTACATATGCGCTTAACAAAATGCAGGAAGCACATAGATGGCCAATCCTATAGTATTTGGTATTAAGCTGATCGCTGAAAATTACATATTAAATGCAGGCAAAGAAGCAAAGAAAAACTTATAATGAAAGAAAACAAAACCAGTCAGCTGAGAGAACCTTTCAACGATGTTGAGCTTGGATCCGCTATCCACGTATATAATGAACAATATTACGGCTCCTGGCTGAGGATCTGAGCACAAAACTAACTCTAAAATTTGAACCAAAAATACAACAATGGCTAATATCCAAAGTCTTTAGACAAGCAAAGCAAAGACAAAGTTGTTGCCTTGCTTAAACCTGGCAAACACTCCAACGACCATAAAAGCTATCGGCCAATATATCTATTTATTTTGTCAGCTATACAAAATACTTCTGCACATGATCCTTAATATAAATCGATAATAGAAGAAAAACTCAAATTAAAAAAAGTGGCTATATATGACAGGTTAAATCATATTCGTCACAAATACTAAATCTTGCCCAACACAGCAAAGAGAAGTACGAAAAATATCAGGTATGAGGAGTGGTATTTGTTAATCTTAATGCCACTTACGACACCTTAAATTATAGGGTATTTCTCCAAAATCTATGTAATATCCCCTGAGGTAATAAACTCACTTGTATTATCCGCGTATGCCTACACAACAGAAATTTTTCGTATCACTCAATGGTAAGAATAGCAAATGGAGAACGTAGAATAACTGTCTCTTTGAGGTCCTGTAATGGCACCTACTCTGTATAACATTTACACAACTCATACCAGTAAATACTAGGACTTTTATTATGTAGACGATACATTATCTATTGTTGCACAGCCAAAAACTTTTGTTGGTGAAGTGGAGAAAAATCTAAATCATACCTTAAATACAACAAAAATAGATTATAACTCAATTTTAAGCCAAACCCCGAAAAAAGTCAGGTGTGCTCCTTCAATGTCCCTAACAGAGACACTTTCACAAATCTGAATATATACCTGAACCAATAGTGTCATGAAATCCTTAAACTCTGGACTCGCTATAAATAGCTTGAAGATAGTTTCTATCACACTTTGTCATTCACAGTACTTTTTTTAAAATCAAATGCCAAACTAGAACCAGAAAATAATATTCTCTGCAAACTTGTCAGCTAAAAATGTGAAGCACATCCTTCCACCCTTAAAACGTAGACGCTTGAACTCTATGCTTCTGCTGCCTAATATACCTTGATAGTATAAGTGACACCAACACATACTTAACACGTAGATTTAGTTATAAATTAGTCAGCCAAATTCAGCAAATATTAAGACTCACATTCATACATAAGCTCTACAATATCGTAGCTATCAATCCCCCTAATATCCGAAGATAAGTAGCTAGAGAGCAAAAGAAACAAAGTCCAGATTCGTAACATCCACTCCACGAATATCAGCCCATTTTATGACTAAAATCAAGGAAAAAATGGCTATATCAACAAATCTGCAAGATATACAAACAAAAATAAGCTGCTCCTCGCCATCTGATCCCTCGAAAGGAACTTCCTTATGGTAGTTATCTTTCTTAAATCTGCCAGGAGGACTCTGGCCTGCAAACACCGGTTAACTTGTGTGCATGTGGGGTGGTACAAGACTTATTACACTTTCTTAGTAAACTTTGCCATTCGAATCGCTCTTTTCTGAAGCGACAAGGTTTATTTATGTGAACTGAACATGTAAAGTACAGTCAGTAAGCTATTACTTATAAAGATCATTGCAAATTTGACACTAACTCCACTTATATTGGTTACATATTACCCTAAATAGGAGATAAAACATTCAGAAATATGTAATATTGGTGAAGTTGTATAATTCGTGTTAGATAAATTAATCAGTCTTCCCTTTTTTGTGCACTACTACCCATTTTAACAAAAAATATCTATTTTAGCACATAAATATTTATTTTGAGATAACCTTATATCCAGAATTATATGTAGTACACATATAAAAAAAAATAATAAAATAGAAGAAATAAAATAATAAAAAGCTGTATATAAGATATCATGAAACAATGGATGAAATAAAAGAAGTTCTTATTAACCGGATTCTTAAATAAAACGTATAAAGACATACTCACGTTAACAAAATATATTAGATAATTTTCGCATATGAAAAAACACATCCAACTTGGTAATGAAATCCTTTTGTATCTATAAATCTATTTTTAGAAAAGCACGTACCTACCAAAAACAGGTATTTGGTAGTACACATATCTGTTACATACTGTAATGCGTATGAATGATAACAAAAGTAAGGAGTCCATATGAACCGTTTAGAATATCCGCTGGAAATAAACGGCTTAATCCCGTAGTTGCCAAACTATCAGAGCTTACTTAAACCTATATACTTATGGTTCCAATATACACGGAAAAAGATCTGAACGACCCCTATAATATATACACGTGAACTAAGCAATATACATTCATGATACAGGGGTACTTAGGGGCTCCACAAAATTTTTAAAAATTATGAAACTATACATGTTGACGAATCGACAGAGCCAATATTATGGAATGGTCAAGTGAGCTCCGTATATCGGTGGCCACTTGACCATGGAGCTCACTTGAACCTGAATTTTAACATGGACGGAGTCCACTTTATGCCGTAGATATATATATATATATATATATATATATATATATATATATATATATATATATATATATAAGTATATATATATAAGTATATATATATATATATATATATATATATATATATATATATATATATATATATATATAAGTATATATATATATATAAGTATATATATATATATATATATATATATATATATATATATATATATATATATATATATATATATATATAGTTTGTTAACATTTTAGTACCTATAATCGGTTCACAATTTGTCGATAGCTCACTACAAGTTTAACCATAATTAGAAAACTGAAATACAGAGAGGATAGGTAATACGATATAAAAGTAAAAACCAACCTGAAACTGACGGTTTAAGATGTTTTCGACTAACCCACCTTGTATCTGAAGGAATACAATACATCAGTCAACCTTATAATCCGATTACGAAGGTATTTTGTTTACAGATGACCGACCGGTGTTGTAGAGTATATGATTGAAACATTTATTTGAACTAAATAAATATATTTTTTAAATTGTACTTTGTTTTAATAAAACTTCTTTTTTTTCCAATAAAATCCTTTATAAAAAGGTATATAAAAAACCCCGTCGGGCTATGTTAAAAAGACAAAACGTTTTCAGAATAAGTATTCCATCATCAGTGTCAATATATTACATGAATGTAGCCACTAAATATGAGGGTAAAAACCCTCATATTTAGTGAGGTCCTGAGGACTTGCAACTTAATGTAGAGTCATATGTCGCCATGTTACCAATCCAACGGTAACTTTACCATCCTATTTGTAAACACGACATAATGTAAACTAAACTTCATATATTAATTTTTAAAGGGTTTTTACCCTCATATTTAGTGGCTACATTCATGTAATATATTGACACTGATGGTGGAATACTTATTCCGAAAACGTTTTGTCTTTTTAACATAGCCCGACGGGGTTTTTTATATACCTTTTTATAAAGGATTTTATTGGAAAATTTTTTATTATATGGTATACAGCCAAATACAGGAACTTAGTTTCCTTGTGGATTCTTTATTTTATTCAAAACTAAAAGTTTCTTGCCATTTGTAAAAGATACATTTATTTAATTGAGGGAAAAGGCGCCAAATGTCGCCTGGCAAAATTTTCAATGTGTTTTAAATGTATCCATTATTTTCGAATCCGGAGAAAACTAATAAATATGTTTGAAAAATTTAAACACAGAATGAAAGATTACATTATTACTGAGGGCAGAAAGTCCCTGAAAACTTCTACAATGTTTATTTTAATATGTTATGTAACAGGGGTGAAAATAAAAGAGAAAATATAGTATAATTTTTAATTGAAAATATTGCATGCAAAAGAAACTTTTTATTTATTCTAATAAATATTTCATTCTGCCTTTAAATTTTTCCAAAAATGCTTTTTAGTTTTCTCGGGATTTGAAAAAAAAATGGATACATTTAAAACACATTGAACATTTTGACATGCGACATTTTGCGCCTTTCCCCTTTAATACCGTACGATTACAACTACTATTACTTACCTTATATAATTACGATTAGAAAACTATTCAAATTCAAAATAAATAGGATCAACTTCGGAATCCGAGTCGTATTGAGGGTTAATAATTAGCGGTTGTGTCTCTACGGTCAAATTAATTATGTTATCAAGATCCCACATTTTTTGTTCTTCTTCTATTACATGTCTTACTGCATCTTTCCAGTTTTGTTCTGTAATATGTTGTAAAGACTCGTATAACAATACACGTACAGCTTGTATTTTATATGACGTATTTTTTCTAGCCACATAACTTTTCATTTGTGCCCAAATGAGTTCAATTGGATTTATTTCGCAGTGGTAGGGTGGAAGTCTAAGGACTGTGATGTTTCGCCTTTCCGCCATTTTGTCAACTACGTATTTCTTGAACTTAGATTTGTGTTGCCGGACATTTTTTAAAAGTTCTGCTTTTACCATTCCATCTTCGTAAGGCAGATACTTATTCCGCAGCCAGTCAAGAATATCATGTTTCTTAGACGCAGTCGTTGGAAGTCTTTCTACTAGTCGTGAATGATAAGGTGCATTATCTAATACTATAATTCAATTTGGTGGTATGTGTTCAATCATCTGCTCAAAATACTCTTCGAAAACATCAGCTCCTCGTGATAGTCTTTTGTGCTTTTGGACTTAAATTCCAACAAACCATGCTTAACATCCTTTTTCACTGCCAATGTGAGAAATTATTAATCTACTGTCTTTACCAGAAGGTGGGGAGATACCAGTAGACCAACCTTCCATAAAGGCTTGCCTGGAGCTTAATATATTTTTATCTGACCAAATTTTTTTTAGAGTATGACCTAAGTTTACCCACGTTTTATCCTGGTAGAAGATTGGCCTTCCTTCAGCCCGGAATTTTCGTATGGATCTTAGATAATTTCTTCTCCAACATATTATCTCCTCCCAGTCAATCAAAAGTGATTTTCGGTCTGATTTCTCCCACCGGAAATTTAATTCTTTTAAAACTTGTCACAATTTAGTTCGTCCGATATGAGGCAAATCCGGGTCGTCTCTAACTTCTTGTAAAATTTTATTTAGGTTTGGTATTTATTTTTTGAAAAAAAAAATCCATGAATTTTCCTTCGAATACCATTTTTGGCAAATTCATCAATTTCAATAGGCTTTTTCTCTCTCTTTAAGTGTTCGTTTGTGTTTGGGTTAGCTATACCGTGTTTTTTTTTCTTTCTGATAGGAACCTATATATAGTTGACACCCCTACGCCAGTCATGTTGGCACAACTTTCGACTATGTTACGAACAGTGTTTGTGGGATTCTGAGAAACCAGAGCATTGTGAACATTCAGGACAATAGTCTTCTCTCTTGGTGAATAGACAGACTTACTGACTGTACGCAACAGTACCGGTTTAAAACTTGATGATGTTTATGATGAAGCCATCACAAACAAACCAACAAAACGAGCACGAGCGAAAGGTACGTATATGTTCGTAGGTATATGGAATAAAAAATCACTCACGCACTGCATATAATTCGCAAAAGAAATATTCGAGACGCTAATTACTGCCGTAGACGCGGAAACACCGACGAGCCGTAAATTACATGCGATCAAAAACGTACTAAACAAAAAAATTGTTTTCGTTAGTAATAACTTCACCCTTTCAAGTTCAAAGCATACCCATTATATTATTAAAAATCTGGGGAATTCCATCCTAATTATCTTGCAATGAATAGTACCTTCGGATATGAATTCCAGGTTTTCTAGTAAAGTGATTAAACGCGAAGATTAGTATTGAAATATCCAAAGAGATAAGGTATTCTTATTTACAAAATTGTTAATGGTTAAATTCTTATTTTTATTAATATAATATAATAACCAACATTAGCCGTGAAAGTTTTAATTGTTTTTTGCTAAATATATTAGTATTAAAACATTATTAATATTATATAAAACAGTATTAAAACATTATATTTTTATTTAATGAATAAATACCTCAGGAACGCCTATGATGATACAAATTTTACGACCGTTTTATGACTTTGAGGCACATTTCGTGCTCTCAACAATTTGTGAACGGAGAATAAGCATTAAATTACGGTAGGCTTGTCGGAGACTAGCGTAAAGAAATAGTTTTATATTTTTCAATAATTTACATTAAAGATGGATAGGAAAGCAAACATTTTGAAAATGGCGTTAGTTGAGAAAAATAATAATCAAAATGATGGATACAGTGACAGTTCAGGCATGTGAAATTTATATTGAATTATTATTGTGGTACAATGTGGGTCAAGGAAAACAGTCCACCTCGATATTTGGCAGTATTTATTATACTTTAAGGAAATAACGAAACAGGTCAATTTTTGATTTAAGGCGGACACATGTATACGCGGTACATACATCTGTCATTTGTCAAACCCCACCGTTCCACTTCCCCCACCCCTTATTTTTAAATAGGGAATAGGGGTCGTGTGCTAGTTCATTTGAAAGGTTATTCAATTCTATATCCAGTAATATTAACATTGAGATAATTATTTATACAGAGTGTCCAAGAAAAATCATTTTGAATTAAATTAATTGACACAAAAAGAAGAATGTATGTAATTAATTTAATTATTTGATAAATAAACATTGTTTGTTGCTTAGATGTTGACAGATGGGTGGTAGCTTGAACATTGAAACTAAGCGAAAAGCAATGTTTATTTATCAAAAAACATTTTTTTTTCTGTTTTGTAACAGCAGTAGAATGTATTTTGAATTAAATAAATTACATACATTCGTTTTTTTGTGTCAATTAATTTAATTAATTTTTTTTTCTTGAACACCCTATAAAAATAATTATGTTAATTTTTATACTACTGAATAGAGAATTGAATAGCCTTTCAAATAAACTAGCACACGACCCCTATTACCTTTTTAAAAATAAGGGATGGGGGAAGTGGAAGGGTGGGGGTTGACAAATAGATGTATGTACCGTAAAAATATGTCTCGTTTAGATCAAAAATATCGACCTGTTTTGTCATTTCCTTAAAATCTAATAAATAATGCCAAATATCGAGGTAGACTGTTTTCTTTCGTGCACTCTATTAAATCGTTATAAAAATTTTGATATCCGACGTGTCGTTATTTTGGAACAATCATCAACTTCATTTTTTCCGATAGGGCTAAATATAGTTTTCTGCAGATTTGGATTTATCTTTTCATTAGAAATTCAATGATATATAACAGTTTATTGTTAGACAACGTTTCGACTTCATAAAACCATCTTCAGTGAAATTAAATGGAAAAATAAAAATACACAGGGTGAGTCCGTTTTTTGTAGTACGATTTTACACTAGACCTCATTTAGTGAAAAAAATTTCACATAAACATAGGTCGTATAATGCTTTGTTTCTGAGATATGAGGTGATAAAATATAAATCATTTTTTAGTTTTTCACACAAATAAACATAAATAAACTCATAACATTATCAATCAGTGGCGTGCATCGGGGTTACTAGTTGCACTATTTTAAATAGAACTCCTACGCCACTGCCTATGTGGCAACATTTCTATATATTTTTTTTAAATTCTCGGTTAATTTTACATAAAAAGTTCCTGTTGTAAAAATGTCGTATCTCTTTTAGTTTTTGAGAAAAACAGCAGTTAATCATTCTTTGCAGTGTTTTTTTTAATGCTAAAATGTATTCTTTTTAATATTGGCTGTTGGTAGAAGTTAATAGTAAAAATAATAATATTCTTATTGATGAGTAATAATATTTTGTACAAAATTTAATATTTTTAATATTATTTTTACTATTAACTTCTACCAACAGCAAATATTAAAGAAGATAAATTTTTGCATTTAAAAAAATATCTGCAAAGAGTGATTAACTGCTGTTTTTCTCAAAAACTAAAAGAGATACGACATTTTTACGACAGGCATTTTTTATGTAAAATTAATTGAAAATTTAATAAAATTTAGAAATGTTGCCAAATATACAGTGGCGTAGAAGTTCTATTTAAAATTGTCCAACTAGTAATCCCGATGCACGCCACTGATTAATAATAAGATGAGTTTTTTTGTGTTTTAGATAAGTTTGGATGCCGCTTTAATAATTGTACAATTAGAAGTCAATTGTAAATACCATTTTTGAAATATTTGCAAAAAACTAAAAAACTATTTATCATTTATCACCCTGTATCTCAGAAACAAAGCATTATACAACCTATGTTTACATAAACTTTTTTCACTAAATAAGGTCTACTATAAAGTCCTACTACAAGAACCTGACTCACCCTGTATATTTTAATTTTTCCATTTAATTTCACTGAAGACGGTTTTATGTCGTCGAAACGTTGTCTAACAATAAAGTTTTATATATCGTTGAATTTCTAATAAAAAGATAAATTCAAATCTACAGAAAACTGAATTTAGTCCTGTTATATACTTGGCAACACAGGTAGGCAACACCGCTCACGGACACAAGGGAATGAAGTTAGTCAGTTATGGGGCAATAAAGGTTAATGATATAAAACCACGTTGTATTATTAATTATTACCTTATTTAAGTAAGAAATACCAAATACACAACAATTGGCGACGAGGATGGGATACATATGATGGTAATAACAACTACTACAGAGATTATTACGACTACTACCATTGCTACTTCAACTTCAAGTACAGTTATTTACATTATTATTATACTACATCCCCAATTATGTCTACACAGGTATCTACATTTCAATTTTCCGTTGAATCTTTCAACCAGTCTGCCACCAAATGGTCCAGGTGGGTAAAGAGGCTGGAAGGTGCTTACAAGGTATTTAAAATTCCAGACGAAATGAGATTACCTTATCTACTATACTACATGGGTTCTGAGACCTACGACACCCTATGCGACAAGTTAGCCCCAGAAGTCCCGGAAGACAAGTCATACGACGACATTGTCAATTTAATGGATAATTATTACAACCCTGCACCCCTGGAAATTGCAGAAATCTTCAGATTCCAATCAAAAAGGCAAGCCGAAGGAGAAACAATACAAGAATACCTTCATTCACTACAAAAGTTGTCAATTAACTGCAATTTCTCTACATATCTTAAAAGTGCTATAAGAAACCAATTTGTTTTTGGCCTACGATCGAAAAGAATACAAGCTAGACTTCTAGAATCAAAAGGACTGGACCTAGATAGAGCCGTTGAGATTGCCACAAGCATGGAGGCATCAGAAAAGGACAGTATCCAATTTTTTCATAATCAAAATTATAATAATTCTAGTGTCAATATATTAAATACAAAAGCAAGGAGTGCAAATAATAATAGGATGCAATTTCAGAATAACTCTGCTGCAAATTCTTCAAACACAAATAGTAATGTATGTTATAGATGTGGAGATCCTTCACATTTAGCAAATTCTTGTTCAAAAAAACATTTAACTTGTAATTTTTGTAAAAAAGTTGGACACATTCAAAAAGTTTGTTTAAAATCAAAAAATGTTAGGTCTAACCAAGTAACTTCAGTTTGCTCAGTTCAAGAAATTTTTAAGATTAGTACTGTAAATTCAAAAGACAAATTTTTTATAAACTTAAGAGTAAACAACAATATTTTAAAATATGAAATTGATTCAGGTGCTGCTGTTACCATTGTAAACAAAAATGTATTTGACACATATTTTTCTACACTACAATTACAGAAATCTGATGTAAAATTAACTACATACTGTAAAAATCATTTAAATGTTTTAGGGTTAACTCCAGTGGAGGTTGAGCACCAGGGAATAAGGCAAATGTTAAAGTTGTACGTGGTGGATGGTGAGGGTCAATCACTAGTTGGAAGAAAATGGATACGTGCCCTTGGAATTAAACTACATGAGGTAAATACAATATCACATGAGAACTCTAAAGTCTCAAGTTTATTAGATAAATACAAACATTTGTTTGAAAAGTCAATTGGTGAAATTATAGGTTTAGAAGCTGAAATTCATTTAAAACCTGGTAGTATAGCAAGGTTTCATAAGGCTCGCCCAGTTGCTTTTGCATTACATCCTAAAGTGGAAGCTGAGTTAGAGTCGTTAGTTGATCAGGGTGTTTTACAAAAAGTAGAGTTTTCAGATTGGGCAACCCCAATTGTCCCAGTTGTCAAACACAATGGGGACATACGCATTTGTGGGGATTTTAAAATTACTTTAAATCCCTGTATTGAAGTGGACGAATATCCTTTACCTACCCCTGATGATCTTCTATCTCAGTTAGCAGGGGGCGATAAGTATTCAAAAATAGACTTTACAAAAGCTTATTTGCATTTACCTATAAAAAGTGAAATGAAACATTTACTTACACTTAATACTCACAATAAAAAAAAATAAAAGCCTGTACAATAACAATTATGCCAGAGTTAGAATAAATGGGGAACTAACCGATAGTTTCAGGGTCACAAAGGGCGTGAGACAAGGCTGCATACTAAGCCCAATTCTATTTAACATCTATGGTGAATGGATAATGCGGAAAGCTACTGAGGACTGGAACGGTGGCATCACCATTGGCGGGAAAAAGATTTGCAACTTGAGATATGCAGATGATACTACTATCCTCGCTAGTTCTGAAGCTGAATTGATTCACCTGCTACAACGGATAGAAGACGTAAGCTTAACGATGGACCTTAAAATAAATAGAGATAAAACGAGAATCATGATAATTGACAGAGCTAACAACAATCAAAATCATCTGGTCATGATAAACAATATCGGTGTTGTAGATAAATTTGTGTACCTGGGCTCATTAATAACCAACAAAGGAGGCTGTACTGAAGAAATAAAGCGGCGGTCAGCAATCGCAAAAAGCGCTATGGCAAAATTAACAAAAATTTGGAAAAGCCATGTAATAACTACCGATACAAAAATGAGACTAGTAAGAAGTCTAGTTTTTCCAGTTTTTACTTATGCATCGGAATGCTGGACCCTTACTGAGAAAGACAAAAAGAACATAGATGTATTTGAGATGTACTGCTGGAGACGAATGCTGAGAATACCATGGGTGGCCCGAAGAACAAATGAATCCATACTGGACCAGCTAAACATAAAGAAAAGACTAAGAACACAAATATCAGAACAAATAATAAGCTATTTTGGACATGTCCTTCGAAGAAATGGTCTTGAAAAACTTACCATCCAGGGAAAAGTAGAAGGCAAAAGAAGTAGAGGTAGATCTCCCACACGTGACACAGACCATATTGTTGCTACCATTGGCGCTCCATTGTCAGAATGTGCTAGAATGACAGAAGATAGAACAACTTGAAGGAACATTGGGAAATTTAACTAATATCTTCATGATATCACGATACCTGCATCAGGTTAACGACTAAGAAGAATACTCACAAAGGTCTGTACCGCCCAAACCGTTTAATGTTCGGTATTGCAAGTGCTCCTGCCAAATGGCAACGTTTAATGGAACAAATGTTACAAGGAATCGATGGTATTTCTGTGTTCCTAGATGATATAAGAATTACTGCCCCAAATACTGATATACATTTACAAAGACTTGAACAAGTGTTACAAAAATTATCTGAACATAATTTACATATAAATTTAGACAAAAGTGAATTTTTAAAAGACGAAATTGATTACTGCGGATACAAAATAAATAAATTTGGTATTACTAGTAGCTCAGATAAAGTAGATGCAATTGTAAATGCTCCAATACCAGAAAATAAAACTCAAGTCCGAAGTTTTTGTGGGTTAGTTAATTATTACAGACGTTTTTTACAACATACCTCTACAATTTAAAACCTTTAACAAATCTACTTAAAAATCATGTTGAATTTGAATGGTCCCGAGATTGTCAAATGGCATTTGATAAAGCCAAAAGGCTTATTTCTTCTAAAAATGTTTTGTGTCACTACGATCCAAATTTGCCATTAGTCCTTGCAACTGATGCATCCCCTTATGGTGTTGGTGCAGTACTGTCCCATATTTTTCCAGACGGTACAGAAAGACCGATACAATTTGCTTCTCAAATGTTAACCCTTACACAGCAAAAGTACTCTCAAATAGATAAAGAGGCATACAGCATTATTTTTGGTGTGAAAAAGTTCTTCAATTACCTATATGCTAGAAATTTTATTTTATACACTGATCATAAACCTTTAGTTCAGATTTTTGCACCAGATAAAAGTCTACCAGTTTTAAGTGCTACAAGAATGCAGCATTATGCAATTTTCTTACAAGGTCTAAAGTATGATATTCGATACAAAAATACAGATTCTCATTTTAATGCAGATGCTCTTTCACGTTTACCTATTAAAAATGAACAAAATTATACTCATGATGAACCAGACATATTCGAACTTAATCAGATTGAAAATTTACCTACAGATGTTAACAGTTTATCTTTTCATACCAAAAATGATGCTACTTTACAAAAGTTACTATTAGGTTTACAAACTGGTGAGGTTGTTGAAAAACAATTCAGATTTAACGTAGATCAATCAGAGTTTTCACTACAGTCTGGAGTCATAATGAGAGGACAACGAGTTTTAATACCTATGAAATTAATAAAATTCTACAGGAATTACACACTGCGCATTTTGGTATGGTGAGAATGAAGTCTTTAGCCCGGAGTTACTGCTGGTGGCCTTTCATAGACAAGGATATTGAATCTTTATGTAAAAATTGTTTTCATTGCAACAAGCACAAAAACAATCCTGTTAAGGACAATTCCCACATCTGGGAAACACCTAAATTTTGCTTTGAAAAGGTACATGCTGACTATGCTGGACCTTTTAACGGAGGCTATTACTTCATTTTAGTCGATTCTTTTAGTAAGTGGCCTGAAATACATTTCACGAAAGACACTACTACAAAAACTACAATTGAAATTTGTAGAAAAATCTTCACTACTTTCGGAATACCCACAGTATTTGTTACTGATAATGGTAGACAATTTGATTCTCATGAATTTAGAGAATTTATGAAGAATAATGGTATCACACATAAATTTACTGCACCCTATCACCCAGCCACGAATGGCCAGGGGGAGAGATATGTCCAAACACTAAAAAATTGTCTGCGAGCCATGCACAGTGAAGAGAAAGACAGAGAACTTGAATTGTGCAAGTTACTAATGCAGTATGGTAGAACACCTCACACAGTAACTGGCAAAAGCCCGTCTGAACGTATGCTAGGAAGGCAGATTAGAAATAGATTAGATTTACTTAAACCTTTTACTCATGACAAGAATGCTTACACAGACCAGAGTCTTAGAAATGTTGCTATAGATACCGGAGTCTCAGTGCGAGATTACTTTAATGCCAAATGGCAATTTGGCAAGGTTATACTAAGGTTAGGATTATTACATTATTTAGTTGAGTTAGATGATGGTAGGACGTGGAGACGTCATATTGACCAAATGAGAGTAATTGGGCAGGATACACCTATAGAATATAACCCAACTTGTTTCATTCCTGATACAGTTACACATAGTATAGTTCCAAGGGAGGTATCTGTCCCTGAACCCAATTCCGTTTCACCACCTACAAATGTACAAGAACTTCTAAATGATACAATAGAGCCAACAATACCTGAGGCTCACACTGAAGCTGAACCAGTGTTAAGACGTTCAAGTAGAGTATGTAAACCTGTTCAGAGGATGAATTTGTAAGTACATCTTTATTTCAATCTGTATTTATGAATTTTGGTCAAGAGAGGAGGTGTTATATACTTGGCAACACAGGTAGGCAACACCGCTCACGGACACAAGGGAATGAAGTTAGTCAGTTATGGGGCAATAAAGGTTAATGATATAAAACCACGTTGTATTATTAATTATTACCTTATTTAAGTAAGAAATACCAAATACACAACAAGTCCTATTGAAAAAAATGAAGTTGATGAAGGTTCCAAAAAGACGAAACGTCGAATATAAAAATTTGTATAACGGTTTATTAGTGCATATCGATAATGAAAAAGTGTTATTAATTTTGTTCTTAGTCTGTTAATAACTCCAAAAATAAATAAAAACCAAATCGCAAAATTTTGGTTTTTTTGCGATTTTTTTAAAAACGGCTTAAAATATCCTTGATTTTGTAGTGTCGAATTATTGCGCTTTTGATTACGCAACTTTGCCCCAATTTAACCTTCTCTCTATCTCTTACCGTTTACCTAGATCCCCATACTTTGCATCTAATTTGACTCACCCTGTATAATACAATTAACTTTTTGCATAACTATTTTACAATTTTCTAAAATATGCTCAATGTTTATTATTCATCACAAAAATTTTCTAATTACCATTTTTTTATGTAATGGGATCAAAAAAGAAAAGAATATGGAATCGAAAAGACTACTGTTTTTTTTTGCGATACAGAAGTACTTAAATTTTCTCGACATATTACCAGATATCATGAAGGCGAGATTGAAGTTCAAGACATTTTGTCATGTTCAGTTGGTAGTAAAAAAAGAAAAATACTTTTTAATAAACTCAGAAACAAGGGATTCTTTATAAACATGTTAAGAAATGCCCTCATAATACAAAAGACACAACAGAAAGAATTAATGCTCAAACAGAAGGACCATAATCTTTATTTTCGACATATTCCTAAACTGATATTTTGAGGAAAGAAGTATTTCTAAAAAGAGGTCAGATACGATATCTTTCACAGCTAAAACCGATAATTTAATTTGTGCTGTTACAAAACGTTATTTGAAAAGTCACCGAGATAAACAGTTCCTACTAGTTGCATCAAGAAAAATGAGACAACTGGCATCGCTTCTAATCGAAATAAAGAAGAAAATAAATGTAAAATATTTGCTTGGTACACTAGATCCGATTAACTTTGATACTATAGTAAAATATATCAAAATAATAGATAAATATGATACTGATAATGAAAGTTATGGAGCGCCATCACTAGCTGCTAACATGGGCACACAATTAAAAGAATGCGTTGATGTATCTTATAGTATACAACTTAAAAGTTGTAGCACAGAAAGTGAAAATATGAAAAGTTTTGAAAGAACTAAGTGAATGGCAGTATGAGATCTCTACTCTTGCAAATAAAGATCTACAGCAAAATAAATGGAACAAACCATCGCTTATTCCTCTAGCTGAAGATCTGACATTATTAAAATCATATCTGAATATTGAAGGAGAAGGAAAAATTCCGAAACATATTACAACACGATCAAAGTAACGGAAAAGCATTTAGAATACTTCAGGAAATTTGTTATGTACAGCTTCTATTACTGAACAGACGAAGAGTAGGTGAACTACAAAGAATGACCGTAAATTGCTACACAACTAATATCAACAATCAAACCTCTACAGAATTTGATAGTTGTATCAGCGAGAGTGAGAAAATTCTCATGAAAGCTTTCAAGCGAATAGTGATAAAGAAAAAACGAGGACGGGAAGTTCCTGTGTTATTTACAGAAGATATGTCTAAAAATATAGAATTACTTTTGAATTTGAATATAGAATTACAAAATTATTAAACAAAAAAACGTGTATTTATTTGCTAACACTAAATCGGCGAACAGTATTAGTGGAACAAATGCTGTATATAAACATGTTAGAGTTGCTAGTGCTAAAAATGTAGCAGCTCTTACGTCAACAAAATTAAGAAAGCATCTTGCGACCATGTCGCAAGTTATTAATCTGTCCAAGCAAGATTTAGAACAACTATACTTGAGAATCAAATTTGTAGGCAGTCAATTCTCCGAACTGTGAATGCGATAAACTGTTCTCCGGAGGCGTGTCAGCCGGGAGCTGACAGCCGTGCCGGACGCATCAAGGAATTTGGATATTGGTCAAAAATACTTGGGAATTTCAAGTTTGGCCAAATCCAAATTTCTAATTGACTCGATGCAGGGAAATTCCACTTTTGCTACGTAAAACAAAGGATTTGTTTTACATAAAAGCAGGTAGATTTTCTCTCATCGGTCAGTCGAGCTTGCCTCTTCTACTGTAGACCTAGTCGGTGCTATTATTGTTCCAAATAAGTTATTGTTGTATTTCTGATTGCCTGTATACCTTTTTATTTTAGCATTATTGTATATCCAGACCTTGTCAGGTTAGAATATTACATATTTGTTCATGTACTGATTGTTTGCTATTTTATTTGATTATTTTTGATTGCTTATTTTCTTGTATTTGTATCTAAGCCGTTCTTCCGTAAGTTAAGAACACTTAGGAATATTTATCTTACCTTTTCTATTTTATATATTTGATTTTGTACTTTGTATCTAAGTAGTTCTTTTCGGTAAGTCAAAGAGCTCTTAGAAGTATTTCTCTGATATCTGACTTGTTATTTTATTGTGTGTCTAAGTCGTTCTTTTCCGGTAAGTCAAAAGAACCCTTAGAAATATTTTCATATCGCATTATTATTTCTGATATTTTATCTAAGATATTTTCTTCCGTAAGTTAAGAAAATAATTTTATATTTGTCTATTTCATTTTTCCATTTTTTGCTAAGCTGTTTCTTCCGTAAGTCAAGAAACACTTAGCAATATTTTCACATCTTTTCTATATTTGATTTTTCTTATTTTCTATTATAAGTCGATTCTTCCGTAAGTCAAGAAACACTTATAAATATTTGTGCATTTATTTTACTATATTTGATTCTCTTGTTTATTTTCTGTTCTAAGTTGTTTCTTCCGTAAGTTAAGAAACACTTAGACATATTTCTATAATCTGTTTCATTTTTGCATTTCTCGTTTTATATTTTGAGTATTTTATTTTTCCACTCTAAGTCGTTTCTTCCGTAAGTCAAGAAACACTTAGAAATATTTCCATATTTTACTCTCACATTTACATATTTCATTTATCTATATTTCTGTCCTAAGTTGTTTTTTCCGTAAGTCAAGAAACACTTAGAAACATTTTTCTTTGCATTATATTTTTATACCATTTAATTTACTTGTTTACTAAGTTATTCCTTCCGTAAGTCAAGGAATACTTAGATCATTTTTACCTATCTGTTTTCCATTTTTGCTCTGTTACTTTGTAACTGTTCCTTGGAACAGTTACCTATAACAGATATTTGTCACTGGAACTGTTATTTATAACAGCGGTGGTATTTAACCTTTCTACCAGCGACAAACCAAAGATGGTGAATACCCGATCCAATTTCGGGGATAGGAAGAAGCCCGAAGAGCCGGCAATGGGTCCTACAGGCCCAAATGCCCCCTTTCGGCAACAAAACCAACAACATCGTTGCCAGTTTGTAATGATAGATATTCTAGCAATTTATAATTTAATCATTGACATGCAGCAAAATTATCATGTTAATGATCGTTTTGTATTTCTTAAGGTATATAATAAAATGTATTTAGTAACATCAATATTTATGTATAATATTATATTTATATACAATACTTATATATAGAAAACATCTAAAGTACGATAATATTCTTTGTAAAAGTCATACATGACAACATCGCATTCTAGGACCGGTAGAAAGAAATAGTAGATCAACGTTGTCATAATATAGAGAGAGATAAATTGCTAATTGACTTGCTAGCTTAGCATTCAGTAGTGTATCGTTCACACTGTTGCAGTGGCTTTTAAAAATTAATCTTAATATAATATGATATGAGACTTATATTTAACTTTGAAGTGTATACTTCTTATCACAAAAAAACACTTACTTTCAAATTCCATAATTTTGTACAAAACATACGAGACAAAGAAACTTTCTATGACATATAATGACAAACTATAATTTTTTTAATGACATTTTTTGTTTGTTACAAAAATTAATTATCAAAAAGGCAGGTAGAGAGATTTACCCTGCTGTTATTTCAATGAAAGGTTTCTTTTCATTGGAATTACTTATATTTTAAATATTCTAATTTACATAATTATGAAAATCCAATTCTGAACTTGCCGATTACATGAAGTGAAGTTTTACTTTTAGTGAACATATAAACACTTACACATATATATTATAATTAAATAAAATAAATCGAATCGAATATACCTAATATATATAAAAATATTCATTTTTTTTAAGAGCAAAGTATATTGGTACAAAATGTATTTTAGTTTGAAAACTAGGTTAACAAAACAAACTTACTTACATACGAAAGTAATCTTAATAAAATGGTTCGACCTCCACAGGAAGTTAAAATATTAATCATCGTATGAAGACGACTCGTCGGCTGATGAAGAGCTATCGCGATCACTATTATTTACATTGATAATTAATGGTTCAACCGAAATGTCCACTCTTGTGTCTAAGTCCCACATTCTATCTTCTTCTTTTATAGTGTGTCTTATACAATTTTTCCAAGACTCAGGTGTGACATTTTGTATGGCAGTAGCTAACAAGCACTTCACCTCCTCCATTTTAAAACTCAAGTTTTCCCTTGCCACTTGGTTTTTTATTTGAGCCCCTATAAGCTCGATAGGGTTCAGCTCACAATGATAAGGAAGGAGGCGATGTACAATTATGTTGTTTCATCGACTGCATATTTCTTGAAAACGGGTATATGTATCCTCGCGAGGTTTAATAATTGTCCTTTCAACATGTTGTCATTGAATGGTATATTTTTTTAAGAGAGCCAGTTGATTATTTCACCTTTTCGCCAGGCAGTCGTTGGTGATGGCTCCAACCGTCGACTGTGGTATGACGCATTGTCCATAACAACGACAGAATTTGCTTCAAGGCTTGGTAGAATATTTGAAAACCAACCTTTGAATCTTTGAGCGTCCATTTCCTCATGGTAATCGTTGGTTTTCTTGGATTCGAATAGTAACAAGCCGTTGTCCAAAAAACCCGAATCGCTGCCTATATGTGTTATTATGAGCCTCCGTCCTTTACCCACTGGTGTTTTTAATCCTAATGAAAGCTCTTCAATGAAGGCTTGTCGACGACTTTTAATTTCCAAATCTAGCCACACCTTTGAGACAGTATGACCTTGATTTAGCCAAGTTTCATCTAAATAGTATACTTTTCGTCCTTCACGACGATACTCTCGGATTTTTTGTAAGTAATTTCTCCGCCACAAAACAATTTCATCTTTTTCTAAAAGAACACTATTCCTGCTTCTTTTTATATATTTAATGTTCATTTGTTCTAATGTTCGCAATAAAACACGTCATGATATTTTGGGTATTGAATTATCGGAATTTATTTCAACTTCAACTTTCTTTAAGGTTGAGATTTCGTTCCGAAAAAAAAAACAGCATAGAATTTCCTCCGAATAGCATATTTGGTATGATCTTCAAGCTGAATGCGTTTTCTACCTCTGGTTTCAATGGTTTCAACAGGTCCATTATTCAATTTGCCTTCACTTTGTTTAAAATTGTTTACAATTCTGTATACACTTCTCGTCGAAACTTTAGTCAAATCACTACACAGGGTAACTACATCGTTGACCGACATACTTTTATTCCTTTCACGGAGTCCACAATACACATTGAATATAATAGTTTTTTCTCCCATCGAAAAATTTGGACGTCGTTTACTTTTACTGCTTTCACTTTCCATATTACTCACAACAGTAAAATAAGTGTTCACTGCTTAGATAATTTAATCGATATGTGAGTCATGTCCTACGGTGGGGCCACGATGAGTAGAATACTATTTTGCTGACATCACGTTGCGTAGCAACGACGAATAGGATCGACGGTTGCTGGGCAACGTGACGTCAGCAAAATAGTATTCTACTCATCGTCATCACACCACTGTTTACTTCGATAGCAAAACAACTGAATACCTGAGTAGCCGACTTTCACCGACTATCGCGGTTTTAGAGAGTTGTAACTATTACCTTCTAAACTAAAATTATTATTTATTGTAATTAATTCAAATTTATAAAACAATAATAAAAAGTAATGGGTTGTACAGCGATGTAGTATATCTTTTCTAAGTAAAAATATGAAAAGAATAAAAGTTTTTATTCTAAAAGTATGTCGAGTGGGAGATAAAAAAAATTTAACGTATTAAACGAGCACTGAAAGATGTATGTGGCGTCCTTCATCATTTTTAGTGGCGAATTTTGATTTCTCGTCCCAAAAAACTCCAGCTTACCAAATTTCGTGTTGTTATCCCATGCCTATCACGAAATATTTAAAAATAAAAGTTTAACTTTGACCCCCTTTATTTTGGTTATTATCAACTTTCGTACTAAAGTAAGTTAGTTTAAATCGGCCTATTTTAATCTCAGGAATCTAAGATTAAGTTATGGCCATTCGTTACCAAACACCATGTATATTATATTAATATATATAATAACCCAAATGTCAACAATAATCATATTAAAATTAACATAATTATAAATAGGTACCTAGATATTTATTTACTACAAGTAGCTTTGTCGTAACTTCTTATATTTTTCGTACGCCATTGGAAGACCTACAATAGCAATGAACCATCACTATTACTTCCAAGAATTTACTGCCTAGATTTCTGGATTCTGACTGTATAGCCAATTGCATGGGCCATACGTCCAATATTCACAAAACGTACTATAGATTGCCCAATGATATTTATCAAATGGCCAAAGTCTCAAAATTGTTACTTCTTAATGAATGCGAAGAAGCTGCCAAATATAACGGAAAAAGTTTGGACGAATTAACTTCTTATAATACACTGCAGCCGTATTCACCAACAATTTTTAAAATTTGAGCATTTCCTAAGAGAGGATAAGTATTACCTAATACAAATTTGGTATTCACCAACCCTTAAGAAACTCTTATATCGTTAAGAACTTCCTAACATTTAAGGCAGCTTTACATCTAGGCTATGCAAGTCTCATGCTATGCAAGTCCGTCTTGCATGGCACATCTCTTGCCTAGCTTGACCTTTTTACATCAGAGATATTTCTGTGCAATTTTAGATCCCACTTTCATTGTTGCCAACAGAGAAAATATTTATCAATTTGAGGTTATTTTATTTTAAATAAATATAATTAAGTACTAAAATAAATAATATAATAAATAAATAGACACTATTTATGGTTATTAAAAGGGTGAAGGATGTCAACCAAAGAAAAGAAAACATTGTTATTGTTGAATATTGCTGTTGTAGCAACAATCATGAAAAATAATAAAAAAAGAAAACCTAGAAAATGCTGGGTCAAACCTTGGTTGAATGCAGAACTGGGAAATTTGAAGTTACCCCAAGAGTTCTTGGATGCTAGAGACCTTCAAAGTTTTAAAAACTTTCTTCGAATGAACGAGTCCACTTTCCTTAAGCTCCTGGAAAAAATTAATCCCTTAATTCAGAAAAGAGATACCAATTTTCGCCAGTGCATTCCATCAAGGACAAAATTAATTATAACTTTAAGGTATCTGGCAACTGGTGAAACGTTTCGATCTCTAATGTACAATTTTAGAGTATCAGAATCAGATATATCTCAATTTATTCCCATTGTGTGTAGGGTAATTTATGATATACGCTAAAGATAGAGATAAGGTTATATTTTATTCTGTAATCTATTATAAATTTTTATGTTGGCAACATGAATTTTAACGATAAATTGCAAGAAAATAGCATGAAAAATAGAACATGTTCTAATTTTTCGTCTAGCACAGGAATTGCATGGAAATAGCCCGTGGGCATGCGCAGTTCCATGATCTGTCTTGCATGGCTCTTGCCTAGCATGAAAATAGCATAATGTAAAACTGTCTTTAGGCAACCGATATTTTGCTTCCTAACAGTTTAGGCGTTTCTTTACCAACTATTTGACAGTTATTCATATAGATAGCGTGCTATGATTCATATAACCTAAAAGTTTGTTGTGTAGTGTATAATCACAGTATAGATAACAACGTATAATCTTGTTTTTTATTTTATTATGGAAGCAATTGAATTGTTAGAAATGTTGGACAATTTAGATGATAATTCTGAGGATGAAAGACGTCCGCGAATTCTAAAACGCCGAAAACGCTTCGAATAAATTCTAAAAATTTATTCGAAGAATACGATAATTTCGATTTTTTTCGACGTTTTAGGATTAAAAAAACCACAGCATTGTTGATTTTACAACAAATTGAAAATCAGCTGGAATTTCATGATGACAGGTAAATATTTCACATATTTTTGCATTTGAGTAATAATTATATATATTTTTTTACAAATGCTTCAGTATCACCCATAAACCAGTTGTTGTTGACCCTACGTTTCTTGGCTACAGGTAGTCATCAAATTGAAATGGGTGACTATCTTGGAGTAAGTCAAAGCACAGTTTCAAGAATATTGAAACGAGTATTAAGTGCGGTAATAGATTTGTCTCCACATTATATCAAATTTCCAGAAAGAAATGAAGAAAGAGATACAATCAAACAACAATTTTATGAAATAGGTGGATTTCCCAATGTTGTGGGCACAATTGATTGTACTCATGTGAAAATACAATCTTCAGGTAAATTTTTAACTTATACATTTGTTAAATAATTCATGTAGGATGTATGTACCAATTACTGAAAAGTACCATAGGTGTAGAAACACTCAATAAAATTAATCTGTTGCATCCTGTATATACACAAAAATATTAAATGTAACATTCTAAAGAAAAATCAAACAATATAATATACCTTTATAGTTTTAATGGAACATTTTGTTTTATTTTTTAGGAGGAAATGATGCTGAATTATTCCGTAATAGAAAAGGATATTTAATTGGAATTAAAGTTTATTTTTTTCAAAATTTCCTTCCACTCTGCACTAAGTTCATCACCACCTGTAAAAAGAATAAATATTTATAAAAAAATTATTTTTTCAGGATTATTTGATGACACCGTTTTTAAATCCAAGAACAAATGGTCAAATACAATATAATACAGCACATATTAGAACCAGGAATACTGTTGAAAGACAATATGGTGTTCTAAAAAGAAGATTTCCAGTTCTAGCATTAGGAATAAGGCTTAAATTGGAAACTGCCATTGAGGTAATATTAGCCTGTGCTGTGTTACATAATATTTGTATCATTGAGAAAGAAGAGCAACCACCTCAGGATTTACCTAATGTTGATGAATACATAGATAATGGGCAGATACCTGAAGTAAACAATCAAAATGTACATGGAGTTGTGAGAGACGTTTTAGTGAATACTTATTTTGATTGATTTATTAAATGTATCATTACAAATAAAGTTAAATATAAAATTAGAGTGTAGTAGTTAAGCTATTTATAGTGTTTTTGTTGGTAATTTGTATAACAGTTAAATATAGTATAAATATAGTAGAGCTCACTTTTTAATTTTAAAATAAGTCATTGTTTGTTTGTTTGAGAAGTTTTAGTTAATAATTATGTTAATCTATTTTGTAATATAAGATTCAATTATTGTAATTTGTATAACTACAATAAAATTAGAGCTTATTTTTTCTTTTAAATAAGTTCTTGTTTTGTTTCATTATAAGGTGTATAAGAAGTTTTAGTTATTGTTTTAATCGATTTGTAGTATATTAGGAGAAAGAAACTATAAAACTATTGTTATTTAGTTAAATTTTTTGTTTACATGTTTTAGTCATTAAAATTTGTATAACTACAATAAACATAGCAGAGCTTACTTTTTAATTTTGAGATAAGTATTTGTTTTATTTGCAAATTTTCTTCCATGTCCTTCTTTTTCAGAACATGAATTTCCTCTGCCCTCCTACTATCTTCTTTAGTTTTTCTAATATTTTCTTCAAGAAGTTCCCTTTTTTTTTCTTCAGTTATTTTTTTTAAATCATTTAATGATGCAGTTCCCCCTTTAGGTCTTCTTCTCATTGTGTATGGTGTATCCACGATAGTAGTCACCTCTTCTGATGTTGATGGCACTTCTGCTAACACTACAACATCTGGGACACCTTCAATGTTTAGATCATTGTCCTCCACCATCCACTCCATATTTACAGGTGCCTCATCCTCATCTTCATTAATTTCTGTAATTATTAAAAATGCTGCTTGAATTTACTGAAGCAAAGAACTATATATTAAGTTCGATGACAATTTTTTTGTAATTCAATGAAATTTACTTGAAGAAATAATTAAATAATGGTGATACAAATAACATGATGTTTACTGTATGAATCCACAAGGAAACTAAGTTCCTGTAGCTGGCTGTACACCATGTATCACAAAAAATTTAAGTAAAAATCCTTTATAAAAGGTATATAAAATTTATATAGTACCTTTTATAAAGGATTTTTACTTAAATTTACTGTATGAATGTTTAATTAGTACTACTGGTTTTTGGTTCTCTATCTGGCACTATTCAGGACCAGTTCACATAAAATGTGTTTAAAATTGAACAATTGCTATATACAACAGTTTTATTGATAAACTTACTAATGTTAGTATCCACTTGTTGGTCACAGTCCCTAACATTTAGAATGCCTGTGGCACCCCTACCCATCATGTTGATGACCTCCTCCAGAATGGGATCTTCCTTTATATCTGGTGGACCTCCACCTGTAGCTAATACTGATTTCTGCTTACTTCGGTAAACTTTAGCCTCAGTTTTTAATTTGGCAAATACTTTTTTTAAGCTATCCACATTCCTAGAATTTTTTTGTTTAAATATTTAACATTACAAATACAAGTAAAAGTACTTACCGGTTATTTGTGCCAGTAGCATTAAAGGTACAAGTTACTTTTTGCCACGCATTGTCTTTCATTTTATTACTTGCACCATCAGTTTTCTTTGACATTCTTATATCAAATTTCTTTACCAATTCAACCAATTTCATCTTCTCCTCTTTGGTAAAATTGGTACTTCCGTCCCTTTTTTTATCTTCCATGATAATTATATTATTACACTAAACTAATTTATAACTAGATTTAATTCCTACAACTACTGTGAATCTATAATAATCTACAACTACTGTGATAATGACTATCCTAAAATTATAATTAAATTTTAATAATATAAAACAACAATCTACTGCTACTACACTTACCTAATTGGTACTAGTTTAATAAACCGGAACCGTGTCTACGGAGATGAAATTTATATCGATGAATTCTCCTTCACTTACTAATGATTGTGCAATGATTTTTATTCGGTGCAAAGCGTTCTTTTTTATATAATTCCGATTTAAAATATGACCGATTTTTAAAAGCCACCGCCATTATTTACCATGAAACAACAAGAAATGACAGGAATGACAACTGTTTCTTACGATCAAGAAGGGTAATTTTAACCAGTGTTGCCATAGTTATTCAAAATTATGTTTTCTAATGAAAATAAAAATTTACCTAAAACTTAAAATGAATAAATTATTACCTACTTCTAACTGAAAAGTATAGCTTTTTTACAAGGTTCAGTTTAGATTTGGTTACGTTACTATACGTTTATTATCACGTTTTCTTATGAACTATAAAAATTTTGATAAAATTTTATTCTTATTACTGCTTTTTTACCAGCGTTAGGTCAGATTTGGTTACGTTGGTTTAGTTTTAATTTCATGTTTTCTTATGAAATATATAAATTTTGATTTTTAATTATACAAAATTTTATTCTTATTACTGCTTTTTTACCAGCGTTAGGTTAGATTTGGTTACGTTGGTTTAGTTTTAATTTCATGTTTTCTTATGAAATATAAAAATTTTGATTTTTAATTATATTATAACATTTTATTTATTTATATTACTGCTTTTTTTTACCAGTGTCAGGTTAGATTTGGTTTTTTGGTTTACATTTTTAATAATAAAATAAGACGATGGTTAACGGGTACTCGTTTTGCACGTGGTTATTAAGATTGTATCCACCTGTTTTAATTAAGGTAATTTTCATGAAATTTTTAGATCTTTTAAAGGTTAAAACTGGCAACAATGTCAAAAGTACATAAAATTTAACTTCTTGCGCATGACCGCCATATTGTTTTGAAATATTAAAAATCTTGATTATTTTAAGCAATTTTACCCATTTTTTCATAATTTAACAGTAAAAAACAGTGAGATTTAATATGTTTTAGTTACGTTTTTTTTATTAAGACATGTATATATACTTTTCTTTGCTTTTTATGTAATTTTTTTTTGATTCATACTACTTTTTTTGTTATTTTTTCTGTATTTTTGATTATTTGGGCACTTTTACTAGTTTAAAGCAAAGAAAACATTAAAATTTGAGGTTTTTTTTCACTTTTTCGGCTAAGTCCACAAAAAATTTGGCATTTTTGAGGCGTTCCGGCTTACTAAATAATTACCAATTAATTTATAACTAGATTCAATTTCTACAACTACTGTGATAATCTATAATAATAATAATCTAATAATATCATATACTAATCTACAGCTACTGTGATAATGACTATCCTAAAATTTTAATTATATAAAACAACAATCTACTATTAGAGGATCAACCAGAGAATAATATCCATAGCCTATGATAATATCTAACGAACAATTTTTGAATTTTTTATTTGCGATTTTGTGGTTAAAAACAGAGAACAACCCAACACAGAACAACCCAACACAAACTACAAATAATTTCTTCTTTTCCTACAAGGAATAAGGTATTTGTCCACTTTTTACCATCATTAAGTTAGGTTTTTAGTTATTCTTCTCGATTCTGTTGGCATTACGCACGAAATATATAATGTTGCCAGATTTACTACTTCCTAACAAAGTGTTTCCTAGTTAAGCGATGCTTTTGTTGGTGAATATCAATATATGTACTAGGTATTGCCTAACGTTAAGCAATACCTAGTTAGGTGATGGTTTAGGAACGTTCGGTGAATACGGCTGTAACAGTTTCTAAATATTTTAAATTTGCTTAACTTTACACCAATCCAGTATTTAGACCACAAACTGCAGTAATATCATATTTAAAATATATTTTAGACAATAAAATGTAGTTTACTGTAAACTTATGCGATATAAATTTTGACAATGTCAAGTAATTTAGGTAGAGGTACCTAATAAACATCAAAATCATAGCTACGTATTATAGAAATTTCATTTTTTTTAACTAGATCAAAAAAGTAATACTTTATGAACTGTAAAACGTGTACTAATATGAAAGCGATAATTAAACGTGTAGAAAAAGGTAATTTAATAATTGTTGGAATCAACCACCAGTAATAAATAGGCAACATCTAAGGTGATCTTTAAATTCTTGTATTTCTAGATAATTTCTGGATTTATTGGAACTTTAAAATAGAAATATTTTTTAGTTTGTTTAACACAGTTTAGATACTTAGATACTAATCGATTTATAATGATCAAAATATCTGACGGGCTATTTATTGACTGCGCAATTACAATTAGCTGGTTTTTAGGACTGTTAATAATACAAGGTCACCTTGGTTGTTGCAAATACAGTGCGCTGGAATAAGTGTTACCCCCCTTATTAACTTATTTATTTTTAGCACATAAGAAAAACGCTCGGACAGGTCGATTTTTAAAATAATCATAGTATATTATAGCGTTAATGCTCGAACTTTACGCGATCCCTCTTCAGGTGACATGCATAAATTTGATTTTTTTAAATAGGAAAGTACATCATGTGATACCTCATTTAAAAGCTTTTGAAATACTGATTACAAAAATGTATATTATTTTAAGCCTTTCTGAGAGCATAGGCCAAAATTTCGCTCGAATTATTTTTAAATGCGCTCATTTTTTCGAATCCTGAGGAAACTATTAAGTATTTTTGAAAAATTTAAACGCAGAATGAAGTATTACTGTATTATCTATAGTCGAAAGTCCCTGAGAACTTCTATAATATTTATTTTAATAAGTCACCGGGGTGAAAAAAAATTTAGTCTGATTTTTTATTTGAAATATATCATTAAAAAGAAACTTTTTGTTTATTATAAGGGACTTTCTGCCCTCGGCAACAATGTAGTCTTTTATTCTGCGTTTAATTTTTTTAAAATACCTATTAGTTTTCTCAGGATTCGAAAAAAATAAATGCGTTTAAAAAGAATTCGACCGAAATTTTGCGTTTACGCTCTCAAAAAGGATTAAAGTATTAAACATTTTTGTACTGTTTGAATTTATGCAACGATCCACTGTTTTAAAGATGGGTTGAACAGATGTTGCCAGTTGTATGGTCCTCACTATGTGTATAGTTATTCAACAGGGCATAGAATATACATGGTTAGAAAATATACGCCAAAGTCAGGGCCTCTATGTGGAAAATCTCTGAACTAAAAATTTACGTGGACCATACAAAATGAGGTCCCACTTTTTTTTGTAAAAAAACAGTTTTTGCTATCAGTATATGTCTACGAAAAAGTCTTAAGTGAGAAAAAGACTAAGTGAGGTCCATATACTGGACCTCACTTTGTATAGGACTTCACTTCAACCGCAGTTTCTTTTGATATGTTGCTCACTTCATACGCTGGGACAATATATATATATATATATATATATATATATATATATATATATATATATATATATATATATATAGATATATATATATATATATATATATATATATATATATATATATATATATATATATATATTGTTATGATGTATTGTTTGTGAATGATGAGCAATGAGTATTTTAATAATATAGGGTTTTTATTGCGGTTCTCAAAGAATTAGTTTGTAAGTACTTTTTTAAATTATCTTTATTATAACTATTATGAAACACACATATATATATATATATATATATATATATATATATATATATATATATATATATATATATATATATATATATATATATATATATATATATATATATATCTACGGCATAAAGTGGACTCCGCCCATGTTAAAATTCAGGTTCAAGTGAGCTCCGTGGTCAACTGGACACCGATATACGGAGCTCACTTGACCATTCCATAATATTGGCTCTGTCGATTCGTCAACATGTATAGTTTTATAATTTTTAAAAATTTTGTGGAGCCCTTAAGTACCCCTGTATCATGAATGTATATTGCATAGTTCACGTGTATATCTTATAGGGGTCGTTCAGATCTTTTTCACTGTATATTGGAACCATAGGTATATCGGTTTAAGTAAGCTCTGATAGTTTGGCAACTCTGCCATTAAGCTGTATACTTCTCGCGTATAGTCTGAACGGTTGATATGGACTCCTTATTTTTGTTATCGTTCATACGCATTACAGTGTGTAACAGATATGTATACTATTAACTACCTGTTTTTGGTAGGTACGTGCTTTTCTAAAAATAGCTTTATAGATACAAAAGGATTTCGTTACCAAATTGGATTTTTTTCATATGCTTAAATTTCCTAATGTATTTTGTTAACGTGAGTATGTCTTCATACGTTTTATTTAAGAATTCGATAAGTAAGAACTTTTTTTATTTCATCCAATGTTTTATGATATCTTGTATACAGATTTTTATTATTTTATTTCTGGTTTTATCGGTGTACTACATATAATTCTGGATAGAAGGTTATCTAAAAATAAATATTTATTTGCTTAAATAGATATTTTTGTGTAAAAATGGATAGTAGTGCACAAAAAAGGGAAGAATGCTTAATTTATCTAACAAGAATTATACCACTTCACCCATATTACATACTTCTGAATGTTTTATCTCCTATTTAGGGGTAATATGTAGTCAATATAAGTGAAGCTAGTGTTAAATTTGCAATGATCTTTATAAGTAATAGCTTACTGACTGTACTTTACATGTTGAGTTCAAATAAATAAACCTTGTCCCTTCAGAAAAGAGCGATTTGAATGGCAAAGTCAACGAAGAAAGTGTAATGAATCTTTTATCACCCCAGATTCACACAGGTTAACCGCTCTTTGCAGGCAAGAGTCTTCCTGGCAGATTTAAGGAAGATAACTACCATAAGGAAGTTCCTTTTGAGGGTTCAGATGGCGAGAAGCAGCTTATTTTTTTTTGTATATCTTGCAGATGTGTTGATCTAGCCAGTTTTTCCTCGATTCTAGTCATAAAATGGGTTGTTATTCGTGGAGTGAATGTTACGAATCTAGACTTTGTTTCTTTTGTTCTCTAGCTACTTATCTTCGGATATTAGGTGGATTGATAACTACGATATTGTAGAGCTTATGTATGGATGAGAGTCTTAATATCCGCTTAATTTGACTGACTAATTTATAGCTAAATCTACGTGTCAAGTATGTATTGATGTCACCCATACAAGCTAGGTATATTTGGCAGCAGAAGCATAGAGTTTAAGCGTCTACGTTTTAAGAGTGAAAGGATGTGCTTTCTGTTTTTAGCTGACAAGTTCGCGGAGAATACTATTTTTCTGGTTCTAGTTTGCCATTTAGTTTTAAACAAAGTTCTGTAAATTACAAAGTGTGTTTAATGATTTCATGACACTATTGGTTCAGGTATATGTTCAAATTTGTGAAAGCGTCTCTGTTAGGGACATTGAAGGAGCGCACCTGACTTTTTCCAGGGTTTGGCTTAAAATTAATTTATAATCTATTTTTATTGTGTTTAAGATATGATTTAGATTTTTCTCCACTTCAGCAACAAAAGTTTGTGGTTCTGCAACAATAGATGTATCGTCTACATAATAAAAGTCCTAGTATTTACTGGAATGGGTTGTGTAAATGTTATACAGTGTAGGTGCCATTACGGTACCCCAAAGGAGACCGTTCTTCTACGTTCTCAATCTTCATCTTTTCTTACCATTGAGTGATACGGAAAATCTTCTGTTGTTCTATTACCTAAGGGGATATCACATAGATTTTGGAGAAATGTCCTTTAATTTAAGGTGTCGTAAGCAGAATTTGGATTGACAAATACCACTCCTCATGTCTGATATTTTTTATATCCGTCTTCGTTGTGTTGGGCAAGATTTAGTATGTGTGACGAACATGATCTACCCTGTCATATATAGCCACTTTTATCTTTAAATTTAAGTTTTCCTTCTATTATCGGTTTATATTAAGGATCATATGCAGAAGTATTGTGTATAGCTGAAAAAATAAATAGATATATTGGACGATAGCTTTTGTGGTCGTTGGGGTTTTTGTCAGGTTTAAGCAAGGCAACAACTTTGTCTTTACTTTGCTTGTCTACAGACTTTGGATATTAGCCACTGTTGTATTTTTTTGTCCAAATTTTATAATTAGTTTTGTGTTTAGATCCTCAGTCAGGAGCCGTAATATTGTTCATAATATACGTGGATAGTGGATCCAAACTCAACATCGTTGAAAGGTTTCCTCAGCTGACTGGTTTTGTCCTCTCTTATATTAAGTTTTTCTTTGCTTCTTTGCCGGTATTTATTATGTTTATTTCGTTATTTTCAGCGATTAGCTTAATACCAAATACCCTAGGTTTGGCCCTCTATTTGCTTCCTGCAGTAGAAATACGTCACATTTGTGTTAAGCGTATATGTCTGATAAGCTTAAGTAAAGTAGAGTGTGTGTATCTGTAGATATGTCCTTACTATTTATAGACATAAGTAGAATAGTTGGTCCTAAAAAGGACCGATTTGACAAACATCATATTGAACGGGTGATTGAAGAATTAACCGATTAAATAATTATTCATTATCCAGAGTAAGACTACGCTCGATTGCGGTGGTCTTATTGTAACTTCAAATTTCGTGAAGGCTTTTACTTTGAACTCCATAAAAATTTAAATTTTGCATACTGTTACTTATAGACGATATTTCGAGTCAGATTTGTTTAGTAATAACTGTACTTATATAGTCTCTTTGTGAAAAGTAAATGAACTTGTAATATCGGTTTACAACTCATATATGGATAATAAGGAAATAAACAGGTTAAAATGTGACAACAAATTGCTATATAACAGTACGAGACAATATTCATATGCTGTGGCAAAATCATCATATTTGGGTTTCATATTTCAATTATCATATTTACATTGATATTTATGTGGCAATCAGCTGTAAAAGTCATTGCCTTTTTTTCTGTCATATCATATTTTAGCATATCATATTTTGAGTGAAATTGATCCTAAATTCGTCTAATAATATTAAGTTTTTAAAACAGCTGTGTTTTTATGCTCATTGGGTTACCTTTTGTAAACCAGTCTGTGTAAATATAAGGAATTTATATAATCTTTTCATTTCGTAATCTTGTCGTTTCATAATTATAGTTCTCTTGCTTTTATTTTCTATATTTTCTATATAAAGATCATCGTCATCGTATAGTCAGAACGCAACAAGATTCTATTGCCTTTTTGAAAATACAGCCACGTAAATGGCGTTTTTAAAACTTATGTCCATATTTCTGAAGTGCCTTTTCTAGGATAATTTTTTTAAGCCTAGTTCGTTTGATTATATGTAATTGATTTGATAGTCCACAACAGATAAGTATTGATTGTAGGTAGGATAGCAGGTGTTGATAAATATGATGGGTCGGTAGATAGTCTCATTATTCCTAAATCTGACCATATGTTACCTCCCCCTTCATTTGTGGAAGTCCTAAGGACATTTTTTCTCTTGGGGCTTCCTCCCAATTTAACTTGGAAATGCAGTTATTATAGTCTTTGGATAAAGCCAGCGCAACTTTAGCATTGAGATTTAGTTTCTTGTACGACGTTGCTATCTTTATATATGTGTTTGATCTTGGAATTAGTTCTGTTCGGTATTGGTTAGTACTCGGACCTCTGTAAGTCGGAAAATACCTCTGATGGCTTTTCTAGCAGTCCTGGTCTAATTAATACGTTCTCGTCACGTCTCCACATATTAGCACTGGTTTGCTCACTATTTTATATACCCTAATTTTATGGATTCGAATTAGACTTCTGGATTTAAAAGAGGGTTATATATACATATACATCAGTTAGCTACCTGAATATTTCCTTTTATTTCTTATGTAACAACGCTACCTACGATATCTAAGACGCTGCAATCTTTCAAAATTAAATGGCTTTATTGTTCCGTTATGCCCTAATCTAGATCCTCTCTTTTGTATGTTAAAGAACATTTATTTGATTTTCTCATTAGTGACTATTAGACCGCTTTTTTTGCTAATACTAGCATTATTTTATAGCATTTTATTATTTAATTTATGGATTAAATCCGGATAGCAAATAGATATTCTTTACTTTCTCAGATATTCTAACATACAAAATCCTATTAAATTGTCAAAACCTTCCTTGCATATTCTATTCACTTATGAGGAGCAGCAGCAATATCAGTACCATAATAATGCGTATAGTTCTGGACTGGCTAATTGTTGGATAATGAGAAGCATGAGTGTAGCAGTTTTAATGTTTTCGGGACTGCTACCTGGTATCGGGGAGCAGAATTGTCATTACCGAGTTATATACCGAGAATATAGGAATTATTGCCTGAACTTTATTATTATTGAACAACAATATATTCCCTAGTAAAATAATCATGAATTTACAGTAAGAAACATTTTTGAACGTTGGTTATGAAAACATCATGTACATACCACCGGGTTCACTATGTCGATATCCAGCAAAATCCCTGTAATAATGATACGGGAAACCAAAGATGAAAATATGCTCCAAGAAACTCTGTGTTATAAAACAGTCGAATAAAATACAGATTCTCAATTCAAATAGTCAAAAAATTAATGAACAGCTTACTAAAATAGAAATAACGCCTATTTAAGAAGTACTCCATTAACGGCCCAAGGGACAAAGCACTCCTAGCATATGCTAATGATATATATCTCATAACTCTAATAAGAAACTCTCCCGTCCAAAAACTTCAATAAAGTGAAGACAGCACGAAAAATGTTTCACTTAAAATCAACGAAATGAAAACCAATTACAAGCGAATCAACAAAAGAGACCAATTCAATAAATCTCGATAAAATATTAAAGTTAATAACTACAATTTTGAAAATATGGAACACTTTAAATATCTTAGATAAATAATCGTGGTTAATAAAAAAAAAACGGGTGTGGCAGTCCAGTGGGACTGCCGGTAGAAGTTATACTTCTATACACGCGTTCGCCGTTACAAATTTATATGGGAGTCAATCTGCAGAATCATTACATATTTAATGCTATAGGTAAGAGAGAGCAGAAAGAGAAAAATAATTAGGTATATAGGTATATGGTGCATCGTTTGCTGTATATAAACATTTGACCTGTAATAGGAGTATAGTAAATGAAGGATTGTATCAATATTTTAATGAAAATATATATTTTTATTTTCATATATGTATAAAAGGAGTTGAATGCAAAAAAATTTTTTTACGCATACTCTGCAGTAAAATGCATTGTTTATTTTGTTATTAATATAAAAATTACAATACAATACACTGCAACATAATTCAATATAATAATACAATACAAATTAAAATGCAATATTCATAAGTATTTAAAACTGCCAATATACATAACTTACTTTACGAAGATAAAAATAAAAAACCAACAACTCGGATTATGTTGTAAATTTTCATTTAATTTTAATATTTAGCATTTTTGCGTATATTACATATATTTAATAACATTAACGTGAGGTTTTTAAATATTTCAAAAATAAAAAAAGAAATTCATATTGGGATTCCAACTCACGTACACCAGCGTATGAACCAAACACGTAAAAGATTTGCCAATTAGACATGATACTAACGGATTTCAAAATTGACAGTTGTCTGTCATACAGTGATTATTTTGAAATGCAAAAGCCTAAAATAATTATGAACATTTAATAAATAATACAAAAACATATCACATAAATAATAATATTAATATATATTATATTATATAAGTATATAACATTATATAATATAATATAATATATTTATAATATTAAATATATATACAAAAGGAACATTTTTATTCCCGAGGTAGGAAGAGAGAGAAAATATATCTTATGTCTCTCTCTTACTCATTATCTTACATATGTAATGGTTTCACAGATTCACTCCCGTGCAAATTTCCAACGCCGACCGTGCCTATAGAAATATAACTTCAATAATGCCACTAAAGAATCACAGAGCATAATTCAAACTTTAGACCTATTTTAATACATGGATGCGAATCATAGACAAAATAGGAAAGAACTACGAATATATGAAAGAAAAATAATAAAAAAAATGTTTTAACCTCATTATCATATCGCTTACCAATCCGTATAGAATAAGAACATATACTGAATAAAGAAAGCTCTTATACCGATATTGTTCAGGAAAATAAATCGCTTAAGGTAGATCGGACACATGCATAGACGTCAAGATGTCAAACTTGTAAATCTGGTATGGAAGGAAGTTAGCACAGAAGAATGCCACTTGGGCGTCTCAGTATGCAATGGAGAGAAAACTTCCAATCATATCTCAAAAAATTAACATTTCGTTTGATTACAGATTCGTGGAAAATCGACCAACTTGGAGAAAAGTTAGCGAAGACTCACCCAATGTTATAGCGCTACGTAACGATGATGATAAAGAGAAAGGAGAAACAGTGACAAAAAGCAACAAAAATGGACTAATGGAGCAAAGCTGCTTCAAAATCTTGATTGGAAGGGATTGAAATGAAAGTATAAGAAATACAATGGATGAGGGGGATTCACTTATGAGGGGCAGAAGCAATATCAGTACTATAATAAGGCGTATAGTCCTGGACTGGCTAATCGTTGGATAATAGGAAACATGAGTGTAGCAGTTTTAATGTTTTCTTGACTGCTACCTGGGATCGGGGAGCAGAGATATCAGTACCAAGTTAAGGCATATAGGAATTGTTGCTTAAACTTTAATATTATTAAATACCACTATATTTCCTAGTAAAATCGTCATGACTTTACAGTAAGACAAATATTCGAACGTTGGTTATGGAAACGTTAAGGACATACCATCGAGTTCCCTATGTCGATATCCCGAAAAATCTTTGTAATAATGATAACCGAACCAAAAAAACAGAGATTAAAATAGGCGCCAAGAAACTGTGTTATAAAACAGTCGAATAAATACAGATTCTCGATTTAAATATTCAAAAAATTTATGAACAGCTTACTAAAATAGAAATAACGCATATTTAAGATGCAATCCATTAATGGACCAAGGTACAAAGCACTCCTAGCATATGCTAATGATATTGATTTCATAAGAAACTCTCTCCCGTCCGCAAACGACATTAACAAAGTGAAGAGAGTACGAAAAATGTTTCACTTAAAATCAACAAAATGAAAACCAAATACAAGCGAATCAAAAGAAGAGACCAATTAAATACATCTAGATAAAATAATAAAGTCAACAACTTTAATTTCGAAAGTATGGAATACTTTAAATATCTTAGATCAATAATCACGGTTAATAATAATGTCACTAAAGAAATACAGAGCATAATTCTTCTAAAATTTTTTAACCTCATTATTATATCACTACAAATCCGTATAGAATAAGAACATATACTGAATAAAGAAAGCTCTTATAACGATATTGTTCAGGAAAATAAATCGCTTAAGGTAGATCGGACACATGCATAGACGCCAAGATGTCAAACTTGTAAAACTGGTATGGAAGAAACTTAGCACAGAAGAATGCCACTTGGGTGTCTCAGTATACAATGGAGAGAAAACATCCAATCATATCTTAGAAAATTAACATTTCATTGAAGATTCGTGGAAAATCGATCAACTTGGAAAAAAGTTGTAGTTAGCGAAGACCCACTCAGTGTTGTAGCGCTACGTAATGATGACAATAAAGAAAAAAAAAAGAAACAGTGACAAAAAGCAACAAAAATGGACTAATGGAGTACAGCTGCTTCAAAATCTTGATAAGAAATAAAATAGATGATTGATGGATTCGAGAAACTTGAGACTTGAAAAAGGCACTCTGCCGAAACAGCTGTAGTGATAAGATACAATTAATTGGGTGAAAGTTTTGAAAACAAAGTTTTTAGTATTTTGTTGTTAAATAAAATGGAATTAACATACGACATTATATACGCTATAATAACTAGACAACTTGTATGATACGGACATATAAGGAGAAAGTTTCATGAAACAATAAACTACCCAATATTCGTTGTGAGTGAAATCGATATGAATAAAGAAAAGAAAATGAGGAAAACTATGGCAAAAAGGTAAAAAAAAGTAGTAATTAAAAAATGAGAGAGATACCTTGTGGACAACATGTGCTTAATTAGGAACGAATTGAGATAAATAATCAAGACGACAAAGAACATTTTAAATTGATAAATCTATACGATTTTTAACAATGCATATTTATAGGTCATTTTCAGAGCCAACGTGCTAATTGTATGTAAAATAAAACTTTTTAAGGTTTTTAATGTTTGTATGAAAGATAAAACCGTATGAAATATGACCGTGAAATTTATATACCAATCTATAAATCTCTTTTAAAAGAATACTGACACCTATACATTATCACAATACTACATATCATAATACTAAGAAGTCTGTTATTTTAATCTAAGAATAGGCTTTATAATTTACGAGAGATTTAATTTAATGTATTTAAAATTTTCCAGGATCCGGTATTGTAATAAGAAACAAAATTTCACTACAAGGCTTGAAATCGTGTTAAATTTGACTTTAGATATTCTTTTTGAGATTTAAAGATTTTGTCTTTCTTCTCAAGACTTTTCTTCCCTCTACTCTTCCTTGCATGATGACGCGTAGAAGAGAGTATTTATCGTTTGGAACTATGTGGCACAGATACGATGTCCAGATAGACAATTCGTTTGAGACTTTTACAGTCCAAGGAATTTTAAGAATACGCCTATATAGCCACATTTCGAATGCCTTTAATTTGTTTACAGATTTGGCTTTCAGGGTCCAAGCTTCTACCCCATAGAGCAGTTGCAACCATACATAACATTCGACGATCTCAATCTAATAACCATACTCAATTTCTTATTTGTAAACATTGACTTTTATCTGTTTAGTTTAGTCCTATCTTTTTGCTTTATCTGTTAATGATTTATATAAGAATTTGTAAATCATCTATATTTTCTGTCATAATTGGGGTTTAGTATGCAAATTTTTTGTTATTAATGATGCTCACTCCATTCCTTACTTCTCTCCCATAGTGTCTCCTAAAATAGTAGTTGGGAGTACACATTAAATAATTGTGGTGACATTTCACATCACAACAAACATCTCTGGCTGACTCCTTTTTGAATTTCTGCTTGATTTGTCTCATCTTTCACCCGCATGACCGCTGTTTGATTTTAGTAGATTTTTTATTAAATTAATATCTTGGTATCTAGGTTTATGTGTTTTAATGCATGTATGGGCTTACCAGGTTAAACTGTGTCAAATACTTTTGAAAATCTATATTAGATAAGAATACGCTTTCATTATAATCTCTTCATTTTTGTAATAGTACCACCATTGCGCACAATTCCTCTTTTGTTCCCAATCCACCTCTAAATCCAAACTATGTGTTGTCCAATTGTTCTTCACATTTTTTATTGACAGACGATTTAATGTTGTTATTAACCGGATGACATTTATGACTTTTATTAAATTTTGATAATCGTTACAAATCAAGTCTTTTAGTGACATATTATTCTTTTAATTTTTACTTCTCATTTAATGTCTATATTTTGTTAGTTATTTTTAGAGTAAATATAATATGATGACTAAAAACGAATTGATCAAGAGTAGTGAATCGATGCCAAGAGCCGCTATTCTATGAAGCTACCCTTCACGACGCCATCTTGTGGCGCTAGTTCCGTGACGCTCACCTCAGCATTTTACTGTAGAGAGAAAAAGTAATACAATGCCAGTATAGAAGCTTTGTTTTAAAAATATGCCATAAGGAAAGATATAAAAGTATTCTTGTCATTATATTATATTGCATACTGTATTATTAACAAAATTTTTCATAATACATTCTGATATACGCTTTCTCTTGCCGCTAACGAACAGAAGTTTTTATTAACTTTTCGGTAATATAATTATGTAGGTATTTATATTTTTAACTTCTTACCATAATGCTAGAGTACAAAAGTAGTTATACTCTACTGTATTTTTTTCGTTTGGGTTCTTAACTGTGTGATGAATTCCTGTATTTCAGTTCGTACGATTTGCGTTAATTAATTTAATGATATTTCTGGAGTTACAAGTGTATACTCAGTTTCTGTTGTTCCGTTTATTTATCTGAGATATGTTATTCATTCTTCTCTAGGGATGTACTTAATCTCAATCAATTCTTTGATTTGGTTTTTGACCTCTTTCACATCTGTTTCAAACCCTCCGGCGGACTTTTAGGTCTTCATTTTATATAAGCATTTTTTTTCTTAGCATTTTACTTTTACCTCTTTTAATAAAGTGTGTCTATTTTTCTTTCTCAAAGAGCCTCTTTTATTTTTGTTTTTATGTAGGTATTATAATTTTTCAAATTAATTCGACATTATTTCCACTTGATTCTTTTGTTTCAGTTATTGCTCTAGCCTAATTTGACATTTTTTTCCTTCAAATAATCAAATTTTCATAAATTGTTTATATTTCGTTGTAGTAAAATTCATATTTTCCGATAAGCCTAACATATGCAGCAGCGGTGTCATGAAACCGAAATAATCCAGTTCTGCATAACGTTTTTGCTGATCGATTTACAAATAAATTTTCAAACACATCAAATTGATCATCCTTTTTACTTTCGTATACGCTCATACTTATCCAAATTAAATTTTCAATTTCCAAAAACTTATGATACCTCCTCAATCCGCAACCCTGCGCCACGGACAATATCTATTCCGGCTATCGACATCAGTCTAACAAACCTATCTCAGTTAGTTTCAAGTTGTCGTCAATTACAACCATCTTTTCGGCTGAATTATTAGCAATTCTAAAAAGACAACCCCCTTCTACTTCTTATTAAAAAAGAACTTAAAAACATTTCAAATAAGAACATCCAAGTTCATTTTTTATGGGTGCCTTCTCATGTCAGAATTGAAGGTAACGAAGTTGTAGATAAACTAGCTAAAAACGCACCAACTAACCTGATGTCCGAAGAAAGTAACATAATGGTACAAAACGATTTAAAACCATACTTAAAACAAAAAATAATAAAAAATAGCAACAAACTTGGAACAACACTCCATTAAGGCTATACGAAGTTAACAAACATCCATATCTTTGGAAACCAAAAGTAAAAAAAAGAAGAGAGCATGTGATGCTTACCCGTGTCGTCTCCGGTATAATTAATAAACGTATGAAAAATCGATAGCATCTTGGTGCAAGTTTCCATGTTTATTAATGTCTCAAACTATTGCGCAATATGTTGCAATATTGCGTAGTTAGCCGGTACGCCCTTATTATGGCATTGTCTTGAAAAAAACAATGCCTTTATGGTTTATTTACTTCTGTAGAAATAAAACACAGGTTTTCTAAGAAGAAAAAAACTCAGCTTCAGAGTCTTAGAAAATTCGCAGAGCCCTTCGAGAAAAGTGCTCTAGGGAGCTACCCCAGACGGGTAAAACCATACTGACTTGAGATCCGAAAATGTCCCATATTTAAAGATAAATTAACTTTTATATGAAACTTTTTCATTTCTCAACCAATTAAATTTAATTATAAGTTCCAGAAGGAAGGGCGATGCACATCGAGGTGCGTGATTGGTGGCACCTGATGACACCCGTCTCCGTATCGGCCAGACACGACTTACTCATGGCTATTTACTACAGCGCAAAAATAAACCAGTTTGTGAAGTGTGCAACCATGTTCTAACGGTAAAACATTTTTTAATACAGTGTCCTAAATATAACAGTGAACGAATCAAATATAGCATACCCAACTGCCCTAGAAGAAAATACAGATACCCAAAGAATAATTTCTTATCTTAAAGACTGTCAACTTCTTCATAAGATTTAAAACATACATTGTAATACACATACATATTATTATTATTAATTGTAAACTAATATATATACACTATTTGTATCAAGTGTAACATTAATCTAAATACGCTAATGCCTCTGCGTGGTAGATGCGTTTAAAAAAAAAAGGTATTTTTATTTGATTATAGATTATATTAGATTTATATTAGATTAGATATTCAGTTTTGTGAAAGCGCCTGTCTTAGACAAATTAAAGGAGCGCTCCTAAGATTTTTCGGGGTTTGCTTAAAATTAATTCGTAGTTTATTTTTATTATATTTAAGGCATCATTTAGATTTTTTTTCACTTCAGCAACAAAAGTTTTGGTTGTGCAATGTATCGTCTACATGAAAGTCCTAGTATCTACTGGTATCGGTTAATCATTTGTGTAAATGTAATACAGTGTAGGTGCCATTACGCTACCCCAAGCGAGACCATTCATCTGCGTTCTTCATCTTACCATTGAATGATACGAAAAATTTTCTGTTCTGTAGATATACGCGGATAAAACACGTGATGTTTTTATCTAAGGCGATGTCATACAGTTTTGGAGAAATGTCCTCTAATTTAATATGTCGTAAGTGGCATTTAGATTGACAAATACCACCCCTGATACCCGATATCTTTTGTACCCGTTGTTGCTTTTTGCAAAAACGGGTACGTTATTAAGTACGTTAATAAGTATTACGAATAAAAATAAATAAGCAAGAAGAATATCAGTGATCTATATTTAAACCAAATGACAAAAAAAAGAATATTATATATACATTTACTTCTAAATTAAATATTAAATTTTGATATGCCTGACAGTGAAAGATACAAAAACACAATTATTTAAAGTTGAAATAATGATAGTTTGTACAATCACAAAGCATTTAAAACAATAAGACCGAACATATTATATGTAATTGTAATAGATATGTTGCCGAGAATCAAGTTACACTAAGGTACCGAAATATTTCTTCTTTTAGTATCTGCCATAAGTGTATCTATGTATTTATGTGTATCTAAAATATAGTATATGGGATATTGAATTCCCTACATTTAAAAATCGAAATACTGAAATTAGACAGTAAAAAATTGGAATTTTAAGAATGATTTATAAATTGTTATAATTCAAATTTTACTACTCCATGAAACAAATATTTTATTCGTCATAAACTGTAGCAATCGAAACATCGGAACGTACATTTATAATATAATAAATGTTTCAGTGCCAATGCATTAAAAAAATACTAGTACATAAAAATGAACCCTTGCCTTTTCAAAGTTTATAATAGACACTAATTTAAGTTTATCTATAATTAAAGCAAGTAATATAAATTACCACCATAAAATATTTAACTACAATAACCAAGTACGTATTTGTGAAATTTCTCGATGACTAAATTAATTGATATTTAAATAAATTTGAAGATCCAAAACGTACCTGCTGTAAAATTTAAAAATCTACGACTAATCAAATTATTGGCAACATCGGAGGAGTTTAGTTGTGTACGCAAAGAAATGTACACGGATCCCAAAAGTGTTTTAACCTATTACGGAGTCCACTTAATCCGACGTGTTGGTCGGAGTCCACATAAAGCGCTACCCAGATAATAATATACACGGTGTATATTCGCCTGGAGTTAGTATAATACCGTTTTAGAACGGAGCTTACATTAACCGCTAGATGTATATATATATATATATATATATATATATATATATATATATATATATATATATATATATATATATATATATATATATATATATATATCTAACCTAGCCAATGAAAATTTAAAATAAACTATCTTTAAATTGATACTGTTATGACACTAACTAAATTATATTAACAAAATTTTGTACCTTTCTTTCACTGAATGCCTAAATGAACTGTTTTCCACTATATAGATTCTAATCACCACTGAATGTCTTCGTACTTCGGTTATCCTTGTTTTTGTGAAATTACTTTTTCCAATTATCAGCTTCTACCAATTTAAGATATATTTTTCTTCACCAGCATTTATAAACCACCAAGCAAACCAGCAAAACAGCATTTATATTTATTCTTCTTTTCAATATACCAATATCCAATTATTATAAGTTGATTTATACTAATCTCCAATCATAATATAATTTTAATTTCTTCCAATATTCTTCTAATATACTTTTTTAATCTTCAATAATTATTTGTGTATAATTATAAATGTGCATAATTTTTAATCTTCATTTAACTCACTATATTAAATAATTGGACTATTTGTAACTGATTGACTGTCTTGAAAATTCTGAACAATTGACTTCACTAACTAAATGAGTCTATCTTCTACTAACTTTCATAATAAACTGGCCATCTTGAATCCAAATCACGGGTATTTATATCTTTTCAATCTTCCAGAACCATCTGGTAAGAAATCATGTTCGATTTAGTTCTATTTCTTCTATATGGATGTTCTCGAAAAAAGTATCTGTTCGATCCACCGACATAATCATTATTCCAGAATGTTCCAACATAAACAAAGGTCAAATTCTGCATTCTGGAGAATTCGTTAATGTTCTATTGATAATTTTGTTGACATTTAGGCTTTTCAGATCAGAATATACACTTAAATCATTAAATATATATAAATTAAACATTTTAAACTAACATTATTATTATAACCCCACTTTATATTTGTAATTTATTAATTCCTGTCTGTCAATTTAAAGAGTATTTTTGGTTGCCTAGTCACATGGCTCACTTAAATATATCTACCACATTATAATTACTAAAATACAACTTTTTACAATTATTATATGCTAATTTCTTAAAAATGCCCTCACATAAATATATTTTTATAAAATTCTCTAGTATATAACTTATTAAAATAACCAAATATCTAATATTATCTAATGTGTAACTTATAGATTAATTTCTAATCACTATTTTTCTTTCTCCTATATCATATCAATATATATAATATATATATACATATATATATATATATATATATATATATATATATATATATATATATATATATTGACATGATATGGGAGAAATAAAAATGTTTAAAGAAAATAATTTATAAGTTATATACTAGATAATTTTAGATATAACAAGTATTTGGTTATTTTAATAAGTTAAATACTAGAGAATTTAATAAAAATTATTTATGTGAGGGATGTTTGCTTGGTGGTTTATAAATGCTGGTGAAGAAAAATATATCTTAAATTGGTAGAAGCTGATAATTGGAAAAAGTAATTTCACAAAAAACAAGGATAACCGAAGTACGAAGACATTCAGTGGTGATTAGAATCTATATAGTGGAAAACAGTTCATTTAGGCATTCAGTGAAAGAAAGGTACAAAATTTTGTTAATATAATTTAGTTAGTGTCATAACAGTTTCAATTTTGAAGATAGTTTGTTTAAATTTTACATTGTCCATAGAATTTAATTAGTTTTATAAGAATATCAATTTAAAGATAGTTTATTTTAAATTTACATTGGCTAGGTTAGATATATATGTGTGTTTCATAATAGTTATAATAAAGATAATTTAAAAAAGTACTTACAAACTAATTCTTTGAGAACCGCGATAAAAACCCTATATTATTAAAAATACTCATTGCTCATCATTCAAACAAACAATACATCATAACAATATATATATATATATATATATATATATATATATATATATATATATATATACATATATATATATAATATATATATATATATATATATATATATATATATATATATACATATATATATATAATATATATATATATATATATATATATATATATCTACGGCATAAAGTGGACTCCGCCCATGTTAAAATTCAGGTTCAAGTGAGCTCAGTGGTCAAGTGGACACCAATATACGGAGCTCACTTGACCATTCCATAATATTGGTTCTGTCGATGCGTCAACATGTAGAGTTTAATAATTTATAAAAATTTTTTGGAGCTTATAAGTACCCCTATATCATAAATGTATATCGTTTAGTTCATGTGTATATATTATAGGGGTCGTTCAGATCTTCTTCATTGTATATTTGAACCATAAGTTTATCGGTTTAAGTAAGCTCTGAGAGTTTGGCAACTGTGCGATTATACCGTATATTTTCAACATATACCCTAAACGGTATATATGGGCTCCTTATTTTTATCTCCTCTTTGTAGACAGTGTAATGTCATAAGCATTACACTGTGTAACAGAGGATATCCGATTACCTGGTATTACTACGGACTAATAGAACAGAACTGGTTTTTTAAAAAACAGGTATACAGATACAAAAGAACTTGGGCTTGTTATTTAATGGAATGGTCACTTGAATAGAAAATTTTATTTTCTCTGTATTTTTAAAAACGTTATTTTTTTATTTAATATAATTTTCTTAGTTCAATGCCGAAGTCGATGTTTTCTTAATTACAGAAATTTCGTAATATATTTTGTTTACGTAAGTGTGTCTTTGTACGTTTTATGTAAGCATCCGATTAATAAAAACTGCTTTTATTTCATCAAATGTTCTGCGATATCTTGTATAAAGTTTTTTTATTATTTTAGTTCTGGTCTTATTTGTGTAGTACATATGATATCTCGATAGAAGGTTATCTCAAAATAAATATGGTTAAGTGCTACAATAGATATTTTTGTGTTAAAATGGGTAGTAGTGTGTACAACAAGAAAGAATGCTTAATTTGTAGGGCGGAAGGACGTGCGCCTCATTTTTAGCTAAAAAGCTTGCGAAGAATACTAATTCTGGTCCTTAATTTACCTTTTAGTTTTAAACAATGATCTGTGAATGACCACGTGCGATACAAACTATTTTCAAGGAATTTATAGGAAGTCTATAGTTCAACGATTTTATGACATTACTGGATGTTCAGTTTTGTGAAACGTATATGTTAGGGAAATCGTTATTTAATTAACAATTTCCAACCCATACCGGTAGATACTAATTTTAAGAAAATTAGTATCTACCGGTATGGGTTGATCGTTTGTGTAAATGTTATACAGTGTAGGTGTCTTTATGCTACCCCAAGCGAGACCGTTCTTCATCTGCTATTCTTACAATACCATTGAGTGATATGAAAAATATTCTGTTGTGTAGGCATACGCAGATAATACAAATGGGTTAGTTATCTAAGGGGATATCATATAGTTTTTGGAGATATATCCTGTAATTTAAGGTGTCGTAAGCGGCATTTATATTGAAAAATACCACCCCTGATACCCGATATTTTTCGTACCCATCTTTGCTGTGTTGGGTAAGATTTTATATTTGTGATGTACATGATCTTTACTATCTACAGCAACTTTGGTCTTTTAATTAGAGTTTTTTTCTAATATCGATGAAATAATATTAATGATCTTGTGTAAAAATATTTTGAATAGCTGACAAAATAAATATATTCGCCGATAATTTTTGTGGTCGTTGGAGTTGTTGCCAGGTTTAAGCAAGGTAACAACTTTGGCTTGTCTATAGACTTTGGGTATCTGCATAATTTGAATATAGTTGTTCATCATCCGGATAATCCATTGTAGTGTTTTTGTTCCAGATTTCGTAATTAGCTTTGTGTTCAGATCCTCAATGTCGGTAGTTGCATTATTTTTCATTTAATATGTAGATGGTGGATCCAAGCTCAATATCGTTGAAAGGTTCTCTCAGCTGACTGGTTTTGCCTTTCTTACTTTAAGTTTTTCTTTGCTTCTTTTCCGACAAAGATAGCATGTCTATATCTATAATATGGTTTTCAGCAATCAGCTTAATACCAAATACCCCAGGTTAGGCCCTATATGTGTCTTCTGCACTAGAAATACGCCAGATTCGTGTTTAGCGCATATGTCTGATAAGTTTAAGTAAATTAAAGTTCCTTTATCTCTAGATATGCCCTTAACAGTTATAGACATAGTTATAAGAATAGTTGGTCCTAAAAAGGACCAATTTGACAAAATCATATTAAAGGGGTGACTGAAGAATTAGCCGATTAATTAAGTAATCATTACCCGGGGTATGCCCGATTACGGTAGTCTTATTAGTACTTCAATCTTCGTAAAGGCTCGTTCTTTGAACCCCATAAGTAATGCCTAATCTTTTACTTTTTATTAAAAATTTAAATTTTACATGCTCTGTATTACTTTTTGACGATATTTCGAATCAGATTTGTGTAGTAATAATTTTAGGTATTGAAGAGCCTCTTTGTGGAAAATAAATAAGTTTGTGATAACGGTCACAACTCATATATAGATAATAAGAAAATAAACAGTTAAAATAAGTGTAAAAAATACATACATACATCAGCGCCACTGTTCAAGTGATGAGTTTATCACAGATATCAAAGGTCACATTTTAATTCAAGGTTTTATTTACGTATTTTTAATATTAAAAAAGTAGGAAAATACATGTTTATGCCTTTATTTTTTTTAATCTATTCTATCTTCTTTCTAGAGTACAGCATTTTTTGAATCACTTTGTCCTCTGCTATTCTACATTAATATGATTAATTCATTATTTTCTCTTTCTTGCAGCTATTTTAATGTTGTTTATCCTGTGTATCTTCTGTATATTATTATTTCTTCTATGTATTGAAACTTAAATTTTGGTTATTATTACGATTCTCTTAACGTGTTTATTAATTGTCTTGTTTCTGCGGTACGAATATATGTGTATCATGATAGGTTGTAATGCATATTTCATTGATTGTAATTAAAGTGCTCTTTGCTTTTGCCAATTGCTTTCTCACTTACCCAGCGATAGGTCTTTTTTTTCCTCATCAACAACCTCGTCCTCGCTCGATACAGCTATTCTAAGATATTTAGATTTCACTAAATATTATATCATTTTTGGTTTTTATCTCAAATTTGCACCTTTGATGAAATTTTTATAATATTTTATATCTGATGCTTTCATATTAAACTGGAATAAAATACTTTGTAGATAATCTTTATTCGTTTTGAGTACACTTTTTTTTAGAACCTAGTACATAAAATAATAAATATTTGGCTGTTCAGTGTTTTCTAAGTATGTAAAACATAAACAGACTTACATATTAGATTATACATTTAATAAGAATGTGTCCAATATCAAATCTTCATAATTCATATCCGAAATTGGACAGTATAATTTTATCACCCAGTAGACCGAATGAATCTATTTGTTATTAAATACACACACGTAGTTAATTAGGTTACATACACATTTGGTCAATTATAAATAATAATTTGGACATCAGTCAAAAGTACTGACAAAGTTAAACAATTTACATAAATTAAATACACATATCACGCTAGGTACGCGAAAAATATTGACCCAAATAGAATTTATATAAAACTAATATCTCTTGACTAGAAAGCATTCAATCAATATTCACTCAACGAACATATAGTCTTCAACGATCAACTTCATCAGTCTCTACTCAAAGTAATCCCGGGTCTACACCCATAGTGTACGTCTCAACAATAAACTCTGCTACTATTATTTGGTGTTTCCATTACAACAGAACGAACATCTTCACTGAGCCAACGAAGGGGAATTTGTTCATGGTCCTATCGAGAAACAGAATACTTCAAGGAAGTTTGAGAGAGCCTATACAGTCCACGCCAGCAACACCCTCAGTAGCAGAGAGAGACCACTAGACCCGGGAGAACGAGAGCAGTACCAAAGCCAAGAGCCATACTAGAGCCGAGAGCAGTACCAGAACCGAGAGCAGTACCAAAGCCGAGAGCCATACTAGAGCCGAGAGCGGTACTAGAGCCGAGAGCGGTACCAAAGCCGAGAGCCATACTAGAGCCGAGAGCGGTACCAAAGCCGAGAGCCATACTAGAGCCGAGAGCGGTACCAGAGCCGAGAGCAGTACCAAAGCCGAGAGCCATACTAGAGCCGAGAGCGGTACCAAAGCCGAGAGCCATACTAGAGCCGAGAGCAGTACCAAAGCCGAGAGCCATACTAGAGCCGAGAGCAGTACCAAAGCCGAGAGCCATACTAGAGCCGAGAGCAGTACCAAAGCCGAGAGCCATATTAGAGCCGAGAGCAGTACCAAAGCCGAGAGCCATACTAGAGCCGCAGAGCAGCCAAAGGACAGGACCGATTGCAGAACCCACCAGAAGCGAGGGATCCTCAACGTCTAAGAACACAAAAAACCGTAAGTTTTTGAATAATTACAAAATCTTCCAACTTTTACAATCTTACAATTTAACAAGTTTTTTTTTATTACAATTTAACAATTTAGAACAACAATCTCCACTCTATCAATCGTATAATAATGTACTTTAGAATGCATACCATTTAAATAATACAGAGAATTGATAAAACAAAAATAAACGTCATTCACAACTATAATTAACTAAACAGTAATTTTGTATGACAATTTGAAAAAAGAAACGTTCATACATATAGCTTGCTTTTAATTACAATTAAATATTTTATTTCGAAAAATTAAAATAATTACGTAGCAAATAATTTCATTTATTTTGATAACAATATATATATATATATATATATATATATATATATATATATATATATATATATATATATATATATATATATGTATATATATCATTATAAGAGTGTGTGGATTACATCTTGACCTACCTCAATGCAAAGAATAGCACAGCAGGCAAGGTCAAACTCATATTTCGCTAAATTGCACATTCCGATAGAAAAGAAAGTGTTATAATACAGGTATACTTATTTAATACATAACGTACATTTAGTATTGTCTAATATATTTGCCGCTGAATGTAAAAATTTTTAAAATAATCATGGAGAGTCTATACGTTAAGCAAGCGGAAATAGGAACAGAAATAGTGAAACTCGTTTCAAATACAAAAAAGGATTCCCAATCTCGGAAAAATCAACAATACATCCGGGATAGACAGGAAAAATTAGAAGAATATTGGGCAAAATTTTTAAATAACCACGAAAAGCTGCTAGAAGGGGGTATAACGAAAGAAAAATATTTTGAAACAAAATACTATGATCAGGTATTTAAGACATACATTGAGGGGAAAACCCTGTTGGAAGAATATGGAAGGGTGCTGAAAAGAGGAAAAGCACCGAAAGTAAAGGAGATACAGATAAGAAAACAAAGAATCGAGGAATTATTACGGCCAGAAAATGAACAAGACTTGCAGGAGGATGAAGAATTGCAGTCAGAGTTAAGAGAATACATGGAAAAGGTGAATACACTAATGATTGAAGCAGCAGTAAATGAGGAACTGGACGCTACAGATATTGGAGAAGTAGAGAGAATAAATCATCTAAAGAGGAAAGTCAGGGAAGTTTTAAAGAAAATAAGGCCAGGAATGCAACGGCCAGAAAGCACACAGAGGAGGGACGGTGTGACATTGCCGCAGGTAAAAATCCCTGTGTATGAAGGCAGATATGAAACGTGGAGAACTTTCCACGATCTGTTTACTAAAGTAATACATGAAAACGACCAGTTATCAAACGCAGAAAAAATGCAGTACCTAAAAACTCAAGTAAGAGGGGAAGCCAACAGAATGATACAACACTTAAACATATCCGAGGCCAACTACGAAGTGGCCTGGAACATGCTAAAAGATAGGTATGAGAACCCAAGGATGATATTGTTTAAATTAATAGACAGGATGCTACTAGCGCAGGAAGTAAAGGAATCTTCTGCTAGAGCATTGAAATCACTACATGACACCTTCCACGAAAGTCTGGAAGCCATAGGAGGGTTAGGAACAGACACGGAAGCGTGGAGCCCATTGATAGCCCGAATTATCATAACGAAATGGGACAATGAAACTAGGAGGCTGTACGAAAACCACATTGGAGACAGTAGAGAGATACCGACGTACAAATCGACACAAACATTCCTACAGCGAAGATTTCAGACACTGGAACTGCTGGAGTCAGAAAAAAGACAAGAGAAGCAAGGAGGATCTCTTAGGAAACCAAGAACACATTGCGTGATATGCAACGGAGATCACGGAGTACCGAACTGCAGAGAATTTCAGGAACTCAATGTAAGAGACCGGAACAGGATAATAAAAGAAAAAGGATTGTGTACAAACTGCCTAGCACATAAAAAAGAAAAACAATGTTATTCACAATATAGGTGCAGACACTGTGGCGGAGACCACCGCCATATGTTGCATTATGAAAAAGGAAACACAAGCAACAAAAGAAACTCCAATGAAACGAAACGAGAACAAACACAAGAAAGAAATGGAAGAGATTCAAACAATAGAAGAAACGGGTACCAAGCTGATAGGTACAGAGGAGGAAATAATAATCCATACAACGCCAGAGAACAAAATAACGGAAGGCGAGAAAATACACAAGATACCAATGGGCCTAGGAATAGCAACGACCAGCAAAGAGGGCAGAATTCAGTAAACTGTGCAAGCCATAAGGAAGGTGAAGCATTACTAGCGACAGCTGTGGTATGCATAAGAGATGCGAAAGGAGATTCACACATAATGAGAGCACTAATCGACCAAGGGTCACAATGCGCATTTATAACGGAACAAGCTGCGACGACGCTAGGAACAACAAGGAAGCCCATACAGGCGACCATATCCGGGATAGGCTCGTCAGGAGAAAAAACAGCCAACTGGAGTATGAAACTTTTAATCGAAACTCATTACGAAAGTGACTTCGAGATGGAAATAGAAGCACTAGTACTACCGAAGATAACAAGGAATTTACCGGAAAAGGATATAATTCTACCGGACTATAACGAGAAAAATGCAATGCTGGCAGATCCAAGATATTACAAGGTAGGGAAGATAGACTTACTACTGGGAGTAAAAGAATACAGTTACATATTGACAGAAGGGATGCACAGAATAAGTAATGGACTCCTGAGTCAAAACACCAAACTAGGATGGATAGTTTCGGGAATAGCACGAGAAAGGGAGAATATAAAAGCAGAAGTATGCTGTATGATATCAAGACAAGAAATGGACGTACAAATAAAGAACTTCTGGGAATTAGAAGAAGTAAATCAGGATACAAGTTTCTCAGTGGAAGAACAAGAATGTGAAGAACTGTATCGACAGACTGTAAAAAGGAATGAAGAAAGGGAGATACGAAGTAAAAATTCCGTTTAGGGAAGACGTCGCAAAGTTAGGAGAATCTAAACAGCAAGCATTCGCCAGATTGATGCAACTAGAAAGGAAGTTTGCAAAAGACAAACAGTTAGAAGCGAATTACAGACAATTCATGGAAGATTATGAAAACCAAGGTCATATGGTAATAGCAGAAAACCAGGGAGATGGGTACTACTTACCTCATCATCCAGTGAGAAAAGAGGACAGTACTACAACGAAAATAAGAGCCGTGTTTGACGCATCAAGCAAAAGCTCATCGGCAGTAAGCCTGAATGATATTATGCACACAGGGCCGAAATTACAACAAGACTTGACAAATATACTATTACGATGGAGATCCAATAAGGTAGCATACTCAGCGGATCTGGAAAAAATGTTTAGACAAATCAGAATGGCAGAAGAAGACCAAAAATATCAAAAAATTTTGTGGAGAAAGGACACAAAGGACCACATACAAGAGTATAACTTAACGACAGTGACATACGGCACGGCCGCAGCACCCTTTTTAGCGTTAAGAACAATACAACAATTACAAGAAGACGAAGGAGCGAGGTTCCCGTTGGCATCGAAAATTGTAAAAGAAAACATGTATGTAGACGATATACTAGGAGGAGCTGAGACAGTGCAGGAAGCAGAAACAGCCCAAAAGGAATTAATACAACTGTTCAGAAAAGGAGGTTTCACTCTTAGAAAATGGTTGAGCAACGAAGAAAAAATAATGGAGAACGTACCGGAGGATATGAGGAACGTAGACTCGAAGGCATTCAAACAAGAAGAAGTACGGAAAACGTTAGGAATACACTGGTCACCTAAAGAGGATATAATCACATTCAAAATAGGGATAACGACGGCAAAGAAAATAACGAAAAGACACGTACTGTCAGAAGTAGCAAAACTATACGACCCACTGGGATGGATAGCACCTGTAGTAATTCAGGCGAAAATGTTCATACAGGAATTATGGGAGCAAAAGACCAGTTGGGATAAAGAATTAACTAGCAACCAACAAAGCAGGTGGAATACATACCAGGCGCAATTAGTAAATCTGGAGAAAATAACATTGCCCAGGTGGAACAACTTAAGCAAGATAAACAGAGTAGAACTGCATGGATTTGCAGATGCGTCTATGAAAGGATATGGAGCGGTAATCTACTCAAGGGTATTAGGCCCAGAAATTAAAACGAATCTAATGATAGCAAAATCGAAAGTCGCACCATTGAAAGGGAAAACGACGTTACCGAGGCTCGAGCTGTGTGCCGCGGTACTACTAGCAAATTTAATGAAGAAAACCCTACAAGCATTGAACAGGGAAAACATTGAGGTATATGCATGGTCGGACTCAACGATAACCCTGGCTTGGATAAGGGGATCATCAAAAAGGTGGAAAATGTTCGTCGCCAACAGAGTAGAGGAAATAAGACGCGTTATAGGACCGAAAAATTGGCATAAGGTAGATACAAAGGAAAATCCAGCGGACATCCTCTCACGTGGAAGTACCGCATCAGAATTATTAGAAGCAGAGCTATGGTGGAAGGGACCAACTTGGCTGACTAGTAACAAAACTTTAACTCAGGAATCAGAAGAAATACCAGAGACAAATGAGGAGGAAGTCAAAATGAAAATAACGGTGCACACGACAACGATAAAGGAGGACATATGCGAGAGATTCTCAAATTTAGAAAGAATGAGAAGAGTACTTTCATATTGTAGGAGATTTGCAGACAAATGCAGAAAAAAGAAGGACAATGGACAAAGTCAGCTTACAGTCCAAGAATTAGAGGAAACTCTATTAAAGGTGATAAAGCACACACAGCACGCCTACTTCAAACCAGAAATAAATAAGCTGGAGAAGAAACAGCAATTAGACAAGAAAAATAAATTAGCGTCATTGGTACCATTCCTGGATAGACAAGGAATTCTAAGAGTCACCGGAAGACTGAGACACACGAATCTAAAGTACGGAGAAAAACATCCGATAATTTTGCCAAAGGATAGTGCATTAACAAAGTTACTTATAACAGATAGTCACGCAAGAAATCTACATAGCGGATTACAACAAACACTACAGTACATAAAAAGGAAATACTGGATAATCAACGGCAGAAGAACCGTGAAAGATCATCTAGCAAAATGTTTAAGGTGCAGGAGGTATAAAAGCCAAACAGCACAACAATTAATGGGAGATCTACCGAAAGACAGAGTGAACCCGAGTCATCCCTTTACTAACACAGGGATAGATTATGCCGGGCCAATAAAAATAAGTACCACGAGAGGCAGAGGACAGAGGAGCTATAAGGGCTACATCTCAGTATTTGTGTGTCTGTCAACGAAGGCAGTACACTTTGAGGTAGTAAGCGATATGTCTACGGATGCTTTCATCGCAGCGTTCAAGAGATTTACGGCACGCAGAGGACAGTGCAACAACGTATACAGCGATAACGGAACCACATTCGTAGGAACAGCAAATTTGTTGAAAAAAGAAAATCAAAAAATAGATGACGAGATAAAACAAGGATTACGGGCACTAGGTACCCAGTGGCATGTCATACCTGCATATGCACCACATTTCGGAGGATTATGGGAGAGCGCAGTGCGAATAATGAAATATCACTTGAAAAGAATCATCGGGGAAACAGTTCTAACATATGAAGAATTGAGTACGGTGCTGGCACAAATAGAAGCATGTATGAACTCGAGACCATTATGTGGGTCATCAGAAGACCCTGAAGGGAAAATAGCCCTGACACCAGCTCACTTCCTTATAGGGAGAGAAATTATATCACCAAATCGGGAAGAAGAGCTTACGACTTATTTGAAGATGCCGACGAGGTGGAGATTAGTGGAGAAAATAAAAAGAGACTTCTGGAAAATTTGGAAACAGGAATACTTGCACCAATTACAACAGAGAAATAGATGGCATAAGGCGCACCCTAACATAAAAGAAGAAGAAATAGTTATAATTAAAGAAGAGGATACACCTCCAGGCAGATGGCCATTAGCGAGGGTAACAGAAACACACCCTGGAGCGGAGGGATTAACCAGAGTAGTAACAGTGAGAAAGGCAAACGGGAAACTGACTAAAAGACCCATACATAAGCTAATACGACTGGAAGAAGAGAAACAGGAAAAGCCGAAAAAGGCAGCAGCACTAAGATGGAAGAAAATACTAGTAGCTATAATGTTTTTAACGATGTTAAAACCCATAAAGGCAGAACCGTATAAAATATATAATCCGGTACCAGGATTTTCACAGAAGACCTTGGAGAGGTCGTCATAGACCGGGGAACATTTCGAATAAAGGTGTTACTCGAAAAAGGAAGAATTCGAACAGAGCACCAACTAATAGGAAATATGATACAAGGCGTACGAGAACTGTGTCATGAGATAAAAATCGTGAATTGTAAGGATATAATAGAGAAATTGGAGGAAGGACAAAGAAAGGCGGAGTCAGTAAGCGAGGGGCTGACAGTAGAAATAAAAGGAAGGGAAAGAAGAGGAATATTAGGAACAATATTAACCTCAGTATTTGGAGTCAATGACGAAGCCTACAGTAACATTGAAGCATTAGATAATAACCAAAAGGAGCTAATAAAGGGATCACAGCACCAGGCGAAGATAATGTTAGAAACAATAACATCAATCAATCACACAGAGAACAGGATAAACGAGCAAATGAACAAGTTTAACAAAGCACTAATCACAGGTCTACAAGAAATATCTAAAGGACTTAACGAAGTAGAAGACAAAGCACAAAAACTAGAAACCGAATATAGCACGTTACGAATACAAACGATAGCATTACAAGTTATGGACTTCATAAACGAATATACTCAATTTTACGAGGGAATATTAAACCTTCACTATAACCACGGACACTTCATTGATATAGTGAAACCGGGTGAAATAACCAAATTAATAGGGAAAGCAGGGCAGATACTGCCTCAAGGGGTCGAAATACGACGACAACCCATAATAGAAACAGAAGTCAGTCATGACGACAGATATATAACAGTCATCGGCTACTTCATAGTGACAGGGAAAAATAAGTACAGCATGCTCAAAGTCACAGCCATACCACTTAACGTTGAGGGGTCGGTGTTGCGCACATTTGTCGCCCCAAGGAATCTACTGGTCGTAGATTATAACACACTGCACTACTTCGAATTGACCACGGAAGATAGAGAAAGGTGCTTACTGTTGACAAAGGCGCAGATAGCGTGCTCACCAACGGCTATAAGAAACATGGATACCCAACCAAACTGCATACTAGAAGAAATTTATGAGCGATCTAAGAATAGCACATGTCCAGTGGTAGCCAGGACAATACAGACAGCTCCATGGAGTAAGATGGGTACTCCCAACCTCTGGCTAGTTATCACGCCAGTCACGATACACATATCCATTATTTGCGATGGAAATCGGAGCGAAAGAGTACTGGAACGAGTCACATTCCTGAAGCTTTCACCCAAATGTATCGCCCAAACGAAAAATATTACATTACTCCCCACTAGCAGTGGGGTGGACAGAGCAGTGACGAGTTACCTGAAGTCGCCAATCACTCCCGTGGCCCAACTGGTGGCGAGGACACCCCGCAAGTTTAACACGCCTCTAAACACCTACCTTGACATACCAGGAGGAGAGCTACGTCATGTGTTACTTGAGGAGGAGAGTCTGGAACAAGAAATGACGCATACGCAGTGGCGATCGATTCACGAATCTAATTGGCATTATTTTGTGGCCACCGGGATCATTACTATAATGGTAATAATTGGGATACTCACGTTATGGAAGTACCGTCCTGTTGCACGACTATGTCGTTCAGGGAATCCACAAACTCAGACTAACGAACAGGAAGTACCTGTATTAGTTAGTAATCGGCACAACAATGTACGGTCGACTTCCCAAGTTGACATCCCACTTTCCACATTTTCATCCAATTGCCCTAATTTTAATCTAGAGATAGAGTCGGACATTGATAGCTAGGGTACGGTTGGAAGATTATTGATTATTCTTAAACTATTTATAATTTATCATGTTTGAATTTTACTATGTTATGTAATACTTATATGTAAACTTTGAGTATTGACACTTGGGCCAGATTGCCCGATTCCGCAGTATGTCCAATATCAAATCTTCATAATTCATATCCGAAATTGGACAGTATAATTTTATCACCCAGTAGACCGAATGAATCTATTTGTTATTAAATACACACACGTAGTTAATTAGGTTACATACACATTTGGTCAATTATAAATAATAATTTGGACATCAGTCAAAAGTACTGACAAAGTTAAACAATTTACATAAATTAAATACACATATCACGCTAGGTACGCGAAAAATATTGACCCAAATAGAATTTATATAAAACTAATATCTCTTGACTAGAAAGCATTCAATCAATATTCACTCAACGAACATATAGTCTTCAACGATCAACTTCATCAGTCTCTACTCAAAGTAATCCCGGGTCTACACCCATAGTGTACGTCTCAACAATAAACTCTGCTACTATTATTTGGTGTTTCCATTACAACAGAACGAACATCTTCACTGAGCCAACAAAGGGAATTTGTTCAGAATGTCTAATATCTAAATTTAAGATTTTATATCTCAAAATATGTGATAGCAAATTGCTATATAAAAGTACGAGGCAATATTCTCATGCTGTGAGCTTTGCTACTCTATTGCTTTTATGGACGTCTCCTCTATTTCTATTCACAATTCTTTAATTTTTTTAACGCATAAGCGATTTTTAATTTGTTGTCAATATTTTTGAGGTGTGTTTTAATGAAATTGACATTAATTTGATATTTTCCATTTTATTAGTACTGATGGTATATGACTAGCATCTGTTGGTACTATATATCAATTTCAACATGTGGAAGCGAGAGCACTTTCCTGTTAGTAATTCCAGTGTCAATTATGACGAAACCAGAAATAACCCATAATATTCTCCCCGTGATCTTAGTACATATTTCCGTTGATTGAATATTATAGGGTATCCAATATTTCAATCAACGGTATTTCAGAGTGATTTTTATTAATTTTTATATATATTTGCAAAATGGAGAAGAAAGTTCAGTACAGGCGGTTAAACAGCTGATCTGTCAATTTAGAAGTAAGAGCAAGTACCAACTTTCTGAAAAGTATACCCATACACAAAAGTGATGATAAAATGTACTGCACAAACTGTAGCGGTAAAAGCTATATATAAGCTATATATTAATAATTAGGATATACAGTATTTTTTCTAATACACCTGGAACGATTGAGTGAATAGGTGAACTATCAAATAGGAGACCATTAGTGTGGAATTAGAACAACTTAATAAATCGTTGATCAATTATTCACTATTAGGCAGTTAATGAGAAATGTTAGGAATACAAAAAAAAAACATTAAACTAGTTATTTATAGATTTTAAACAAACACATGATATAATCATAATAATAAAACTATAGAATACTATGGCAGAACAAGGCTTATCTAAGAAATTAATTAATTTAACAAGGAGTAATCTACAAGTAAAGTATGATTTCACGGAAAACTGGACAAAGTGCTTTAAAAAAGGTAAACGAATTAGCGTAGGTAACAGCTGTTTTGAAACCGAAATATTATGAGACGAATTGGGGATATTATATTACATAAACTAAACCGCTTGTCTACAAAAATTATCAGGAAAATATGATACGACAGGAAAGACTAATGACTTTACAACTAATTGCCATATAAATATCACTTTACGCAAATAGGATAATTTTGTATAATATAAGACATAAGATATATGTAATTCATATATTATAAATTATACCTATATAGATACAAATAGTAAAATAAAATTACAACTATTATACACTATAGTAAATACTTATTTAGATAAACGTAAAATATTCCACTGAACGTTAATAATAAATGTTATAAATAAAGGTGCTTTTCAATTCGCGGTAAAAGATTTAATAGAGTTCAGCACACAAGATAAATTCGTAACAAAATTCATATACCAGTAAACGGTACTCGATACAGCAGAAAAGTGATTTTGGCAATAAATATGTAGGTTTTATAATAATAGCTTTAAAATTAAATGTTTAGTGAAAATCTCTACGCGACTTTAATGCATTAAATATTTTAATTAAAAATCGACATATCTATTAAAATTAGACAGTAAAAAATTATGTCATTAAAGATTGATTTATAAATTATTGTAGTTTAAATTCAACTTCGCTATGAAACAAATATTGTATGTCATAAACTGCAGTAATCGAAAAATTACAAAGACCTTCCTGTTGTACAGAGTTTTCTTTAATTAATAGGGTAACAAACATTATAATCCTACCGAAGGGGCTTCTACTTTCATAAACTGTTACACGATTACTCTATCCGATGTACGTACATTTATGGACTAAATGTTTCAGTGCCAATGCATTTTAACAAAAAATACTAATTAATAAAAATGGAAACTGAACTTTTCAAAGTTTATAATAGACACTTTCTTATGTTTGAAAATATATAAAGCAAGTAATATAAATTACCGCCTTGTTTATTAAAACTAAAAAGTAAAATAAAGTTAAAGTTTATAATAGATACTTTCTTATGTTTGAAAATATATAAAGCAAATAGTCCTGAAATTCCTCCATGACTAAATTGATGGATATTTAAATAAATTTCAAGTTCCAAAATGTACCTGCTGCAAAATTTGAAAATCTACTACTATTACAATTATTGGCAACATCGCAGGAGTTTAGAAGTGTACGCAAAATGGTAAATACGGATCCCAAAAATGGTTTATCCTGTTGTGGAGTCCACTTAATCCTACATGTTGGTCGGAGTCTACATAAAGCGCTACTCAGATAATAGTATACACGGTGTATATTCTACTGGAGTTAGTATAATACCCTTTTAGAATGGAGCTGACATTATCCACTAGATGTATATATATATATATATATATATATATATATATATATATATATATATATATATATATATATATATATATATTGTTATGATGTATTGTTTGTTTGAATGATGAGCAATGAGTATTTTTTAATAATATAGGGTTTTTATCGCGGTTCTCAAAGAATTAGTTTGTAAGTACTTTTTTAAATTATCTTTATTATACCTATTATGAAACACACATATATATCTAACCTAGCCAATGTAAATTTAAAATAAACTATCTTTAAATTGAAATTCTTATGAAACTAATTAAATTCTATAGACAATGTAAAATTTAAACAAAATATGTTCAAAATTGAAATTGTGATGACACTAATTAAATTATATTAACAAAATTTTGTACCTTTCTGTCACTGAATGCCTAAATGAACTGTTTTCCACTATATAGATTATAATCACCACTCAAATGTCTTCTTCTCAGCTTCGGTTATCCCTGTTTTTGTGAAATTACTTTTTCCAATTATCAGCTTCCACCAATTTAAGATATTTTTCTTCACAGCATTTATAAACCACCAAGCAAACCACCAAACAGCATTTATATTTATTCTTCTTTTCAATAATATATATATATATATATATATATAGATCTAGCGGTTAATATGAGCTCCGTACTAAAACGGTATTATACTAACTCCAGGAGAATATACGTCGTGTAGCGCCATATGTAGACTCCGATCAACACGTCGGATCAAGTGGACTCCGTAATATGATAAAACATTTTTGGGAACTTTTGGGAACCGTATATAACTTTTTGCGTACACTTTTACACTCCTGCGATGTTGCCAATAATTGTATTAGTAGTAGATTTTTAAATTTTATAGCTGGTACATTTTGGAACATATTATTTGCTTTAATTATTTTCAGATTTAAAAAAGTACCTATTATAAATTTGGAAAAGGCTAGTTTCCATTTTATATATTATTATTTTTTGTTAAAATGCATATGCACTTTTAGTCTCTAAACGAACACACTACTTGACCAATTAAAGTAACATTAAAAGTACATTGAAAATCAAATGTATGTAAGTATCTGAGAAAAAATTTCTCAAACGGTATTAATAGTCAAGTAGATGTTAAACAGCATCTGACAAAGCATGCCGAACCGTAGAGTGCCTACTGTTAAATATATAAAATATGGATATTTAAAAAAAAATACAGCTCGTTCCAAAAAGAATTGTAAATATAACCTCAATCTAAAATAAGAAGAAACGTGGAAGAAAAAAATAGTGGTTAAGAGCGTAGGCGCAAAATTTCAGGCCAATGTTTTTTAAATGCAATCATTTTTTTTTTCGAATCCTGAGAAAACTAAAAAATATTTTTGAAAAATTTAAACGCAGAATGAAAGATTACATTATTACCGAGGGCCGAAAGTCCCTTAGAATAAACGAAAAGTTTTTTTGAATGAGATATTTGAAATTAAAAATCACACTAAATTTTCTCTTTTTTTTTCACTCCTGTGACTTATTAAAATAAATATTATAGAAGTTTTCAGGGACTTTCGACCCTCAGTAATAATGTATTCTTTCATTTTGCGTTTAAATTTTTCAAAAATACTTTTTTGGATTAGAAAAAAATGAATGCATTTAAAAAGCATTGGCCCGAAATTTTGCGACTACGCTTTTAACCTAAATACAGAAAATCAAACAGAAGATGTGATTTGATGTTTTAAAAAAATCTGACACTGAAAACCCTATGAAAAACATTTCATAGTATATAGATATTGAGCGCGGCGATGCTTGTACCATCTGCTGGTCTTTATCGGAAACTTTTACCACTATTTGTATAAGATTTTGGGCAAGGTTAGGTGACAAGTATCACACCACGAAAAGTAGTTTTATTTTCTAATTTGTTCAACAATCAAAATGTGTTGCTGTATGTCTAGATGTGCCAATACAACAAAGGATAATAAAAATAAAGCACAGGTCAGGGTATCAAATTTTAATATTTTCCATGCGATAATCATTATATACCAGTGTTGAAATATACGTAAGGTATTTAAAAACAAATATTAATATTATTTATATGAAACTGTTGTTTCAAAGAATGGAACTATTTAAAACAGTTTAATTTTCCTTGAATTTGTAAAATTAACCACAAACCATTTACTTTTTTAAATGTCCGAGTACATCTGGCCCCTATCGAAAAACCAAGTAAACCAATAGAACTCAGAGTTCAGTACCTATTATGAAGATCTTGAAACGATGGTGGCAATAAAAACAACATATGCATGAATCATTATGAAAGATATAAATAAAAGATTTGGCAACGGCATAGGCACGAAGTAAATATGTGAAAGTACTAAAAATAAAAATGGAGAAACCTTAAAAATGTGTGCGCATAAAATGAATATACAATTAATAACATATTTTAGTAACCAAGATCAATGAAAGTATACTTTTATTAAGCGGACCCAAATCAATGATATACTACATTTTGTCAAACAAAAATTTTCATTACAAACAAGTATTAAACAGGAAAAATTAACAGTGGACAAAAATTAATTCAATTATAAAGAAATATAAACAAACCATAAAAATTTGATGATTTGAAGGAAAAAATCTATCAAATTAGGCTAGAGCAATAACTGAAACAAAAGAATCAAGTGGAAACAATGTCATATTAATTTGAAAAATTATAATACCAACATAAAAACAGAAATAAAAGAGGCTCTATGAGAAAGAAAAATAAACACACTTTATTGAAAGAGGTAAAAGTAAAATGATAAGTAAAACAAAATGCTTATATAAAATGTAGACCGCCGGAGGGTTTGAAACAGATGTGAAAGAGAGCAAAAACCAAATCAAAGAATTGATAGAGATTAAGTACATCCCTAGAGAAGAATGAATAACATATCACAGACAAATAAACGGAACAACAGAAACTGAGAATAAACTTGTAACTCCAGAAATATTATTAAATTAATCAACACAAATCTTACGAACTGAAATACGAGATACAATCACACAGTTAATAAATACAACCCCCATGAAAAAAATACAGTAGAGTATGACTACTTTTGTGTTCTAGCACTATAGTAAGAAAAAGTTAAAAATCTAAATACCTACATAATTATATTAACGAAAAGTTAATAAAAACTTCTGTTTGTTAGCGGCAAGAGAAAGCGTATGTCAGAATATATTTATCATGAAAAATTTTGTTAATATTACAGTATGTAATATACTACAATGACAAAAATACTTTTATATCTTTGCTTATGGCATATTTTTAAAGTAAAGCTTCTCTACTCGCATTGTATTACTTTTTTTTATCTCTACAGTAAAATGCCGAGGTGAGCGTCACGGAACTAGCGCCACAAGATGGCGTCGTGAAGGGTAACTTCATAGAATAGCGGTTCTTGACATCGATTCACTACTCTTGATCAATCCGTTTTTAGTCATCATATATTTACTCTAAAAATAACTAACAAAATATAGACATTAAACGAGAAGTAAAAATTAAAAGAATAAATGTCACTAGAAGATTTGATTTGTAACGATTATCAAAATTTAATAAAAGTCATAAATGTTATTTGATTAATAACAACATTAAATCAATGTATGTTGTCTGTTGACAACATATATCTGAGATTGGAGGGTAAACCGTTAGGGAGGGTCGACAAAAAAGAGGAAATAATGGTCAAAATTGAAATACCTCGAAATGAAACGATAAATACTCTCTTCTACGAGTCATCATGCAAGGAATAGTAGAAAGAAGAAAAGTCTTGGAAAGAAAGAAAAAATCTGGCTGAGAAATATTAGAGATTGGACCAACCTCAGTGTTGAACAAATATTTCACGTTGCAAAAGATAGGTAAGAGTTTAAAAAAGTAATCGCCAATCTTCAATATTGCCTTCATTATATTGTGCCGTATTCATAAAATACGGTTCAATAAGAAAATAAAGCTTAATATGTTTGTACTTATTATATTCATGAAAAAAATATCTAGTAAAATAAAGTATCTAAGTAAAATTTTACACGTTTCCATGGCCTTGTAGTGAAATTTTACTTCTTATTACGATATCGGATCCTGTAAAATTTTAAATACATTAAATTTACCGTAAATTATAAAACATATTCTTAGATTAAAATGAAAACTTCTTAGTATTTAGGTAATAAACCGTTCACAATTATGTGATAATGTGTAGGTGTCAATATTCTTTTAAATATATTTATAAAGTTGTGCAGACATCGCGACATTGCACGATCATGTGTGTTACGGTTTCATCTTTTATATAAACATCGATAGTTTTTAGCTTTGGGTGTATCAGTTTGGGATTTATTTAGTTTGGGATTTGTATGTTCGTATCATATAAGTTGTCTAGTTATTATAGCGTATATAATGTCGTATGTTAATTCCATTTTATTTAACAATAAAACACTGAAAACTTTGTTTACAAAATTTCCACAAAATTAATTATATCTTATCACTACAGATGTTTCGGCAGAGTGCCTTTCTCAAGTCTCAAGTTTCTCGAATCCATCAATAATCCATTGTATTTCTTATACTTTTATTTTAATCCCTTCCAATCAAGATTTTGAAGCAGCTTTGCTCCATTAGTCCATTTTTGTTGCTTTTTGTCACTGTTTCTCCTTTCTCTTTATCATCATCGTTACGTAGCGCTACAACATTGGGTGAGTCTTCGCTAACTTTTCTCCGAGTTGATCGATTATCCACGAATCTGTAATCAAACGAAATGTTAATTTTTTGAGATATGATTTGATGTTTTCTCTCCATTGCATACTGAGACGCCCAAGTGGCATTCTTTTGTGCTAACTTCCTTCCATACCAGTTTTACAAGTTTGACATCTTGACGTCTATGCATGTGTCCGATCTACCTTAAGCAATTTATTTTCCTGAACAATATCGTTATAAGAGCTTTCTTTATTCAGTATATGTTCTTATTCTATACAGATTGGTAAGCGATATGATAATGAGGTTAAAACATTTTTCTTATTATTTTCTTTCATATATTCGTAGTTCTTCCCTATTTTGTCCATGATTCGCATCCATGTATTAAAATAGATCTAAAGTTTGAATTATGCGCTGTGATTCTTTAATATTTTATCTAGATGTATTGAATTGGTCTCTTCTGTTGATTCGCTTGTAATTGGTTTTCATTTCGTTGATTATAAGTGAAACATTTTTCGTACTCTCTTCACTTTATTGAAGTTTGTGGACGGGAGAGTTCCTTATGAGATCTATATCATTAGTATATGCTAGGAGTGCTTTGTCCCATGGGCCGTTAATGGATTACATCTTAAATAGGCGTTATTTCTATTTTAGTAAGCTGTTCATTAAATCTGTAATTTAGAATCATTTGCGAGACTGTAGAAGAATCTGTATTTTATTCGACTGTTTTATAACACAGAGTTTCTTGGAACATATTTTCATCTTTGGTTTCCCGTATCATTATTACAAGGATTTTGCTGGATATTGACATAGTGAACCCGGTGGTATGTACATGATGTTTTCATAACCAACGTTCAAAAATTTTTCTTACTGTAAATTCATGATTATTTTACTAGGAAATATAGTGTTGTTTAATAATAATAAAGTTCAAGCAACAATTCCTATATGCATTAACTCGGTAATGATAATTCTGCTTCTCATTATCTAACAATTAGCCAGTCCAGAACTATACGCCTTATTATGGTACTGATATTGCTACTGCTCCTCATAAGTGAATAGAATATGCAAGAAAGGTTTTGACAATTTAATAGGATTTTGTGTGTTAGAATATTATTTCTCCGAGAAAGTGAAGAATAACTATTTGCTATCCGGATTGAATCCATAAATTAAATAATAGAATGCTATAAAATAATGCTAGTAGCAGCAAAAAAGGGGTCTAATAGTCACTAATGAGAAAATCAAATAAATGTTCTTAAACATACAAAAGAGAGGATCTAGAGTAGGGCATAACGAAACAATAAAGCCATATAATTTTAAAAGATTGCAACGTCTTAGATAGATAGATAGATAGATAGATAGATAGATAGATAGATAGATAGATAGAACGTTTATTGACCACTTTACATAAAGTTTGAAGTCCGTATAAAAAATACAATAAAAGATATAATAATGTAAACTTAAAATTAACTTAACCATATTGGCTAAAGTAATATACATATGTAAGTATTAGCAGAAGAATTAAAATTAAAAATTTAAGATAAAAAAATCTCTAACCAAAAAAAAAAACAAACCTAAACTGTCACATAAAAAATCTTTGAAATATGGAAGTAACAAAAATGTGCAAATAATTAAGAATATTCCCGAATCGATGACTAAATAAACTAATACATAAAACTTAGTACATTTTAATAGCAATAATACAATGTGATATGTAGATAGTAAATCGACAGTATTCTGACCAAACTGGGTACACGTTATAAAGGTGTATTGAGGTATTCTGTCTTTGAGTAAAAACAATATGTTAAAAAATGCTTTCTGATCCTATTTTTAAACAGTGGTGGAGACAGAATTTTTATTTCGTTAGGCAGATAGTTATACAAGTGAATATCAATTGAATTCTTTGTGCTCTTTGATAGTCTGAATCGTTGTGACCTAATTAAATCCCTCGATCTTGTTAGATGATCATGTAATTGGGAGTTTATAGTAAACTTATTTTTATTATCGTGAATTTCCAACAGTGTTGCATACATATAAAGCGAAGGTAGAGGCATAATACCCATGTTCAAAAATAATGGTTTACAATGATCCCTTAAATCCGCTCCAGCAAGTAGATATCGTAGATAATGTTGTCACATAAAAAATAAAAGGGAATATTCAGGTAGCTAACTCATGTATATATATAACCCTTATAACACTTTTAAATCCAGAAGTCTAATTCGAATCTCTAAAATCAGGATATCTAAAATAGTGATTAAACCAGTGCTTATGTGTGGATACGTGACGAGAACGTATTAATTAGATCAAGATTGCTAGAAAAGTCGTCAGAGGTATTTTCCGACTTACAGAGGTCCGAGTACTAACCAATACCGAACAGAACTAATTCCAAGGTCAAACACATATATAAAGATAGCAACGTCGTACAAGAAACTAATTCTTTACTCCAAAGTTGTGCTGGCTATATCCAAAGGCTCTCTCAATAACTGCATTGCCAAGTTAAATTAGGAGGATACCCCGAGAGAAAAAATTCCCTTAGGATGTCCACGAATGAAGGCCGGAGGTAACGTATGGTCAGATTTAGGAATAATGAGACTACCTACCGACCCATCATATTTATCAACACCTGCTAGCCTACCTACAATCAATTCTTATCTGTTGTGGATCATCAAATCAATTACATGTAATCAAACGAACTAGGCTTAAAAAAAATTATCCTTCAGATATACTTCAGAAGTACAGAAGGCACTTCAGAAATATTGACATAAATTTTAAAAACGTCATTTACGTGGCTGTATTTTCAATAGGAATGAGGAGACAAAAAGAAGAATAGGCAATAGAATCTTGTTGCGTTCTGACTATACGATGACGATGATCTTTATATAACATATAGGGAGAAAGAGAGAGAATAATGTTTATGTTCAATTTAGAACTTGCTGGTTTTCTCCCTTTTGAATTGGGTATGTATATGTGTTACCATAGAAAATAAAAGCAAGAGAACTATAATTATGAAACTCTATCTAAAAAGTAAAATCAATGAACAAATTATATATACAAAAAGATTATATAAATCCCTTATATTTACACAGACTGCTTTACAAAATGTGAACGAATGAGCATAGAAACACAGCTGTTTTAAAAACATATAAAATATAAATTGACGAATTGAGGATCAATTTCACTAAAAATATGATATGCTAAAATATAATACAACAGGAAAAAAAGGCAATGACTTTTACAGCTGATTGCCACAAATATCAATGTAACCCAAATATGATGATTTTGCCACAGAATATGAATATTGTCTCATACTGTTATATAGCTATTTGTTGTCACATTTTAACCTGTTTATTTCCTTATTATCCATATATGAGTTGTAAACCGATATTACAAGCTCATTTACTTTTCACAAAGAGACTATATATTAAGTACAGTTATTACTATACAAATCTGACTCGAAATATAGTCTAGTAACAGTATGTAAAATTTAAATGTTTATTGAAAAGTAAAAGATTAGTCATTTTATGGAGTTCAAAGTAGAAGCCTTCACGAAAATTGAAGTAACAATAAGACCACCGCAATCGGGCGTACTCTGGGTAATGAATAATTAATTAATCGGTTAATTCTTCAATCACCCGTTCAATACGATTGTTGTCAAATCGGTCCTTTTTAGAACCAACTATTCTAATTACGTCTATAAATATTAAGGACATATCTAGAGATAAAGACACTCTACTTTACTTAAGCTTATCAGATATATGCGCTTAACACAAATGTGACATATTTCTACTGCAGGAAGCAAATAGAGGGCCAAACCTAGGGTATTTGGTATTAATCTGATCGCTGAAAATAACGAAATAAACATAATAAATGGCGGCAAAGAAGCAAAGAAAAACTTTAAATGAGGGAGGACAAAACCAGTCAGCTGAGGAAACCTTTCAACGATGTTGAGTTTGGATCGACTATCCACGTATATTATGAACAATATTACTGCTCCTGACTGAGGATCTGAACACAAAACTAATTATAAAATTTGGACAAAAAAATACAACAATGGCTAATATCCAAAGTCTGTAGACAAGCAAAGCAAACACTAAGTTGTTGCCTTGCTTAAACCTGATAAAAACTCCAACAACCACAAAAGCTATCGGCCAATATATCTATTTATTTTTTTAGCTATACAAAATACTTCTGCACATGATCCTTAATATAAACCGATAATAAAAGAAAAACTTAAATTTAAAGACAAAAATGGCTATATATGATAGGGTAGATCATGCTCGTCACACATACTAAATCTTGCCCAACACAGCGAAGACGGATATGAAAAATATCAGTCATGAGGAATGGTATTTGTCAATCTAAATGCTGCTTACGACACTTTAAATTAAAGGACATTTCTCCAAAATCTATGTGATATCCCCTTAGGCAATAAACTCACTTGTATTATCCGCGTATGCCTACACAACAGAAGATTTTTCGTATCACTCAATGGTAAGCATAGAAGATGAAGATGGAGCACGTAGAAGAACGGTCTCCTTTGGGGTACCGTAATGGCAACTACACTGTATAATATTTACACAACCCATACCATAGGACTTTTATTATGTAGACGATACATCTATTGTTGCACACCCAAAAACTTTTGTTGCTGAAGTGGAGAAAAATCTAAATCATATCTTAAAAAAATATATATAGATTATAAATCATTTTAAGCCAAACCCTGGAAAAAGTCAGGTGTGCTCCTTCAATGTCCCTAACAGAGCCGCTTTCACAAATCTGAACATATACCTGAACCAATAGTGTCATGAAATCCTTAAACACACTTTGTAATTCACAGATCTTTGTTTAAAACTAAATGGCAAACTAGAACCAGAAAAATAATATTCTCCGCGAACTTGTCAGCTAAAAATGGAAAGCACATCCTTCCAGCCTTAAAACGTAGACGCTTAAACTCTATGCTTCTGCTGTCGAATAAACCTTGCTAGTATGGGTGATATTAATACATACTTATCACGTAGATTTAGCTATAAATTACTCAGCCAAATTCAGAGGATATTAAGACTCACATCCATACATAAGCTCTACAATATTGTAGTTATCAATCCCACCTAAAATCCGAAGATAAGTAGCTAGAGAATAAAAGAAACAAAGTCTAGATTCGTTACATCCACTTCACGAATACCAACCCATTTTATGACTAGGATCGAGGAAAAACTGGACACTTTCGAATCTAAGAGTGAAACTCAGAAGCGTAAATTATTGCATCTCATTTCCGAACAAATTCCAAAAACCTCAACGCTGGAACTCACTACAGTGGTCCATAACTTTTCTGATACCCCTATTTCTGCCATTGCCACTCAAGCTTTAGCAAAAGGTTTCAATTACTCTGTTACCCCAAGTCACATTCCATTTGAGACAATCATCTGTCAAACTGAAGAAGCCATCTCCAGTTTATCTTCCGAAGATGCTGAAATAACCAGACAAGACATCTCTAGAGTTCTTAGAAACTCAAAGCCTCCTGCTCAGAACATTAGCCAATCCGAGAAAAAAGCCAGATAGTCATTCTTCCCGCCGATAAAGGAAACGCCACCGTCATCCTAAACACTTCTTCTTACATCAATAAACTTTCAAATCTCGTTAACACTCCAGACTACAAATCAATTCCTAATAATCTAACAACCTATCTGGAGAAAACAACAAAAGCCATTATCAATAAAACCTCTCTTCCTGTTGACATCAAAAAATCTCTAATTCCTCGTGAAAAGTCTTCAAGAACACCTCGAATATATGGCCTCCCCAAAATTCACAAACCCAATATTCCTCTACGTCCCATTGTCAGTGCATACAACTGCCCTACACAACCATTGGCCAAGTATTTGGCCAAAACTCTACAACCTTTGGCCGAAAATGCTTCATCCTTCGTCAAAAACTCTTTTCATTTCATCGAACTTCTTAAACAATACCCTATATCACCGTCAGATATTCTAGTAAGTTTCGATATTGTCTCACTTTTTACAAACATTCCTATAGATGAAACTCTAAACATTCTGAAAACTAAGTACAGTATCCAACAAGACCACTTATCTCTCATTAAACATTGTATGTCCAACACCTATTTCATCTTCCAAAATCAATTCTACAGACAAATAAATGGTGCCCCAATGGGCTCCCCTCTATCTCCTGTGATTGCCAATATCTTTATGGAAGACTTCGAGACTCGAGCACTATCCACATCAATGCTCAAACCCACATGTTGGCTACGATATGTTGACGATACATTCGTCATTTGGCCCCATGGCAGGGATGCTTTGGTGTCTTTCCGAACCCATCTGAATGGTATACATCCTAGTATCCAGTTCACGATGGAGGTGGAAACTGATTCATCCCTACCGTTTCTCGATGTTTTCATAAAGAAACACCAATCCCAAGGTTTTCAGTACTCTGTCTATCGAAAACCCACACATACCAATCGTTACTTGCATGCCAACTCTCACCACCCACCTTCACAAATTAATTCAGTCATTAATACCCTTGTATCCAGATCAATACGCCTTTCCGATGATGCAAGTAGATCCGCTGAGCTTTCTTGTTTAAAACAAGCCCTCATCCAAAACGGCTACCGCGAAAATCACATCAATAGGAGCATCCACAGACATCAATCTCCCACTCAATCTCAATCCAAAGACTCAGACCCTTATCATACGAAAGTGTTTCTTCCTTACATCAAAGGTGTCACTGACAAAATCGACAAAATTCTTAAACCAAGAGGAATAAAAACAATATTTACCCCCCAACAAAAACTTTCATCTCTTGTCCGATCAATCAAAGACAATATTCCAAATGAACAGCACGGAGTTTATGAAATTCCTTGTGCAGACTGTCCCCGATCCTATATAGGCCAAACAAATCGTAGAATTCAAAATAGGATTTATGAACATTCCATTTCTGTTCGCAATTCCGATTCAATGTCAGCTCTCGGTCAACACCATCTTCATACAGGTCACAAAATTGATTTCGAAAACTCCAGAACCATAGCCCCCATCCGCTTTTATAAACCAAGAATTATCCGAGAAGCCATAGAAATAGAAAAAAGACCAAATTGCCTTAATAAAAGAGATGACGCCATACGGTTACCTTCTACATGGAGACCTCTCATAAACAAAATATCGCCCCCTCCATCTTCGAATCAAAATCCCACTGTCGGAAATGTTCGCGCCAACTCTCGCGCCAATCCCAACCCTAACCCCCACCTAGGCCACGTCACCATCGACGGTATAAATGAACCGTCCCCTGGTCCCAGTCGTAGTAGTGAACTAGTGAGTGAACTAGAAGTGACTAGTGAGTGTAGTAGTGTCTGGGGGCTCGGGAGACTGAGACCTCGGAAGCCCTGAAGAAGACATCAGAGAGGATGTCGAAAGCTCGGCAAAATGGATATCGACGCGGTTCAACCCGGAAGACTGATGAGTTTAATATTAATTTTTATAATAATATTAATCTTAGCTCTAAGTTTAATATATATATATATAGATATATATATATATATATATATATATATATATATATATATATATATATATATATATATATATATATATATATACAGGTTGTCCCGGAAAATAGTGCGTTCCTTAAAGGTATGGGCTGAGTGTAGCATTTAAAACAAAAAAGTCTTATAACATTTTTTTATAAAGTCAACCGTTTTCAAAACAATATATATATTAAATTTAATCCATGTGATTAGTGTCCACAGAAAAGCAAATACATCCGGCAACGTTGCGCTCCAAAAGGTATGGGCAGAATGCGATAGTTTAATTTATTTTGATACAGAAAAGGTACATTATTTGTAAACAGTTGTAATTACCCGTAGCTCAAGAATAAATGTGACAGTAATAGGGCTGTTAGACTTTATGTTAAACGCTATCCCGAACGACGACAAACTAATGCCCGAAGTTTTGTGAACGTGTCCCAAAGGTTATTAGAGACGGGTTGTGTGATACCTAAAAAAAACTAGCGGTAAAACACGAAGTAACCGTAGACTAAATGTAGAAGATGTGATTTTGGATATAGTCAGTAATAATCCAAGAGTAAGTACTCGATCTGTGGCTAGAATGGTTGGCATGGATGGAACAAGACTTGTTCCATCTTATTTATTGTTAACGAACGTGCTCAAAAATATTTTAAATTTTAACATGCATTTTATTAAATGTACAGTTTCATCAACAATAATGTTATTTTAATATTCAATTTTATTTATGTGTATAATCTTTTAATTTCTTTACTCCCGATGAAGCTATTAAATAAATGACGAAATATTGAGCTTTAGAAAAAACAAAGATTTTTATTTAATATAGACCACATACCCGATATTTCCAACATATTTATAAATTGTTTTTTGGTCGAAATAATCACGTTAAATATATATATATATATATATATATATATATATATATATATATATATATATATATATATATATATATATATATATATATATATATATATATATATATATATATATATATATATATATATTGAAATGATATTGGACGTAGGAGGAGGAAAAATAGTGTTTAAAAAATTAATTTATAAGTTATATATTAGATAATATTAGATATTAAAAGTATTTGGTTATTTTAATAAGTTATATACTAGGGAATATTATAAAAATTATTTATGTGAGGGCATTTTTAAGAAATTAGCATATAATAAGTGTAGAAAGTTTTATAATTATAATATTATTGTAAATATTTTAAATATATTTAAGTGAGCCATGTGCATAGGCAACCAACTATACATTAAAGTGACATTTTAAATAATAATTACAAATATAAGTGGGGTTATAATAATATGTTGTTTAAAATGTGTAGTTTATTAAATTAGAGTGTTTTAGTTACTGATTTAAGTGTATATTCTGATCTGAAAAGCCTAAATGTCGATAAAATTCTCGATAGAAAAGTAAGGAATTCTCTAGATCACCGGAGATGGCTTTGTTTGCGAAATGGACTGTTCCAGAAAATTCAGACATGTAGGAGATGGAACAAATCGAACATGATTTCTTGCTAGATGATTCTGGAACATGGAAAAAGATATAAATACCCGGTGATTTGGATTCAAGGCATCAGTTATCAGTTACCAGTTCAGTTACAGTTACTATGAGGCCAGTCAGTTAGTAAGAAAGTTAGTTAGAAGACAGACACATTTAATTGTTCAGTAAGTCAATCAAAAGGTCCAGATGTTCAATATAATAAGTTAAATGAAGATTAAGGAACAGTATAAAGATAATATTATTGAAGATTAAAAATTATGTTATGTAAAAATGGTAATTGGATAATGGAAGAAAGTATCAATTGAAAATTAAAATTATATAATATATTTGGTGATTGGATATTGGTATATTGAAAAGAAGAATAAATATAAATGCTGTAAAGAAAATATTTTAAATTGGTGGAAGTTGATAATTGGAAAAAGTAATTTCACAAAAACAAGGATAACCGAAGCTGAGAACGAAGACATTGAGTGGTGATTAAAATCTTTATTTTGGAGAAAATATTCATTTAGGCATTCAGTGAAAGAAAGGTACACAATTTTGTTAATATAATTTAGTTAGTGTCATAACAATTTCAATTTTAAAGATAGTTTGTTTAAATTTTACATTGTCTATATAATTTAATTAGTTTCATAAGAATTTTAATTTAAAGATAGTTTATTTTAAATTTTGCATTGGTTATGTTAGATATATATGTGTGTTTCATAATAGATATAATAAAGATAAATTAAAAAAGTGCTTACAAACTAATTCTTTGAGAACCGCGATAAAAACCCTATATATATTATTAAAAACACTCATTGCTCATCATTCACAAATAATACATCATAACAATATATATATATATATATATATATATATATATATATATATATATATATATATATATATATATTGTTATGTTTCTTCTTTCCCAACCAAAGAAAAATAAATAAAAAAATCCATCGAAATAAAATTTCAAGATATCAATATAAACAAATTGTATATAGTAATTTAAGATAAGATTTAGTAGATAAGAATAGAAATTTGTTTGGCGACCGTTTTTCCGTTGCAAACAAAATTATAAAAAAACCTTTGTTTAGAATTAGAAGACATTTTACCTGTAAGTTAATCTCTTCATTGTTTGTAGAGTCGAGTATTAAATGACCATATTCTAATCTTTTGAAATATGTATAAATGATGTATTGAAAAAAACCAATTTTAAAGTAAGCTATTTAGTTTTCTCTGAAACCGAAATTAGGCTTTTCCAATATCATAGTAAACACAATTTAAGCTTTTTGATTGGACGGTCGTTTTTAAATGGGAATTTGGGAGTCGATGATGAGACAGGAGAAGTCAGTCATATTTTGGTCATCGAAAGGAAATAGTCGTGTGTCTCAAGATAGGGTGTGGTTCGTGAGTTTGGATACCGGCGTAACGAAAAGAAGTGAATAGTTTGAAGAAGGAGATAACAAGTAGATTAAAAGAGGTCCTTGTATCTACCGTGGGCATTTTATAAAGTATATGTGAAAGTATTCTTACGGCATCAAGTTGACAAAAGGAGGTCCTGGTGTCATAAATAAGTAGCGGAGTTTGGAGAAGTGAATCAGGTGTTTTTTGTGTAGTCTGAAGGAGGTTTGCAGAGACGTAAAGAAAGAGCCGAGGTGCCAAAGAGGGGAGATCACATCTTTGAGGAGACTGGACTTTTCTGGGTATGTTCCAACATACAACTCAAGAAGAAAATAAACTGTAAGTGTTTGTACAATTGAATTTTATATCTGTGAAGGATCGTTTCGACATCATGGTCATTAGCATTAAAATTTAAGAACTGAGGTTTTGTTAGGCTAATCAAAAGTTTAAAGTTTTGTGGTTTTTTTTTCAAGTAAAGAGAAATTTAAGTAAAATTGGTTTTTCACGTAATATAAATGTATGTAGCTTTATAATCTTATTATCATAGTAATTTGATTTATTTTCTTGTATGCTGATTGATAAGATAACGACAGAATTTAATAATTGTTTTATTCGTTCATATAAAATAAAGAAACGTAAATCTTTGTAATATAATATATTTGTATTATTATCCTTTTCTTCTCTATCCCGATAAAAGATAACTAGAAGATCTTTTGAATCCATCGAACACAGGTAACATAAGGATTATTTTACTTTTGATAACAAATAAGTTATAATCCTTTTTATTGGCTCAATAAACTAAGTTTGAACTCAAAATAAACAATCATAATAAATGGCCCCCAACGTGTAAGGCGTAGAAAGTATGTCTAGTTAAAATTTAAACGGATAGAGAAAGAAAGCAGATTGATTGAAAATTTATTTGCCGATGGTTAAAGTTTATAATATTTGCTTTTATGACATTACATTTCAAATTTCTCTAGGTACAAATTTTTACATGATATAATTTATGATATTTGATTGATTTTTACAACTGACAAAAGTTTTAAAATTTTATTGCATTTATTTGAATTTATTGCATTTGGGATAAGAGGAAAAGTTTTCGTCGTTGCAACATTTCTCGAATTTCATATTTGGCGGGGATATTATTGCACAAATTTCAAAGCTTTATATTTGGCGGGGATAAATATTCTAACGAACATGTCGACCACAAGGAGTCAAAGCAAAACGCAAGAAAGGAAAGAGGATAAGATAGAAGAGGAAACAATTATTGATGAAGGATCGGATAATGAAGGAAATGCTACAATAATAGGGGAAAGAAAAGAAACAGGGATGCTGGAAAAATTATTAGCAATGATGCAAATACAGACACAAACAATAGAGAAAAACCAAAATGAAACATCAAAGAAAATGGATAAAATGGATAGAAATCAACAAGAAACATCACTAAAAATGGAAGAAAACCAACGGGAAACAAAACAAACAATGAGCAATATAGAGCAGCGTCTGGAAAACTATGAACAGGAAATTAGAGGATGTGTTGAGGGGATAAAGAAAGAACTGATACAACAAATAGAAGAGATTAATGAAATTAAAAATGATATGAAAGAACAAGAAATGAGAATTAAAGATAATTTGGAGAAATTAGAAAGCAAACTTGAAAATGTAATGAAAGAAGACAAGAAAGAAATAGAAAAACAAATTGAGGACATCAGAAAACAACGAGAGACGGGAGACAGGAGAGAAGTACTCATCCAAAGTCCGGGTGACATAAAAATACAGTTTGGCGGGGACGTAAAAAAATTACACCCAGTAATTTTCATTAACAATTTAAAAAAGAAAGTACGACATATCGGTAATTTCGAAACAGCAAAGGAAACGATAAGGAACCATCTTAAAGATGAGGCAAGTTTATGGTTTGATAGCAAAGAAGAAGAATTGCAAAATTGGCAAACATTTGAACAAAAATTTCTGAACTATTTCTGGGGGAAAATACAACAGATAGAGATAAACAAGGAATTACAAAATGGGAGATACCAGGATAGTATAGGTATATCAGAAAAAACATATGCCCTACAACTATACAACAATGCAAGACACTTACATTACAACTATTCGTCCGAACAGCTAGTGGAACTAATAGCCAGACATTTTGAAGATACCTTAGAAGATCACATAACTCTACAAAACTACAAAGATATTGACAGTTTATGTCAATTCTTACAAATACGAGAAGCAAAATTAAGAGAAAGAAAAATGAGGAGAACGCAAGAAAATTATAGACAACGAGAAAATCAAGACTATAGAGATAGAGGACAAAACTTTAGGAGAGAGTACACAAGAAGAGAATTTGTCCCGAGGAGGGAAAACAAAAGTAGAGGCAACGGAAGAGTAAATTATGAACAAAGAAATCGGCAATGGAACGAAAACAGATATCGAGAGAACCAGAATAGAAACAACACTCGCACATATCAGGAAAACCGAAATAATAATAGAACGAATGAACCGGAAAATCGCGGAAACCGATACGGGTCCGAGAGACCAAGAGAAAATAGAAGAGCGGTCAACAACACACACATAGAGGAATATGAGGATGAGAGACAAAGCGACAGAAATAGAAGCGAACAAGAACAGCAAGCGTCCTTTTCACGAAGGCGCTCACTAAAGACAAAGAAACAAACAGGAATTTTTTGTCACCCGAAGGAATTTATTAAATTGGCAGAAAATAAGGACAAAATAAGTGGAGCAAATCTGAAATTTGTAGATGGTTTTATCAACGAGACACCGATTAAAATTATGATTGATACTGGATCGAAAATGACACTGATCAACAGAAAACTAATAGAGGAAGTTAATTTAACGAATTTGATCTACAAAATACCACGGGTAAATTTGGTGGGTGCAAATAAACGGACATTGGCAACGATAAATGAGGGAATACGAGTAAAAGTACGATTGGATAAGAAAATTTATGCACTACAATGTGTTGTGATGCCAAACATGTCGCATGATATGATCGTAGGAGTGGATGAATTGGCAGAAAAACATGTGGTGATAGATTTCAAAAATAACACGATGAAAATCACAGAGGAAAAAGAAGAAGAACAGGACAGTCAGGAAAATGAACAGGGGAAAAAGAAAATTGATAATTCGGAAAAAGAACAAACAGTGGAAATGAATTTGGCAACGAAGCGAGGACAAAGAAGAAAAGGAAGAAAACTTAAGAAAAGGATAAAGGAAGTCACTACCGGAGATTCTTCAAAAGAAAGGATAAGCCCCGAAGAAGAAAAAGAAATAGTGTCAACAAAGGAAAATGAAAAGGATATGATTGAAACAGTGGTATTTAAGGAAGAGATTGATGAAAAAGAGGAGAAAAAATATGCGATAAATATGTGTCAAGAATCTGAGGAAAAAGAAAGAAAATTGATATGTGAAGAAGAAAAAGAAAATGAGGTGAGTCTGATGTTAAAAGAACACGAAACTTTTATAAATGAGGAAAACAGAGTGGAAAAAAAGAACCAACATTCCTTTGAGGTTAAAAACTTGGGAAACTTTCAATCGAAGACGTACCCGATCCCATATAAATATCGACAACAGGTGAAAGAAGAAATTAACAAAAATGTTGGAAGACTATTCTTTATTGTTTTTGCATAGAGAAAAATCCTTAAATAATTCAGTAATTTTTATCATATGCAAAGGTGGGGGTTTGTTATGTTTCTTCTTTCCCAACCAAAGAAAAATAAATAAAAAAATCCATCGAAATAAAATTTCAAGATATCAATATAAACAAATTGTATATAGTAATTTAAGATAAGATTTAGTAGATAAGAATAGAAATTTGTTTGGCAAACGACCGTTTTTCCGTTGCAAACAAAATTATAAAAAAACCTTTGTTTAGAATTAGAAGACATTTTACCTGTAAGTTAATCTCTTCATTGTTTGTAGAGTCGAGTATTAAATGACCATATTCTAATCTTTTGAAATATGTATAAATGATGTATTGAAAAAAACCAATTTTAAAGTAAGCTATTTAGTTTTCTCTGAAACCGAAATTAGGCTTTTCCAATATCATAGTAAACACAATTTAAGCTTTTTGATTGGACGGTCGTTTTTAAATGGGAATTTGGGAGTCGATGATGAGACAGGAGAAGTCAGTCATATTTTGGTCATCGAAAGGAAACAGTCGTGTGTCTCAAGATAGGGTGTGGTTCGTGAGTTTGGATACCGGCGTAACGAAAAGAAGTGAATAGTTTGAAGAAGGAGATAACAAGTAGATTAAAAGAGGTCCTTGTATCTACCGTGGGCATTTTATAAAGTATATGTGAAAGTATTCTTACGGCATCAAGTTGACAAAAGGAGGTCCTGGTGTCATAAATAAGTAGCGGAGTTTGGAGAAGTGAATCAGGTGTTTTTTGTGTAGTCTGAAGGAGGTTTGCAGAGACGTAAAGAAAGAGCCGAGGTGCCAAAGAGGGGAGATCACATCTTTGAGGAGACTGGACTTTTCTGGGTATGTTCCAACATACAACTCAAGAAGAAAATAAACTGTAAGTGTTTGTACAATTGAATTTTATATCTGTGAAGGATCGTTTCGACATCATGGTCATTAGCATTAAAATTTAAGAACTGAGGTTTTGTTTGGCTAATCAAAAGTTTAAAGTTTTGTGGTTTTTTTTTCAAGTAAAGAGAAATTTAAGTAAAATTGGTTTTTCACGTAATATAAATGTATGTATTATCTCCGTGACTCTTAGAATTCCTTGTCTATCCAGGAATGGTACCAATGATGCTAATTTATTTTTCTTGTCTAATTGCTGTTTCTTCTCCAGCTTATTTATTTTTTGTTTGAAGTAGGCGTGCTGTGTGTGCTTTATCACCTTTAATAGCGTTTCCTCTAATTCTTGGACTGTAAGCTGACTTTGTCCATTGTCCTTCTTTTTTCTGCATTTGTCGGCAAATCTCCTACAGTATGAAAGTACTCTTCTCATTCTTTCTAAATTTGAGAATCTCTCGCATATGTACTCCTTTATCGTTGTCGTGTGCACCGTTATTTTCGTTTTGACTTCCTCCTCATTTGTCTCTGGTATTTCTTCTGATTCCTGCGTTAAAGTTTTGTTACTAGTCAGCCAAGTTGGTCCCTTCCACCATAGCTCTGCTTCTAATAATTCTGATGCGGTACTTCCACGTGAGAGGATGTCCGCTGGATTTTCCTTTGTATCTACCTTATGCCAATTTTTCGGTCCTATAACGCCTCTTATTTCCTCTACTCTGTTGGCGACGAACATTTTCCACCTTTTTGATGATCCCCTTATCCAAGCCAGGGTTATCGTTGAGTCCGACCATGCATATACCTCAATGTTTTCCCTGTTCAATGCTTGTAGGGTTTTCTTCATTAAATTTGCTAGTAGTGCCGCGGCACACAGCTCGAGCCTCGGTAACGTCGTTTTCCCTTTCAATGGTGCGACTTTCGATTTTGCTATCATTAGATTCGTTTTGATTTCTGGGCCTAATACCCTTGAGTAAATTACCGCTCCATATCCTTTCATATACGCATTTGCAAATCCATGTAGTTCTACTCTGTTTATCTTGCTTAAGTTGTTCCACCTGGGCAATGTTATTTTCTCCAGATTTACTAATTGCGCCTGGTATGTATTCCACCTGCTTTGTTGGTTGCTAGTTAATTCTTTATCCCAACTGGTCTTTTGCTCCCATAATTCCTGTATGAACATTTTCGCCTGAATTACTACAGGTGCTATCCATCCCAGTGGGTCGTATAGTTTTGCTACTTCTGACAGTACGTGTCTTTTCGTTATTTTCTTTGCCGTCGTTATCCCTATTTTGAATGTGATTATATCCTCTTTAGGGGACCAGTGTATTCCTAACGTTTTCCGTACTTCTTCTTGTTTGAATGCCTTGGAGTCTACGTTCCTCATATCCTCCGGTACATTCTCCATTATTTTTTCTTCGTTGCTCAACCATTTTCTAAGAATGAAACCTCCTTTTCTGAACAGTTGTATTAATTCCTTTTGGGCTGTTTCCGCTTCCTGCACTGTCTCAGCTCCTCCTAGTATACCGTCTACATACATGTTTTCTTTTACAATTTTCGATGCCAACGGGAACCTCACTCCTTCGTTTTCTTGTAATTGTTGTATTGTTCTTAACGCTAAAAAGGGTGCTGCGGCCGTGCCGTATGTCACCGTCGTTAAGTTATACTCTTGTATGGGATCCTTTGTGTCCTTTCTCCACAAAATTTTTTGATATTTTTGGTCTTCTTCTGCCATTCTGATTTGTCTAAACTTTTTTTCCAGATCCGATGAGTATGCTATCTTATTGGATCTCCATCGTAATAGTATATTTGTCAAATCTTGTTGTAATTTCGGCCCTGTGTGCATAATATCATTCAGGCTTACCGCCGATGAGCTTTTGCTTGATGCATCAAACACGGCTCTTATTTTCGTTGTAGTACTGTCCTCTTTTCTCACTGGATGATGAGGTAAGTAGTACCCATCTCCCTGGTTTTCTGCTATTACCATATGACCTTGGTTTTCATACTCTTCCATGAATTGTCTGTAATTCGCTTCTAACTGTTTGTCTATTGCAAACTTCCTTTCTAGTTGCATCAATCTGGCGAATGCTTGCTGTTTAGATTTGCGACGTCTTCCCTAAACGGAATTTTTACTTCATATCTCCCTTCTTCATTCCTTTTTACAGTCTTTCGATACAGTTCTTCTATTTCCATCTCGAAGTCACTTTCGTAATGAGTTTCGATTAAAAGTTTCATACTCCAGTTGGCGGTTTTTTCTCCTGACGAGCCTATCCCGGATATGGTCGCCTGTATGGGCTTCCTTGTTGTTCCTAGCGTCGTCGCAGCTTATTCCGTCATAAATGCGCATTGTGACCCTTGGTCGATTAGTGCTCTCATTATGTGTGAATCTCCTTTCGCATCTCTTATGCGTACCACAGCTGTCGCTAGTAATGCTTCACCTTCCTTATGGCTTGCACAGTTTACTGAATTCTGCCCTCTTTGTTATTGGTATTAGCTTGGTACCTGTTTCTTCTATTATTCGAATCTTTGTTTTCTTATCTGTATCTCCTTTACTTTCGGTGTTTTTCCTCTTTTCAGCACCCTTCCATATTCTTCCAACAGGGTTTTCCCCTCAATGTATGTCTTAAATACCTGATCATAGTATTTTGTTTCAAAATATTTTTCTTTCGTTATACCCCCTTCTAGCAGCTTTTCGTGGTTATTCAAAAATTTTGCCCAATATTCTTCTAATTTTTCCTGTCTATCCCGGATGTATTGTTGATTTCTCCGAGATTGGGAATCCTTTTTTGTATTTGAAACGAGTTTCGCTATTTCTGCTCCTATTTCCGCTTGCTTAACGTATACACTTTCCATGATTATTTTTATAAATTTTTACATTCAGCGGTAAATATATTAGACAATTTATTAAATATACCTATACTATTACACTTTCTTTTCTATCGGAATGTGCAATTTAGCGAAATATGAGTTTGATCTTACCTGCTGTGCTATTCTTTGTACTGAGGTAGGTCGAGATGTAATAAACACACTGTTTTAATGATATATATATTGTTATCAAAATAAATGAAATTATTTGCTACGTAATTATTTTAATTTTTCGAAATAAAGTATTTAATTGAAATTAAAAGCAAGCTATATGTATGAACGTTTCTTTTTTCAAATTGTCATACAAAATTACTGTTTAGTAAATTTTAGCTGTGAATGACGTTTATTTTTGTTTTATCAATTCTCTGTATTATTTAAATGGTATACATTCTAAAGTACATTATTATACGATTGATAGAGTGGAGATTGTTGTTCTAAATTGTTAAATTGTAATGAAAAAAAAAACTTGTTAAATTGTAAGATTCTAAAAGTTGGAAGATTTTGTAATTATTCAAAAACTTACGATTTTTTGTGTTCTTAGACGTTGAGGATCCCTCGCTTCTGGTGGGTTCTGCAATCGGTCCTGTCCTTTGGCTGCTCTGCGGCTCTAGTATGGCTCTCGGCTTTGGTACTGCTCTCGGCTCTAATATGGCTATCGGCTTTGGTACTGCTCTCGGCTCTAGTATGGCTCTCGGCTTTGGTACTGTTCTCGGCTCTAGTATGGCTCTCGGCTTTGGTACTGCTCTCGGTTCTAGTATGGCTCTCGGCTTTGGTACTGCTCTCGGCTCTAGTATGGTTCTCTGCTTTGGTACTGCTCTCGGCTCTAGTATGGCTCTCGGCTTTGGTACTGCTCTCGGCTCTAGTGGTCTCTCTCTGCTACTGAGAGTTTTGCTGGCGTGGACTGTATAGGCTCTCTCAAACTTCCTTGAAGTATTCTGTTTCTCGATAGGACCATGAACAAATTCCCCTTCGTTGGCTCAGTGAAGATGTTCGTTCAGTTGTAATGGAAACACCAAATAATAGTAGCAGAGTTTATTGATGAGACGTATACTATGGGTGTTGACCCGGGATTACTTTGAGTAGAGACTGATGAAGTTGATCGTTGAAGACTATCAAGTTTGTTGAAGGAATATTGATTGAATGCTTCTCTAGGCAAGAGATCTTAGTTTTATATAAGTTTTAATTGGGTCAATATATTCGCGGACCTCGCGTGATATGTGTATCTAATTTATGTAAATTATTTAACTTTTGTCAGCACTTTTGACTGATGTCCAAATTATATTATTGATAATTGACCAAATGTGTATGTAACCTAATTAACTACATGTGTGTATTTAATAACAAATAAATTAATTCGGTCTACTGGGTGATAACATTATACTGTCCAATTTCGGATATGAATTCTGAAGATTTGATATTGGACATCCAGAAAGAGAGGAAAATGTCAATATGGCAGCTTTGATGTCATTAATGATGCAGATGAACAGGACAATGAAAGAGAATTCAAAAGAAATCAAAGAAGACATGAAAAAAATGGAACAGAAAATGGAAGAGAATTCAAAAGAAGTCAAAGAAGACATGAAAAAAATGGAACAGAAATTGGAAGAGAATTATAGAAAATTAGAAAAGAAAATAGAAGATAATAACAATAAAATTGTAAAACAAATAGAAAAACAAATGGATAAAAAACTTAAAGCTGCAGAGAAAAAAGTAGCAAATGAAATAAAAAATATACGGCATGACTACAAGAAAAGGATAGAAAATGAGAGGACAGAAGTAAATAGGATTATTCAAGATAATAAAATAGATATAGAACAGAAAATAGAGTGCAGAAATGTAACTTAGAAGTAAAAATTAACGAAGACAGGAGAAAGACAGAAGAAAAATTAGACGATATGCAACAAAATATCCAAATAAATAATAATCAAATAAGAAATGTGGAACAGAGAATAGATGATATTTCACAAATGAGAGACATAGGGAGACCTTACTTAAATTTAACAAATGAGACTGGGATTAAATTCTCTGGTAATATAAAAAATCTACATCCTAGAGTATACATAAATAGTTTAAGACATGAATTAAGATTAGTGAATAATATTAATGATATTAAAGATTATATTAGAATGACATTAAGTGACAATGCCGCAACTTGGTTTGCCAGTATTAAAAATGATTTAGATAATTTTCAAACATTTGAAAATAAATTTTTAAATTATTATTGGGGTGAATTAGAGCAAGCCAAATTTAGAGAAGTTCTATATTTTGGAAAGTATAATCATAATTTAAGATCAAATATGGTAGATTATTCATTAAAACTGATAACGGTTGCAAAATATTTAGAACCACCACTTAGAGAGGATGAAACAGTCTTAAATGTATCTAGACATTTTGATGCTGATGTTGTGCAAACAGTAACTATTGTTCTGAAGCTATTTTCTTGTGGCATTTTAAATTAATTACCATTTAAATGGGAATAAGCCACAATTAAAGGTTAAAATACGTTTATTGACGTTTCAATTTCCACTTCGGAAATCGTTCTCAAAATACAAACAATAGTAAATTAAACAAATTTTGTTTTTTGTTACTTAGTGAAAAATTCTTCTAATAATTTAATTTTATCTGACTCATCTATATTGACAATTCAGACATACCTTATACATTTTAAAGTAGACGACTTTAAAATGATATTGCCAATATTGTTGAGTTGCGTTCCTGGGACGACTTTACTTATAAGATAGTTCATTCGATTACATGAAATCAACTTTAACTTGAGAATATCCGTCAGAAAAGATCATAACATGTAATTCGTCTTTAAAAAGACAAATACATGCCATGATGACAGTAAAATTCTCCTGTTAGTGATTCCATAGTAAATTATGAGGGAAAAACCAGGAAAAAACCTCATAATACTATCCCGACATGGTAAGTATTTGATCGTGCATTTAGTTTACCTTCAATAAACACCAAATTCCGATTTTATATGTTTGTTATTTAAAAAACATAAATGATGTATTCTCTATATGTTACTGACTTACCAATACTGGTATTTTCCTTTTAATAACTTCCTCTTTCAATATGGGTAACCAGATCCTACTACATTCTACCGAGGAATTCGCGACACAATTGGTCTCATTTAGCATAATTAGAGCCGCTTCTTTGATTTTTCTCTTTTTACCATCCGTTTCTTTTAGGACTATATTTGAATCATTCGATGTTTCACCTAAATAAAACTGATCGCATTCACAAGGTATTTTATAAATGCAATTCTTTGTCCTTTCTTGTTCATTGTTAGGTTGGTTTTGGACAAAATAGATCTCAACGTGTTTGTTGTTTTAAATGTTGTTGAAATGTTGAATTTATTTTTTATCCTTTTAAGCTTTTCCGATAATCCTTTTATGTATGGTATTGTTATTTTCCTCGTATTATTCCTTGCATATGCTGTAGGATCTCATTCTAAGTTGTTTTGTTCTATTCGATCGATTGTTGAAAATTCCTTATTTATAAAGGATAATCATTTTTTAATAAAACAGATGTTAACAAATCTTTTTCCTCCAATAACGAATTTTCGTTAGAACAAGTAATTTTGGCTCTATCGTATAAATATAAAATATATATAAAACTATCAGTTTTATTTAGGTGAAACATCAAGACCATTAAAATGTTAGAATAAGTGAACATCAATCCTATATTAAAAATAGAGAATTTGATAGATCTCAAATCTGTAAACACGCATGGGATAATGAACATAGGGTTCAATGGAATGATTCAAATATAGTCCTAAAAGAAACAGATGGTAAAAAGAGAAAAATCAAAGAAGCGGCTCTAATTATGCTAAATGAGACCAATTGTGTCGCGAATTCCTCGGCAGAATGTAGTAGGATCTGGTTACCCATATTGAAAGAGGAAGTTATTAAAAGGAAAATACCAGTATTGGTAAGTCAGTAACATATAGAGAATACATCATTTATGTTTTTTAAATAACAAACATATAAAATCGGAATTTGGTGTTTATTGAAGGTTGTAACGTTGCGCACCAATTTGTAACGTTCCAACGAACATTCATTTGTAACCCTTCGAGGCTCAATTTGTAACATCCCAACGTTGAGCTGCTGTTGTCAACTTGTAACCGCCAACCTTAGTTTGCTGCTACAACCTGACTAACATCACTAACAACGTTGGAGCGACAAATCGTTTCCCGTTGGGACCAATTTTTAACGACATAACCCCTAATGTATCAATTGCAAAATTGCTACATTAGACGTTATACGAAACACTCCCTGGCTAGCTCACTCAGGACGTGAATATGGCCTACTCTGGAGCAACACACGCAAACAAGTAAAAAGAAGAAACAATACACAACTAAATTAACACATGTTTATTAAAATATTAAACAAAAAGGGCAGAAAAATACATGTTTAAATATTATATTGAATTTAAATAAAAATTATTCGACTTCTTGCTACAGTGTTACATTATAGTAAGGAAAAATGCTTGTCACCAAATCCTAGGTTTTATCCTGGTCTTTTCTGCTATGGTTGTTAGCAAGCCATGTTGTTAGTTGTGGATTTTCTTGCCCTGGAGTCAACTCTCCTATCGGAATGATAGTGCCATTCTCAGGCCGGTTGGTCTTCTGGATGTTAATATAATTTGACCCGCACCTGAGAAATGTATCCCGGAGGTTGACTAAAATGAAGAAAAACACACCTTGCTTCAGAAAATGGTGAAACCAAAATGAGAGACCTTGCTTGGGGGATGAATAGGTGACCAATCAAATTATTATTAACAAAATTTTATCATTATTCACCCAAGCAAGTCGAGAAACAATTCTTATTTTTGTATTTATCAAAAGCAAATAAGTAAAAGTAAGGATATATAATATTTTAAAGCAAATAGTAATTACTTTTTACAACTGAAATATTCTAATATTAATTAAAAAGCGGATTCGGTAAAAATGACAAGATATATTTATTGCAAAGCTAGATAATTTAGAATTTAGAAACATTTCTATACAGAAATGGTAGTTTGTCAAAAGTTAATTATTATTAAAATCAAAAGATATTATTAAGGATTTAAATTTAATATTTAAAACTGTAAAAATATTCGTAAAACTTTTACATACTATATTAAAGAAACTATATATTTCTTATCGCTAGTTTTTTATATAAAATAAAAAAGATAAGAAATATCCACAAAAATATGTACCTACTTACATACGATAATCATAAATAATGAGAATTTTCAAAGTTAAAATTATAAAAGATTTTTATACAACAGGTAGAATCAGGAAACCGATAAAATATATTATACTCTTACCTCCTAATTCAGGAGACGACACAACAATTGGTTATTATACTTTTACAGAAGTCATGAAGAAAATCGACATTTTTAGAAATAAAAGCCATTATATCGACTTTTGTATCGAACGGGAAGGGGGAAATGTCAACAAAAAGGAGTCTTTGTCACTAGCATTAAACTAAACAGAGAATAAAGATGGCACCTCTCGTTCCAAAGTAACAGAAATAGAGATGAAAATAAAATTCATTCTTTAGAAACTTGAGTAAAAGATAAAAATGATGATTATTAAGAAAATAGGAAAGGTAGATACTGAAATATATATATATATATATATATATATATATATATATATATATATATATATATATATATATATATATATATATATATATTGTTATGATGTGTTGTTTGTTTGAATGATGAGCAATGAGTATTTTTAATAATATAATATATAGGGTTTTTATCGCGGTTCTCAAAGAATTAGCTTGTAAGTACTTTTTTAAATTATCTTTATTATAACTATTATGAAACACACATATATATCTAACCTAGCCAATGTAAATTTAAAATAAACTATCTTTAAATTGATGTTCTTATAAAACTAATTAAATTCTATAGACAATGTTAAATTTAAACAAACTATCTTCAAAATTGAAATTGTTATGACATTAACTAAATTATATTAACAAAATTTTGTACCTTTCTTTCACTGAATGCCTAAATGAACTGTTTTCCACTATATATATTCTAATCACCACTGAAAGTCTTCATACTTCGGTTATCCTTGTTTTTGTGAAATTTCTTTTTCCAATTATCAGCTTCTACCAATTTAAGATATAGTTTTCTTCACCAGCATTTATACACCACCAACCAAACCAGCAAACAGTATTTATATTTATTCTTCTTTTCAATATACCAATATCCAATTATTATAAGTTGATTTATACTAATCTCCAACCATAATATAATTTAATTTCTTCCAATATACTTTTTTTAATCTTCAATAATTATTTGTGTATAATTATAAATGTGCATTAAATTATATGCATAATTTTTAATCTTCATTTAACTCACTATATTAGACAATTTGACTATTTGTACCTGATTCACTGACTCCAACTAACTTTCATATTTCTTACTAAACTTTTCTGACTGACTTCTTGAAAATTCTGAACAATTTACTTCACTATTCACTAACTAAATGTGTCTCCTAACTTTCATAATGAACTGGCCTGACTTCTGACTAAAAACTCCCATATTGAATCCAAATCACGGGTATTTATATCCTTTTGGATATTCCAGAACCATCTGGTAAGAGATCATGTTCCAATTTGTTCTATTTCTTCGATATCGATGTTCTCGAAAAAAATATCTGTTCTATCCACCGACATAATCATTATTCCTGAATGTTCGACTGTAAACAATGGTCACACTCTGCACTCTGGAGAATTCGTTAATGTTCCATTGATAATTTTGTTGACATTTAGGCTTTTCAGATCAGAATAAACATTCAAATTAGTAACTAACACTCTAATTTAATAAAATACACAATTCAAACAATATATTATTATAACCCCACTTATATTCGTAAAAATTCTTAATATGACACTTGGAGTATGTATAGTTGGTTGCCTAGTCACATGGCTCACTTAAATCCATTTACAACATTAAAATACAACTTTTACACTTATTATATGCTAATTTATTAAAAATGCCTTCACATAAATATATTTTTATTAAATTCTCTAGTATATAACTTATTTAAAACAACCAAATATCTAATATTATGTAGTATATAACTTATAAATTATTTTCTATAAACCCTAATCGTATCAATACCCCAAAATAATATTTAAAATAAATAATTTACTTATTATTTTTTTAAATATTAATTTTCTCATACCTTATTAAATTTAATAAATTAATTTTTTTTTTATTTAAAATGTGTTAAATACATCCCTGTTCGCTGTCTATGTCAAAACAGAGAACAACGGAGCACAGTTCGGCTATTCTATGGTCAAACTGTCATGTCAAATGGAGCAATGGATGCGATATTAGAGAATAAAATATAACCTTAATTAAAAATATAATAGATATGGTGTTCTGTTTATTTATAGACAAAATCTAGGAATTATTTCCATTCAAAATAACTTCATCAATATAAATTGGTAAGTTTTTCCACTTTATTATATTAGAAAGACATTTTTATAGCAATTATAGTATCTAACCCCAAATTATGATTTTTAGGGTACCAAACAATTTCCATATGTACAAAATTCAACAAGTATGATGTCAAATTGATTCAAAATAATGAAATCTACCATCTACCATTTAACAAATCAAGTCTATTGAATAAAATGGATATATCAGTAAGTTATTAGTGTTATTATATTTGTGTTAAAGGTATAGAAATCATTATTCAATCTCTTCATTGTATTGAAAAATGTCGTTGATATGAAATATGCCTCTTAGTCTGTTCTCTGCATCTATTAACACATAACTATTTAGTCCATTCTGATTTTCAATTGTATATGGACCTTCAAACATTGGTTGTAATTTCTTACAACGGTTTTCTTTAACATTACTTTTTCTAAGTGAACGAATTAACACTAGGTCTCCTTTTTGAAATGTGATTGGTTTTTTTATATTTCGATTTTGTCTTCTGATATATTTTTCAGCTTTCCTCCTAATTCGGTTATTCACTTTCTGCATTACTTGTTCTAACATATCCTGATTATATTCACTAATCCACTTTCTGTTTCCTATATGGCCAAACATTAAATATTCTGGTACTTCCTCTGTATTCAAATTATGTGTATTATTTAAAAAATACTCTACTTGTGGTATATGTTGCTGCCAAGTTTCGTGTTGATTTTGGCACAGTATCCTTAAATATTTTATAACTTCTTTAATATATCTTTCTGCAGGATTTGCCTGAGGATGTCTGATACTTGTAAAATGAATGTTGATTCCCTTTTTCTCACAAAATGTCCGAAATTTTTGGTTGTTAAAATATGTAGCATTATCTATTATGCAATTTCTAAATGGTCCTATTTCTTCGAAAAATTGATTAATATATAATTTTAATGTTTTAACATTTGTTCTAGAGCAGGGATATATTTTAATAAATTTTGTATATAAATCAACTATCACTAGTATATGCTTTTTTCCTGTTGGACTGAGAACTAAATTTGAAATAAAATCCATGGAAACTGTATTTAGTTTTTCATATACAACATTAGATTTATATGTGTTCTGGTTTTTGAAATTCTTTTCTTTGTTTAGTTGACATATTGGGCATTGGGTAGTAATTTCCTTTGCTATACTTATGTCATTCTTTGCAAAATAATTGTCCCTAAATAGCATCCATAGCTTTCTTGAACCAATATGCATATAATTGTTATGTAAATTTTTCAATATTTTCTTTGCTAAAGTTCTAGTTATTACATATACTTCTATGCCATTTATTATTTTATAATATACCCCATCTTTCCTAAGGACTTTTTGTTTTTCACTCAAATTGATCTGATCTCTTATAATTTCTTCTTTAGAATATAATCCTGTACTTTCTACTAATTGATTTAATCCAATTTTTATTGTTCGCTGCCCTTTTTGTGGTGTATTTTCTAACCTTGATAAAGCATCTGCCACTATATTGGATTTTCCAGAAATGTATTTGATTTCAAAGCAGTATTCACTAAGTATTAGACTCCACCGATGTATTCTACTGTTTCCATATTTGTTATTTAATATAGACGTTAAAGCTTGGTGATCTGTTTCTATAGTAAATTCATTACCCAACAAATAAAATCTTAATTTTGTGACACAGTGTATTATACTTGCTAGTTCTAATTCTGAAACTGAGTAACCCTTTTCATGTGGCTTTGTGATTCTTGAAATGAATTGTATTGGGTATTCGACCCCATCATGTATTTGTAATAATACCCCTGATAATCTCTCTATTGATGCATCTGTTCTTAATATGAATGGCTGTGTGTAGTCAGGATAGTATATTTTCAAATTTGACAGAAAAATGTTTTTAATCTCTTGGAATGCTAGTTCTCTTCTCTGATCCCATCTCCATTTTACACCTTTTCTCAGTAGTTCAAGTAATGGAATTTCTTTTATACTTAGATCTGGTATCATCCTTTTATAATAATTAATTATTCCAATAAATCCTCTTAAAGTTGTTAAATTGTGTGGTGTTTTATATTCCTGAATGACTTGTGTCCGTTCTGGATCCATTTCGATTCCCTTAGTGTTAAGTTTATAACCTAGATATATGACTTCTTTTTGAAAAAATGTACATTTTTCTTGATTTATTTTTAGTCCAACTTTGTCTAATCTATTTATTATAATTTTTAGGTGTTTCTCATGATCTTCAGCAGTTTTAGAAAAAGTTAATATATCATCAATGAACTTCATCAATATAAATTGGTAAGTTTTTCCACTTTATTATATTAGAAAGACATTTTTATAGCAATTATAGTATCTAACCCCAAATTATGATTTTTAGGGTACCAAACAATTTCCATATGTACAAAATTCAACAAGTATGATGTCAAATTGATTCAAAATAATGAAATCTACCATCTACCATTTAACAAATCAAGTCTATTGAATAAAATGGATATATCAGTAAGTTATTAGTGTTATTATATTTGTGTTAAAGGTATAGAAATCATTATTCAATCTCTTCATGATATTGAAAAATGTCGTTGATATGAAATATGCCTCTTAGTCTGTTCTCTGCATCTATTAACACATAACTATTTAGTCCATTCTGATTTTCAATTGTATATGGACCTTCAAACATTGGTTGTAATTTCTTACAACGGTTTTCTTTAACATTACTTTTTCTAAGTGAACGAATTAACACTAGGTCTCCTTTTTGAAATGTGATTGGTTTTTTTATATTTCGATTTTGTCTTCTGATATATTTTTCAGCTTTCCTCCTAATTCGGTTATTCACTTTCTGCATTACTTGTTCTAACATATCCTGATTATATTCACTAATCCACTTTCTGTTTCCTATATGGCCAAACATTAAATATTCTGGTACTTCCTCTGTATTCAAATTATGTGTATTATTTAAAAAATACTCTACTTGTGGTATATGTTGCTGCCAAGTTTCGTGTTGATTTTGGCACAGTATCCTTAAATATTTTATAACTTCTTTAATATATCTTTCTGCAGGATTTGCCTGAGGATGTCTGATACTTGTAAAATGAATGTTGATTCCCTTTTTCTCACAAAATGTCCGAAATTTTTGGTTGTTAAAATATGTAGCATTATCTATTATGCAATTTCTAAATGGTCCTATTTCTTCGAAAAATTGATTAATATATAATTTTAATGTTTTAACATTTGTTCTAGAGCAGGGATATATTTTAATAAATTTTGTATATAAATCAACTATCACTAGTATATGCTTTTTTCCTGTTGGACTGAGAACTAAATTTGAAATAAAATCCATGGAAACTGTATTTAGTTTTTCATATACAACATTAGATTTATATGTGTTCTGGTTTTTGAAATTCTTTTCTTTGTTTAGTTGACATATTGGGCATTGGGTAGTAATTTCCTTTGCTATACTTATGTCATTCTTTGCAAAATAATTGTCCCTAAATAGCATCCATAGCTTTCTTGAACCAATATGCATATAATTGTTATGTAAATTTTTCAATATTTTCTTTGCTAAAGTTCTAGTTATTACATATACTTCTATGCCATTTATTATTTTATAATATACCCCATCTTTCCTAAGGACTTTTTGTTTTTCACTCAAATTGATCTGATCTCTTATAATTTCTTCTTTAGAATATAATCCTGTACTTTCTACTAATTGATTTAATCCAATTTTTATTGTTCGCTGCCCTTTTTGTGGTGTATTTTCTAACCTTGATAAAGCATCTGCCACTATATTGGATTTTCCAGAAATGTATTTGATTTCAAAGCAGTATTCACTAAGTATTAGACTCCACCGATGTATTCTACTGTTTCCATATTTGTTATTTAATATAGACGTTAAAGCTTGGTGATCTGTTTCTATAGTAAATTCATTACCCAACAAATAAAATCTTAATTTTGTGACACAGTGTATTATACTTGCTAGTTCTAATTCTGAAACTGAGTAACCCTTTTCATGTGGCTTTGTGATTCTTGAAATGAATTGTATTGGGTATTCGACCCCATCATGTATTTGTAATAATACCCCTGATAATCTCTCTATTGATGCATCTGTTCTTAATATGAATGGCTGTGTGTAGTCAGGATAGTATATTTTCAAATTTGACAGAAAAATGTTTTTAATCTCTTGGAATGCTAGTTCTCTTCTCTGATCCCATCTCCATTTTACACCTTTTCTCAGTAGTTCAAGTAATGGAATTTCTTTTATACTTAGATCTGGTATCATCCTTTTATAATAATTAATTATTCCAATAAATCCTCTTAAAGTTGTTAAATTGTGTGGTGTTTTATATTCCTGAATGACTTGTGTCCGTTCTGGATCCATTTCGATTCCCTTAGTGTTAAGTTTATAACCTAGATATATGACTTCTTTTTGAAAAAATGTACATTTTTCTTGATTTATTTTTAGTCCAACTTTGTCTAATCTATTTATTATAATTTTTAGGTGTTTCTCATGATCTTCAGCAGTTTTAGAAAAAATTAATATATCATCAATGTAGTGAATTACAAAATGTTCATATTAATCCAAAATATCATGAAGACATCTACATAGAGCACTGCAAGATGATTGAAGTCCAAATGGTACTACTTTGAATTGATATACTACTCCATCTATCTGAAATCCTGTATACTGTCTACTTTTTCTTTCTAGAGGTATTAACCAGAAACTATGCTGTAAATCGATTTTAGTGAAAAATGACATTCCTGTAATTCTTCCTAATATTCCATCTATACTCATTGGTGCTTCAAATTGCTTTTCAGTAATCTTGTTAATATTCCTTGCATCCAAACATAACCTGATTTCACCTGATCTTTTTCGTACTACTACTATGGGGTTAATAAAACGTGTGTCTGCCTTCTCAATGATCCCATCTTCTAACATATTATTAATTGTTTTGTTTACTTCTTCTCTGTATTTATATGGTATTGGGTATGATTTTGTTTTAAAATCTTTTTCCTCCTTAACTATTATACTATGGATATAATTCTGTGCAATTCTATTTTCTTTATTGACAAGTCCCTTGTGTTGCTGCAATATGGAAATGACTATTGATTTATATTCTTCAGGGCAATTTAAAACTTTCATCATATCTTCTTCTTTACAAATAACATTATTCTTCATTATGTACTCATTATTCCTTGCTTCCAATTTTACGCACTCCGCCTCGTAGGCATCCATCTGCTTAAAATTTCCATTCCTTAAATATTCACTACCATTATTCTTTACATTCTTTTGGGACATTTCCCTATCATCAAAATACATTTCTTCTTCATAAACATCATTATTTTCTTTTAATAATATCCTATCAACTCTTATTCCTTCTTCTACCTCATCTTTCTGCATAAATTTAATTATTTGCCCTTCCAAAGTTACCATTTTTTCTTCAAAATCTATCTTTACTTTCTTCTTTTCCAATTCATCATTTCCCATTAATATATCAACACATAAATCCTTGACAATAAATCCTTGCATATTAATTTCTTTATTAAGAATATTAATTTTAAAATTGGCTAGTTTATCAATTTCACCCAACTTCTTATTATTTGCACCAATAATTTTAATTTTTGGAATCTTTATTATATCTGATAGTTTTAATGTATTAAAAATAAAATTCTCCGAGACTAATGTACTTTCTGAACCAGTATCTATCATAATTTTAATCATTTTATTTTTGGCCAAAGCATTTATATAAATTAAATTAATAGATTCAATAATTTTCTCTTCATCTAAAGAAATAAATTCAGAAGGTTTTTCATAATAGCAATGGCCTAACTTGTAATTCAGAAAGTTTACTGCACAAAATTTTGATTATTAGAATTGTCAGATTGTATCTGACCACTTGGATCTGATGTCCTATGTCTTTCCCTACTATGACTTCTACTCACATTTTCTTGCCTTGTACTACTTCGTTCCCTGTCTTCGCAGCTTCTATTCCTTCGAACACAATTTACCTGTCTGTTATAGTTAGGTCGCTCTGTATTTCTTCTATTGTTAAAATCTTGTCTATTATTATTAGTACTGTTATTAAAATGTCTATTATAATTAGTATTATTATTAAAATTTTGTCTATTATAACTAGTATTATTATTAAAGTTCTGTCTATTTATATTACTGTTATTATTATTAAAATTTTGTAAACTATCACCATACCTAGTATTATTGTTATATGATTGTCTATATTGTTGATTATCATTTTTATTATATTGAAAGTTATTATTGTTTTTTCTGTTGTTATTATTACTTGTCATATTGCCTCTTTGTATTCTTTGAATAAAATTAATAAAACTATCTATTGTTTGAATATTTTGTACAGTTACGGTTTGCACAACATCAGCATCAAAATGTCTAGATACATTTAAGACTGTTTCATCCTCTCTAAGTGGTGGTTCTAAATATTTTGCAACTGTTATCAATTTCAATGCATAATCTACCATATTTGATTTTAAATTTTGATTATACTTTCCAAAATATAGAATTTCTCTAAACTTGGCTTGCTCTAATTCACCCCAATAATAATTTAAAAATTTATTTTCAAATGTTTGAAAATTATCTAAATCATTCTCAATACTAGCAAACCAAGTTGCTGCATTGTCATTTAATGTCATTCTAATATAATCTTTAATATCATTAATATTATTCACCAATCTTAATTTATGTTTTAAACTATTTATGTATACTCTAGGATGCAAATTTTTTATATTACCAGAGAATTTAATCCCAGTCTCATTTGTTAAATTTAAGTAAGGTCTCCCTATGTCTCTCATTTGTGAAATATCATCTATTCTCTGTTCCACATTTCTTATTTGATTACTATTTATTTGGATATTTTGTTGTATATCGTCTAATTTTTCTTCTGTGTTTCTCCTGTCTTCGTTAATTTTTACTTCTAAGTTACATTTCTGTAACTCTATTTTCTGTTCTATATCTATCTTATTATCTTGAATAATCCTCTTTACTTCTGTCCTCTCATTTTCTATCCTTTTCTTGTAGTCATTCCGTATACTTTTTATTTCATTTGCTACTTTTTTCTCTGCAGCTTCAAGTTTTTTATCCATTTGTTTTACAATTTTATTATTATTATCTTCTATTTTCTTCTCTAATTTTCTATGATTCTCTTCCAATTTCTGTTCCATTTTTTTCATGTCTTCTTTGACTTCTTTTGAATTCTGTTCCATTTTTTGTTCTATTTTTTTTATGTCTTCTTTGACTTCTTTTGAATTCTCTTCCATTTTTTGTTCTATTTTTTTCATGTCTTCTTTGACTTCTTTTGAATTCTCTTCCATTTTTTTCGTATTCTCTTCTATTGTCTTGTTCATCTGCATCATTAATGACATCAAAGCTGCCATATTGACATTTTCCTCTCTTTCTGGATTCATTTCTGCAGTATCTTGTGGAACTTGAACTAAACTCTCCTCTTGTATAGGTTGTGTTTCTACTTCCACATCTTCTTCATTCTTTTTGCTTCTTGTACCTTTCTTTCCTTGAGACATTTTGAGACTTTACTTGTTCAAATATAATTAAAAATAAAATCTATAATTTTTCCTTTCTACTGATAATTAATTTAATTATATGAGAGCACTTATCTTCCCAAACTAATTCTTTTAAATAGAGAGCCACCGCGTTGGGTGCCAAATTGTTATGATGTGTTGTTTGTTTGAATGATGAGCAATGAGTATTTTTAATAATATAATATATAGGGTTTTTATCGCGGTTCTCAAAGAATTAGCTTGTAAGTACTTTTTTAAATTATCTTTATTATAACTATTATGAAACACACATATATATCTAACCTAGCCAATGTAAATTTAAAATAAACTATCTTTAAATTGATGTTCTTATAAAACTAATTAAATTCTATAGACAATGTTAAATTTAAACAAACTATCTTCAAAATTGAAATTGTTATGACATTAACTAAATTATATTAACAAAATTTTGTACCTTTCTTTCACTGAATGCCTAAATGAACTGTTTTCCACTATATATATTCTAATCACCACTGAAAGTCTTCATACTTCGGTTATCCTTGTTTTTGTGAAATTTCTTTTTCCAATTATCAGCTTCTACCAATTTAAGATATAGTTTTCTTCACCAGCATTTATACACCACCAACCAAACCAGCAAACAGCATTTATATTTATTCTTCTTTTCAATATACCAATATCCAATTATTATAAGTTGATTTATACTAATCTCCAACCATAATATAATTTAATTTCTTCCAATATACTTTTTTTAATCTTCAATAATTATTTGTGTATAATTATAAATGTGCATTAAATTATATGCATAATTTTTAATCTTCATTTAACTCACTATATTAGACAATTTGACTATTTGTACCTGATTCACTGACTCCAACTAACTTTCATATTTCTTACTAAACTTTTCTGACTGACTTCTTGAAAATTCTGAACAATTTACTTCACTATTCACTAACTAAATGTGTCTCCTAACTTTCATAATGAACTGGCCTGACTTCTGACTAAAAACTCCCATATTGAATCCAAATCACGGGTATTTATATCCTTTTGGATATTCCAGAACCATCTGGTAAGAGATCATGTTCCAATTTGTTCTATTTCTTCGATATCGATGTTCTCGAAAAAAATATCTGTTCTATCCACCGACATAATCATTATTCCTGAATGTTCGACTGTAAACAATGGTCACACTCTGCACTCTGGAGAATTCGTTAATGTTCCATTGATAATTTTGTTGACATTTAGGCTTTTCAGATCAGAATAAACATTCAAATTAGTAACTAACACTCTAATTTAATAAAATACACAATTCAAACAATATATTATTATAACCCCACTTATATTCGTAAAAATTCTTAATATGACACTTGGAGTATGTATAGTTGGTTGCCTAGTCACATGGCTCACTTAAATCTATTTACAACATTAAAATACAACTTTTACACTTATTATATGCTAATTTATTAAAAATGCCTTCACATAAATATATTTTTATTAAATTCTCTAGTATATAACTTATTTAAAACAACCAAATATCTAATATTATGTAGTATATAACTTATAAATTATTTTCTATAAACCCTAATCGTATCAATATATATATATATATATATATATATATATATATATATATATATATATATATATATATATATATATATATATATATATATATATATATATATATATATATATATATATATATATATATATATATATATATATATATAAAGAAGATAGATTTGGACGCCAACTGGTTTTTATACCAAATACCAGTAAAAATGAAAAGAGAATAATGAATCAATTAAGTAACGACATAATTCTGATACAATCTATATCTGAGAAAATATATAGAAAAATAAGAGATACAATGGAGGATATAGAAGAATATGAATTATGACAGAAGATATGGAAATTGGAGAATAGAATTAACGAAATATATTAACATAAGAAAGAAAGCAGGCAATGTAGCAGTTATAACGCTACAAGGTAAACTAAATGCACGATCAAATACTTACCATGTCGGGATAGTATTATGATATTTTCCTGGTTTTTCCCTCATAATTTACTATAGAATCACTAACAGGAGAATTTTACTGTCATCATGGCATGTATTTGTCTTTTTAAAGACGAATTACATGTTATGATCTTTTCTGGCGGATATTCTCAAGTTAAAGTTGATTTCATGTAATCGAATGAACTATCTTATAAGTAAAGTCGTCCCAGGAACGCAACTCAACAATATTGGCAATATCATTTTAAAGTCGTCTACTTTAAAATGTATAAGGTATGTCTGAATTGTCAATATAGATGAGTCAGATAAAATCAAATTATTAGAAGAATTTTTCACTAAGTAACAAAAAACAAAATTTGTTTAATTTACTAATGTTTGTATTTTGAGAACGATTTCCGAAGTGGAAATTGAAACGTCAATAAACGTATTTTAACCTTTAATTGTGGCTTATTCCCATTTAAATAGTAATCAAACAGTAACTGTACAAAATATTCAAATACATTTTTACAATCCGGCAACATAGTAGCGTATGAAGATATATTATGCCATATGTGAAGATAATTGCGTTTTAGAACACACTTATATGTAGTTAGTGCGGATATAGAAAAAATGTACCGTCAGGTATTGGTTGCAGATGATCAAAAATCCTTACAATGTATCTTATGGCGAAATAATCCGGAACAACCGATTGAAATATTTCAGTTACAAACAGTTACATACGGTATGAAATGCTCTTCTTACTTAGCGATTAAATGTCTAATGACATTGGCAGAGGAGCAAGAAGCTAAAAATCCTAACATTGCTAGCATTATTAAATCCGATTTTTATGTCGACGACCTTTTGACAGGTTTTGATTCAAAACAGAAAGCGCGCGAAGCATGTAAACAACTTTTTGAGGTCCTCAAAGGCGGAGGATTTACATTGCGTAAATTCTATTCAAATGATCCTGAAATATTAAGAGATATACCGGATAATTCAACTACGGGTTCCGTTATTCAATTCGGTGAAAACGAGAAGGCGAAAACTTTGGGATTATTGTACTCACCGCAATCAGATACTCTGTTTTATAGCATAAGTTCATCTCTAGGCCATATAATCACAAAGCGAACTTTATTATCGGACATAGCTCAAATTTTTAATCCCTTGGGTCTATTAAGTGCGTGTACCATCATAGCGAAAATTATGTTACAACAACTATGGCTCGAGCGTCTTTCATGGGATGATCCCATACCGGAGCATTTAGCAAATAATTATTTACAGTTTAGGAATAAATTAGGAAGCTTAAACAATTTAAAAATACCTCGGCATGTTATATGTTCTAGTAAGGTCAAACTAGAACTTCATGGATTTTGCGACTCCTCAGAAAAGGCGTACGGTGCTTGCATATTCATTAAATCTACCGATTCGTTAGGCAGGTCGTATTCATTCTTATTATGTGCAAAAAGCAAGGTTGCGCCCTTAAAGCCAGTTACCTTGCCGCGTTTAGAGCTCTGTGGAGCAGTAATTTTATCGCGTTTGACCAATAAGGTCAAAAATTCATTAAATGTGCAATTTGATACGTGTTACCTCTGGACAGATTCATCGATAGTACTTAGTTGGTTGAAAACAGCAGCCAATGCATTGAAGACGTTTGTTAGTAACCGCGTAGCAGAGATCCAGGAAACCACTTCGTTTGCGCAGTGGCGTCATGTGCCAGGCAAGGATAATCCTGCAGATCTAGTGTCCAGAGGCGTGGAACCAGATAAAATAATGGAGTGTAACTTATGGTGGCATGGACCGGAGTGGATCATGCAAGATTCAGATAAGTGGCCAAATTTACAAGTTGTCCCTACTGAAACAAGCGAAACGAGGAAAAACATAAAGGTTTTTACGAATAAACTTGATGAAACACAGAATACGGAAGTATTTTCATTTGAGCGCTTCTCTAATATTTTACGTTTAAAAAGAACCGCTGCATATGTGTTCAGATTCATCCGCATGTGTAAAAATAAGGAAAGAACTTCTGAACCCCTTTCTCTGGGAACATTCTGCATTTAATCGTATTCTAAAACTGTGTCAATCACAGTCATTTTCTAATGAAATAAAGCATTTGAACCAAAAGGGATCTTTAGATAAAAACAGCAAACTTTAAATTTATCTCCATTTCTTGATGATCAGGGCATCATGAGAGTAGGCGAGCGTTTAAAGCATTCCGAGTTTACGTATGACAAAAAACATCCCATCATTTTAGCGGCAGATCATATAGTTACATCGTTAATATTTAATCATTTTCACAAGGATCTTATGCATGCTGGTCCTCAGCTTTTACTTGCAACTATAAGAGAAACTTTCTGGCCATTATCAGGAAGAAATTTAGCGCGACGTACCGTACACAAATGTGTAAAACGTTTTAGATTAAAATCTAAATCCATTCAGCCAATAATGGGTGACCTACCTGCCCAGCGTCTCGCAGGTGGCCCACCGTTTATTGTAACAGGTGTAGATTATGCGGGCCCTTTCTTAATTCGCGATAGAAAGGGTCGAGGTTGTAAACTAATAAAGAGTTACATGTGTCTTTTTATTTGTTTTTGTACGAAGGCCATACATTTAGAATTAGTTACAGAACTGTCTAAGGAATAATTTCTGTTGGCCTTTAAAAGATTTATTGCGCGAAGAGGCAAGCCTCAAAAGATGGTTTCCGACAATGGAACCAATTTTATAGCAGCTAGTTCGGAGTTAAAATCGTTAAGAAAATTTTTGGAGCAGCACACTCCCGCGATAAGAGAATCCTTGCTAAAGAATAATATTTCGTGGTCCTTCATACCTCCCTATTCTCCACATTTTGGCGGACTGTGGGAAAGCGGAGTAAGAACAGTTAAGCATCATTTGCATAGGGTTTTGGGAAACGCGCACTTAATGTTCGAGGAATTTTATTCGTTGCTTGTGCAGATTGAAGCTATAATAAATTCCCGACCGATTCATCCTTTATCCTGTGATCCAAATGATCTCTCCCCATTAACTCCTGCACATTTTCTCATCGGAAGACCACTTATTACCAATCCAGATCCAGATTTTCGTCATGTTCCAGTTAATCGTTTCTTAAAATTCCAGCATATTCAGCAGCTTTCTCAGTATATATGGGAACGATGGAACAAAGAATACATCTCCGAACTACAAAAACGCACGAAATGGACTACTACTAACGCTGAAGTTGCGGAAAACACGTTAGTGCTCATGAAAGAGGACAATTTACCTCCATTAAGGTGGAAGTTAGGTCGCGTGATCGAACTTTTACGCGGCAGTGATGGTGTAGCCAGAGTTTTTAGGATAAAGACAGACAATGGTATCATAACTCGTTCTTTTTCCAAGGTGTGTCCGCTACCCGTTTCGGACTAAGTGTAGTTTAAACATTTGAACATTTAGCATTAGCAGACGATTTTGTTGGCAGTGTTTGCCAAGGCGGGGGCCATGTTTACGCCTCTATCTAATTAGTACATTAGATACATAGTAGCGTATGAAGATATATTATGCCATATGTGAAGATAAGACGAGTCCCTAAAGGCACCCCAAAGACGACAGCACTCAAATACGAGACGAGATCGGTGATACAGCATTTAGCGCGAGCGGACATAATACTTATTAGCATTCATATTATATGTATTGTGTAATTCAAAATAAAGTCAGTTTTGTTTTCGCGCGGAGTTTGATTATTAACCAGCGGCACAAGCGAAGTGCATATCAAGCAAATACAACTAGATATGGTAATAATTTACAAAATTTTAATAATAATAACAATCAAAACGGACAGAATTTTAATAACAATACTAGTTATAATAGACAACATTTTAATAACAATACTAATAATAATAGACACGATTTTAACAATAGAAGAAATACAGAACGACCTAATTACAACAGACAGGTAAATTATGTACGAAGAAGTAGAAGCTGCGAAGATAGTGAACGAAATAGTACAAGGCAAGAAAATATGAGAAGTCATAGTAGGGAAAGACATAGGACATTAGATATAAGTGGTCAGACACAATCTGACAATTCTAACAATCAAAATTTTGTTCAGTAAACTTTCTGAATTACAAGTTGGGCCATTGCTATTATGAAAAACCTTCTGAATTTATTTCTTTAGATGAAGATAAAATTATTGAATCTATTAATTTAATTTATAAAAATGCTATGGCCAAAAATAAAATGATTAAGGTTATTATAGATACTGGTTCAGAAAGTACTTTAGTCTCGGAGAATTTTATTTTTAATACATTAAAACTATCAGATATAATAAAGATTCCAAAAATTAAAATTGTTGGTGCAAATAATAAGAAGTTGGGTGAAATTAATAAACTAGCCAATTTTAAAATTAGTATTCTTAATAAAGAAATTAATATGCAAGGATTTGTTGTCAAGGATTTATGTGTTGATATATTAATGGGAAATGACGAATTGGAAAAGAAGAAAGTAAAGATAGATTTTGAAGAAAAAATAGTAACTTTGGAAGGGCAAATAATTAAATTTATGCAGAAAGATCAGATGGAAGAAGGAATAAGAGTTGATAGGATATTATTAAAAGAAAGTAATGATGTTAATGAAGAAGAAATGTATTTTGATGATAAAGAGATGTCCCAAAAGAATGTAAAGAACAATTGTAGTGAATATTTAAGGAATGGAAATTTTTAGCAGATGGATGCCTACGAGGTGGAGTGCGTAAAATTGGAAGCAAGGAATAATGAGTACATAATGAAGAATAATTTTATTTGTAAAGAAGATGTGATAAAAGTTAATTGCCCTGAAGAATATAAATCAATAGTCGTTTCCATATTGCAGCAACACAAGGGACTTGTCAATAAAGAAAATAGAATTGCACAAAATTATATCCATAGTATAAAAGTTAAAGAAGAAAAAGATTTTAAAACAAAATCATACCCAATACCATATAAATACAGAGAAGAAGTAAACAGAACGATTAATAATATGTTAGAAGATGGAATCATTGAGAAGGCAGATACACGTTTCATAAACCCTAGAGTAGTTGTACGTAAAAGATCAGGTGAAATCAGGTTATGTTTGGATGCAAGGAATATTAACAAGATTACTGAAAAGCAATTTGAAGCACCAATGAGTATAGATGGAATACTAGGAAGAATTACAGGAATGTCATTTTTCACTAAAATCGATTTATAGCATAGTTTCTGGTTAATACCTCTAGAGAGAAAAAGTAGACAGTATACAGGATTTCAGATAGATGGAGTAGTATATCAATTAAAAGTAGTACCATTTTAACTTCAATCATCTTGCAGTGCTCTATGTAGATGTCTTCATGATATTCTGGATCAATATGAACATTTTGTAATTCACTACATTGATGATATATTAATTTTTTCTAAAACGGCTTGTTCCGAGAATCTGCCTAAATAAACAGAGGCTATTTTTCGAAAGCCATGTTCTTAGAAATTAAACGTAAACAAACTACGTCACAGATCACGGGAATTATGCATCGGAAGAAGGTCGAATCAATTTTAAACAGTTAGTACCAGTCCACTTTTGGGGCGTACAGACGTTGTCGTTTCCGCTAATATTCGGAGATTGAGAGTCGAGAACCGACTCCGACTTTTCACCGTTGGGGGTTATACAAATGTTGCTAGTTATCTCGAAATGAGAATCATGGTTTTTTTATCGATGAAATATGTTCGCAAGTAGTTGGAAAATATTCGCACGTAGCGTGGAGAATAGTAATAGTTCATCTATGGTAACTCGTATCAATACCATACATTATAATTGGAAGTATTTGTAATAGTGTAAAAATTAGCTAAGAGTGCCGTATTCATGCAAGAATAAATCCAAGTGTTTATAAGTGCTACAACCACATTAAGGTTCAACAACAAGAAGGACCTGTAAGGACAGCCAGGATTCCAGTTTTAACCTTGCTCAGGACAGGACTTGGTAGATATAAAAACATTTTGACATTTTATTTGAATTCTGAACTATTTCGTCATAGTATATAGTGTTTACTGACTTCATATTTCGGTACAAAATTGTGCTAAATTAATATTTATATAAGGTCCATGCTTTTAGTATTAGCGTTTATTCAGAAATAAAATCTGTATTTACTATACTCAACTTTTTGTTCTAATTTATATTAAAAAAAGGATTAGACAAACTTACCATCCCGGGACGGGGTGTGATTAAAATCAAGCGTTGGTGAAATTAATACAGTCCATTAGGGGTCATTCGGACGCCTCTTAGTTAATGATAATAAGGCATATAGCCCTCATTAATCATTTTTGGTCATTCTAGCCGGATATAAAAAAAAAATATAAGAGTTTGAGGTAAATACAGGTTTTATATCAATTTTCAATTTATATTTGTTTGGAAATATTTGTGGGTAACATGGATGAACTAACAGCTCGCTCCAATAAAAAAATTGGTAAAGCAAACATTACCCGTGTACAAACTTGGATTAGGGATCACTTAGATCAAGTTAATAGTAAATTCGCGATAACTGTCAAATTAGATATGCTTACAGAAGCATATCGAGATTTTAACGAAACTTACAAATACTTAGAAGCTAATTTGATAGATGAAAATTTGTTAGAAATGCGGGAAGATACGGACACTGTGTATATGGAGTGTTTCGATATCTTAAGTACAAAAATAGAGCTGTTGGGAAAATCTAGTTCAAATTTAGAAGCGGTAAGCCCAAATATAGCAAAAAATATCTCGCCGGTAGCGGTTAGACTTCCGGAATTTTCAATACAACCATTTTCGGGTAAAATAGCAGAATGGGATTCGTTTTTTCAAATTTTTGAGGTAACCATTTTACAAAACGATTATTTGTCGGATATTCAGAAACTCATGTATTTGAAATCGTATGTTCGTAGTGAACCGGCTAAATTAATTTCGAATTTTCCGGTTATAGCTGAAAATTTGCAATTTTCTTTGGATATTTTAATAGAGAGGTATGGAAACAAACATATCTTAACAAAAACATTATTTTTAGAACTTCTCGATGTTAAAACATTACCTCACAATGCAAACCATGTGCAGCTCAGAGAATTGTATGCACATGTATCAAATAAACTAAAAGCTCTAGATAATTTAGGGCTAACAGATAGGAATAAGTTAGACTGGATACTTATATCCTTGATAGAACAGAAACTTGATTCGGCTACGTTAAGGGCATTAGAGTTTTCACGTGATCGGAATGTAGAAATCACAGTGGAAGGTTTTTTATGTCAAATTCAACAAAGATCAACGCATCTGGAGAATTTAGCTCCAATTAGAAATCCAGACGTTATATCCTCGGGAAAAAATAAATCTTCTAGTTCTTTTTCGCAAAATAAGACAATTTATAAAGTTGTTGCAACTGGTACAGATGCCAAAATATTCTGTAATTTCTGTTCGTTACAAAATCATTTGTTATTTCAATGTAAAAAATTTAAGAATTTATCTGTATCAGAAAGATTTAATTTCATTAAAACAAAAAAACTGTGTGTAAATTGCTTTGGAAGTCATTTTGTAGCTTCCTGTAAGAATAAACATTCATGTTTTGTTTGCAAACAAAAGCATAATACACTTTTACATTTTTCGTCACCAGTGGGTGAACCGACCATAAATAACTCTGACTCGCCAAATACTTTGTCGGCTGGGTTCCAAGAAGGCGCTTCTATGCCGACAGCTCTTTCATCGACTTCTATTGACAATAAAGTATTACTTGGAACTCTCAGTGTTTGTTTGTATTCCAAATATGGTCGTAAGATAATCGTAAAAGCGCTAATTGATCCTGGAAGTCAGCTATCATTTATTACGGCAGGTCTTGCAACAAGATTACAATACCCTACAAAAGAAAGTATGTAATTCCTTTGTAACGTTAGGCCCCAATTTGTGACGTTCCAACGAACATCATTGGGTGCCAATTTGTAACCCTTCGAGGCTCAATTTGTAACATCCCAACGTTGAGCTGCTGTTGTCAACTTGTAACCGCCAACCTTAGTTTGCTGCTACAACCTGACTAACATCACTAACAACGTTGGAGCGACAAATCGTTTCCCGTTGGGACCAATTTTTAACGTCATAACCTCTAATGTATCAATTGCAAAATTGCTACATTAGACGTTATACGAAACACTCCCTGGCTAGCTCACTCAGGACGTGAATATGGCCTACTCTGGAGCAACACACGCAAACAAGTAAAAAGAAGAAACAATACACAGTTAAATTAACACATGTTTATTAAAATATTAAACAAAAAGGGCAGAAAAATACATGTTTAAAAATTACATTGAATTTAAATAAAAATTATTCGACTTCTTGCTACAGTGTTACATTATAGTAAGGAAAAATGCTTGTCACCAAATCCTAGGTTTTATCCTGGTCTTTTCTGCTATGGTTGTTAGCAAGCCATGTTGTTAGTCGTGGATTTTCTTGTCCTGGAGTCAACTCTCCTATCGGAATGATAGTGCCATTCTCAGGCCGGTTGGTCTTCTGGATGTTAATATAATTTGACCCGCACCTGAGAAATGTATCCCGGAGGTTGACTAAAATGAAGAAAAACACACCTTGCTTCAGAAAATGGTGAAACCAAAATGAGAGACCTTGCTTGGGGGATGAATAGGTGACCAATCAAATTTAACAAAATTTTATCATTATTCACCCAAGCAAGTCGAGAAACAATTCTTATTTATGTAGCAAATAAGTAAAAGTAAGGATATATAATCTTTTAAAGCAAATGGTAATTAATTTTTACTACTGAATTATTCTAATATTAATTACAAAGCGGATTCGGTAAAAATGACAAGATATATTTATTGAAAAGCTAGATAATTTAGAATTTAGAAACATTTCTATATAGAAATGGTAGTTTGTCAAAAGTTAATTATTATTAAAATCAAAAGATATTATTAAGGATCTAAATTCAATATTTAAAACTGTAAAAATATTCGTAAAACTTTTACATACTATGTATATTAAAGAAACTATATATTTCTTATCGCTAATTTTTTATTATAAGAAATAAAAAAAACACAAGAAATATCCACAAAAATATGTACCTACTTACATACGATAATCATAAATAATGAGAATTTTCAAAGTTAAAATTATAAAAGATTTTTATACAACAGGTAGAATCAGGAAACCGATAAAATATATTAAACTCTTACCTCCTAATTCAGGAGACGACACAACAATTGGTTATTATACCTTTACAAAAGTCATGAAGAAAATCGACATTTTTAGAAATAAAAGCCATTATATCGACTTTTGTATCGAACGGGAAGGGGGAAATGTCAACAAAAAGGAGTCTTTGTCACTAGCATTAAACTAAACAGAGAATAAAGATGGCACCTCTCGTTCCAAAGTAACAGAAATAGAGATGAAAATAAAATTCATTCTTTAGAAACTTGAGTAAAAGATAAAAATGATGATTATTAAGAAAATAGGAAAGGTAGATACTGAAATATATATATATAAAGAAGATAGATTTGGACGCCAACTGGTTTTTATACCAAATACCAGTAAAAATGAAAAGAGAATAATGAATCAATTAAGTAACGACATAATTCTGATACAATCTATATCTGAGAAAATATATAGAAAAATAAGAGATACAATGGAGGATATAGAAGAATATGAATTATGACAGAAGATATGGAAATTGGAGAATAGAATTAACGAAATATATTAACATAAGAAAGAAAGCAGGCAATATAGCAGTTATAACGCTACACACTTCCACCACTCAGTAGAAAAATTTCGAAAGTACCTTTAGAAATTTTTCTCATCACTAAACTCATTATATGTTATGATCATCAAAATAATAATAAAGGTAATCTTTACCAAATAAAAAAGTTATCTAGATACCTAGATATAGGTATAATAACTTGTAAGTTTAGGTACTATTATTTAAACAAGATAAAGTGAAAATGGTTAACTTGTGATAAGATATAAAAATTAATATACTTATATTAACCTAAGTCAAAAAAAATAAATGACTATCACCCAACGAATTATAGTATCCGTTAAACTAAAATTTTAACTACATAATTATAAACTATGTATTACAGTATTGTAATACTATATACACTAAATGACTTTAGAGTGAGCACTCTGGGTATTATTTCATCCCCAACGAATTATAGTATTCGTCACACTAAAATTGTAAGGTAAATAATCCTATGCTATACCTTATAGCAATTCCTTACAAGGCTTTAGAGTTAATACTCAGGATAATATTTTATCCCAACGAATTATAGTATTCGTCACACTAAAATTATGAGGCAAATATTTATGTGCTATACATTGTAGGAGCATGTAACAGGGCTTTAGAGTTAATACTCAGGGAAATATTTTATCCCAACGAATTATAGTATTCGTCACACTAAAATTGGTCGTAGACCAAGAGGGAGAAAAGCTACGTTAAGGGTTATCCGCAATCTTTGGTACTGTACATCGATTATACACTGGGCCGATTGAAATCATGTTGGTATGAACGCAGTAGCTCATAATCCATGGTTAAACCTCGAAAGCGCTCCTCAGAGACGACAGTCCTGTGTACTATGAACCCCCCGACGCCATACCCTAAAGACAACCTTACCATTAAAGGAAGATCCAGTGGTATAAATGTACATCTCCACCACAGTTCGGTCCCATATATATGCAATTACATAAATATCATACAAAAACAACTAATATGGGGACGATGTATCTATCACTCATGGAGATAAACATCGTTAGAAAGACATTCTTTCAAGAATGTTAGTTCTTAAGGGAAGTTGATTGAAACCAAGGTAGTTATGATATTAGCAATATCACTAGATATGCATATAATCATTAAGTTATAAAAGATAAGATATCATAATCATCAGTAATGCAGTAGGTATATAAATCCAAATATTAGTTATCATAATACTAATCTAGATTTTAGTTGCATATATTGCATGAGATAGTATGAGTAGAACATTATAAGCAGTTAAGAAAGATAAGGTAAACATCAAAATATAAAAGAAATAAGTAAAAATTTAGTAAGACCAATCTAGACATCTATTAAGTATAAAATTTATACAAGATGAAAAGAAAACTGCACAAAATTATACTCAGTTGAACTGAAGAAGAAAAATTAGTCATAAATATACTTTGATTTAAATCCAAACGTTATGCACCTGTTAGAATAATAAAGTAATCTATACAGAAAAATTGTACAGAGCAAAGTTATACAAGAGGGTATAAAAAACAAAACCTTTCCATTGTCATTTCAAAGAGACACAACCCTACACCAGATTTCTAAATAGTAGTATGCATAAGGTTAAATCTACCTTGTAAATGCAATAAAAAAAATTTCATTAAAATATAACACTCAAGAAAAAGAAAATTCATTGTAGTTATGCATTGATGAGGGCAATCATTGTGAACTAAATCAGAGAAACTTATTATGACTAAACTTCAATAGACAGTATGGTCTGGAAACAATTACATTGTTTATTAAAGATAAGAAGATAATGAGAATGAATTCTCGGCATATTGCATATGCATATTTATGGACTAAGGCAAGTCAATAAAACAGCAAATTGACATTAAGCTAGTATAAGATAAAGTAATTTTTGTACCAAATAGTATCAAAAATTAAAGGTAGGTAAATATCAAGATAATTAAGTAACACAAGTAATTTTGATTGTTAGATAAAGATAAGTATATTCTTCACAGTACCTAGTAAGTCAAAGTTCTACACAAAAGACATTAAAGATACTGCATAAAATTTGGCTTACTTATGATAAAGGAAAATACAAAGCAAAGATAAGTTGTGGTAATATCATATAAAATTGCTATAACACTAAACACTATCCAGGGATCTACTCAAAAGAAATAGAATTAGAACTGCATAAATATAGACGTATGTATTTAAAATGTTAAAGACAATTCAAATGCAATCAAAAACTTCAAAGCTTCATAATCTTACACCAGAGGTTTCTATAAAAGAAGATATATGCATAAGATTACTTTCACTCCAAAAGATAAAGAATTATGCCTAACGCAACACCCCTAATGGGTAAATGGAAAATATTAACGCCCTTGTTAATAGTTTTCCTGCAGTGACCTCAAGTCCCGCGAAGATAAATCATCCTAGGCAATTTTTATGTACTTGTCCGAACAAATCTCATATTTGAACCCACTCAACGGAAAAACAAGACACTTGCACTAGGTATGAAAATTAGACATAAGTTATTACCGCAATAGTTTTAATAACACCATAAAGGTAATACAAGTAGATAACTTGTAAAGGTAAGAGATAATGTGTTATTAAACGAAGATAAAGATAAGCAAATAACAATCAAACTTGTGAAAGGTAGTAGATAAATTTTCTAGCAAAGGTTCTCATAACTAAATATTTTATTGAAAAGTCCATAAATAACGAAGATATTTGTTAACGCAGGTAATAAGAATATGTATAAGCTTAACAAAAGAGATAAGAAGATAATTTAAAATATATGCAATACAAGATATATGTAAGTTTAAATTACACTTAAAGGTAAGATATAATAGTATAACTGCAAGTTTTACTCAAAAGATATATTTTTAATATGCATTACTGATTTTCATCGTCACTAGAATCAGTGACATCTAATTTGATATCCCTGACATGAAAATTTCCAAGATCAGATCTAGATCCTTTAAATTGTAGACTAATTTAGACAAAACTTTATTGACAATACAGGGGACAAATTTTGGCGCTAGTTTTGCAGAGAAATCATCGACAGCTTTTGATAGGACAAAATTTTTCTTCCAGACTTTATCACCAACGTGATATTTGACATCACGTCTACGAAGGTTATACCTGCTAGAATTCGTCGCATAAGAGTGACGTATTCTCTTTTGCACTTCTTTGAAAATAGAAGACATATTTTCTAGTGGTCTTGGGTCGAATAGCTTGTTATTAATATTAATGACATTGCTTGCTTTGTCTTCTATTGCACCAAAGAAGGAACCGTCCAAAGGGATATTTCTGGCAAAAGTTAGAAACGAAGGACTAAATTGTGTAACTTCGTGTTTGGCTAGGCGAATAGCCTGGGCAATCTTAAAGATTTCTTTGTCCCAATCTTTATGATTATCATGTATAAAAGAACGAATAGCTGTTACGATAGTTTTGTTAACTCTCTCAGTAGGATTTATTTGAGGAAAATATCTCGCATTATACCAAATTTTTTGTACTTTATATTTATTCATTAAATTTTTGAAATCATTGGAAACGAACTGTTTCCCATTATCAACTGCGAAAATTTGTGGTACCCCAAAGATAAGAAAAACTTGATTTTCAATAAATTTAACAATAGCTGTAGAGGTAGCATTTGCCATTGGATGGACAAAAATAAATTTCGTGAACCAGTCGACAACAACTAAAAGAAAACGATTTCCATTTTTAGATCTAGGATAAGGACCTAATAAGTCAGCAGATAAAAACTGAAATGGAAAATTAATATCCCTGTACTTTCCCATTAAACCAGCAGGAGGTACATTTCCTGGTTTACTAGCAGCACAGATTTTGCACTTACTGATATAGTTTGCGACATAAAGTCTCATTCTAGGCCAGTAATACAATTCCGTGATTCTAGAGAGCGTTTTATATACTCCTAGGTGAGCAGCTGTAGGATCATCATGAAAGAGTTTCAAAATATCTTTTCTGTGAGGAGACGGAACGAAAATTTTCCATTCTGGGGAAGGATCTGAAAACTTATTCCTTGAAAAGATATGCTTGTAAAGAACATTACCATGAACTTTAAAAGCAGGAAATTGATCTGGATTATTTTGTACTTTTTGTACCATATTATCATACCAAGTATCTGTTTTAAGATTAGATAAATCTAAAAGAGAAATTTCAGGATTTTGTTCAGGTATTCTAGAAAGGGAATCAGCCACAACATTTAAAGAACCACTACGGTGAATGACAGTGAACTTGTGACAGGATAGTTTCATTATCCATCTGGCAATTCTAGGAGAAGGGTTTTTCATGGAATATAACCACTGTAAGGATGAGTGATCAGTAATCACAGTGAAGTTTTCACTTCCTTCAATATAACACCTAAATTTTTCAATAGATAATAAAATAGCCAGCAGTTCTTTCTCAGTAGTAGTGTACTTACGTTGAGCTTTAGAGAGAGTTTTACTAAAGAAAGCTATAGGATGCTCTAAACCATCTTCTTTTTGAAATAATACACCCCCAACACCAGTGTCACTTGCATCACAAGCAAGATAAAAATGCTTGTCAAAGTCTGGACTAGCAAGAACAGGAGCAGATGTTAGTGCCTGTTTAATCTGACTGAAAGCTAAGTTAGCTTCTGGAGTCCAAACAATAGACTGTCCTTTCTTTTTACCCTTAAGTAAATCAGAAATGGGAGTACAAATGGATGCAAAATTATTCAAAAATCGACGGTAATAACCTATCAATCCGATAAGTCTACGAATTTGAGTAGTAGTTTTTGGAACTGGATATTCCAAAATAGCTTCTACTTTAGCTGGGTCAGTTCTTAACCCTTGTTGATCTACAACAAAACCAAGAAATTTAAGAGAAGGTCTACAAAACTGACACTTTTCAAAATTGACTGTAAGATTTGCATATTTAAGTCTCTTAAACAACATTTTAAGAATTTTGATATGACAATCAAAGTCAGGAGTAACAACAATAATATCATCAAGATAATAGAAAACATAAGGCTCCAGTAAAGGACCTATAACTGAATCCATAACTCTGCACATAGCTTGTGCACTATTATTTAAGCCAAAAGGTAATACATTAAAACAGAACAAACCTCTATTTTGAACTGTAAATGCAGTCTTTAATTTGGATTGATCATCCAAAGGTATCTGATAAAAAGCTTGTTTTAAATCGATTGACGAAATAAATTTAGCATCTCTTACTTTAGATATGATTGAATCTATTAAAGGCATGGGGTAACTATCAGGAACTGTTATCGAATTAAGTTTTCGACCATCAAAACAAACTCTATAGGAACTATCTTTCTTCGGAACCAACCACAAAGGAGACAACCAAGGTGTACTGGTTGTTAATGGTTCGATGACTTTCAACTTAAGCATCTCATCAACTCCTTCGTTGAGAATTTTCTGCATAGCAGGCGAAAGAGGATATTGTCTTTGCCTAATTGGTTTCGCATCACCAGTGTCTATATGGTGAGTATACAAGTGGGTTCTACCAATAGAATCTGTTGGGCCTATTTCCTTAAACAGTTTGACTACCGAATGTAGTTGTGAAAGCTGATGGGTGGATAAATTCTCTGAACTTACTATAGTATTAACAACACAAGTTGACAGTTTAGCTGTACTATACGAAAAATTTGTGAAATCCAAAGAAATTCTAAACAATTTCATAAAATCCATACCTAAAATCATTTTATGTGAGATAGAAGGAACCACTAAAACTTTTAACTTTTGTGTGCTATCAGATAAGGTAACAGGTAAAAACACATAACCTAAGGTACTTTGGACATTACCATCAGCAGTAGTTAGCTGTACTGAAATATCATAGTGAAGATGCAAATTCAGTTTCTTAAGAAGAAATAAGGCTGGAGAGCCAATAATAGAGACATTACTACCAGAGTCTACAAGTGCAGATATTGTTTCACTGCCAATATTTATTGAAATATATGGTCGATTATCCTGTGTACGAATATCGAGAAGAGGATTAGTTCTACATAAAGTATCAGACGTTGAAATCAACGGAAAAGAAATATTCGCAGGATTTAAAGAAACATTGAGCGTTGTATCTATGGGAGTTTTGTCTATAGGTAAAGGATTAAAATCACAATTAGAATCAGAAGTTTCAGCTCGCGTTTTAATAATAGGTGGTAGTTGAAATGTTACTCTGCTTGTCCTTTGTTTGAAGTTTTCTTCAAATTTTTTCCTGGTATGTTCTTGCCTTTTAGGTTTGATGCAGACATTTGACTGCAATGAGGTTGATTCCTGTCCACTATCGAACAACCTCGCGCTTCGTTTTTTGAACATTTGGGGCAATGTGCCTTAATAACGTTCTTAAAACCGCAATCATAACAAAATTTATTTTTCTGGTACCTGCACTGAGGATACACATGACCTCGTTTGTTGCAATTCCAACAAATTTCATCAAGTGAATTTGTTTCATATGAAAATTTCTTATTATTATTATTAAAGTGGGGTATAGATAACGCAGACTCAATTCTTTTACAGTAAGAGGTAAGATCAGATACGGTGTCTATATCGTGCAAAGCCAAAGCTTTGATGTAGTCTGGCAAAAGACCACGTCTAATTTCAGATACTTTATCTTTCTCTGAAACGGCAGAAGGTAAACGGAAGACAAGAGCTTCAAAATTAGAGATAAATGTAGATACAGGTTCTCGAAAAGATTGCCTTGTAGAACGAATTTGTTCCCACAAATTCCTCTCATAATCTGCCGGAAGATAAGTTTCCTTTAAAGCGGCAACTAAGTCAGACCATGACTGAAATGTCTTTTTAAGAAGATGATTATGCCACCAAGTGAAAGCATTGCCATCAAACAGATCTCCTGCAGAAAGAAACAGGTCATCATTAGAACAATTCCTGGAGATTTTAAGCGTCTCAATTTGTTCAAGAAAAGGAATCAAAGGCTGTTTGCCGGAAAACTTTTGAATTCCCCATTTATAAATGGGCACAGACTTCACTACTGAAGATGCAGTATGTGATTCTACCCTAACTGGAGTAGATTCTGAAAGAAGATTAAGTTTTTCCACAAGCACACCCTCAATTGACAATAATTTACTCCGTAACTGTCTTTTGACTGTTTCCTGCGTTGAAGAAGTGGTCTTCAGACGAGATACACGGCCAGACAAATGAGTTAAACGAGAACAAATACATTTGTACCTATAATCAGACTTACTACCTGAAAATTCATCGATGATACTAGATAAATCAGCAAGAGTAGCCAAGGCCTGATTATGGTCTTGCTCAAATTCAAGAGGGACAACTGTTTCAGAGAAGCTTCTGTCTGATGCTTCCTGAGACAAAATTCCACTAAGGACTCTTCTTTTCTCATCGACAGTAGAAGGAACCTCAAGATCTCTAATAATTAACTCATAGGTTAACTCATCAGTTTTCAAATGCTTAGGGTTGATGGTAGCCATTTTGTAAGATTATTTAAAAAACAATAATTTATGTAAACCAACAAGTAACCAAATCAACTTTAAAGATAAAGATAATTAAATTTACGAAAATAATATAAAACTACTATTTTATATTTAATTAAGTTTTAACACTACCCAACAACACATGGACTTGTCAAGGTTAATGATAACCAGCAGACAAAAAAGGTTGGTGATCAAAAAAAACTATCAGTAAAAACTAGATAAAAAAATAAGTATAAAAAAGTAAGTAAGATAGAAAATAGATATTTTTACTGAAATTTAATAAATTTACTACTCAAAATAGGAAGAAAAATGTTAAAGATAATAATAGCAAGAAAATATAAAAGTATTGTTTCAACTAAATACAAGAATGTATGCATTACTCAGAGTATATTACGTTGGTGCGCCAATTTGTAACGTTAGGCACCAATTTGTAACATTCCAACGAACATTCATTGGGTGCCAATTTGTAACCCTTCGAGGCTCAATTTGTAACATCCCAACGTTGAGCTGCTGTTGTCAACTTGTAACCGCCAACCTTAGTTTGCTGCTACAACCTGACTAACATCACTAACAACGTTGGAGCGACAAATCGTTTCCCGTTGGGACCAATTTTTAACGTCATAACCCCTAATGTATCAATTGCAAAATTGCTACATTAGACGTTATACGAAACACTCCCTGGCTAGCTCACTCAGGACGTGAATATGGCCTACTCTGGAGCAACACACGCAAACAAGTAAAAAGAAGAAACAATACACAGTTAAATTAACACATGTTTATTAAAATATTAAACAAAAAGGGCAGAAAAATACATGTTTAAAAATTAAATTGAATTTAAATAAAAATTATTCGACTTCTTGCTACAGTGTTACATTATAGTAAGGAAAAATGCTTGTCACCAAATCCTAGGTTTTATCCTGGTCTTTTCTGCTATGGTTGTTAGCAAGCCATGTTGTTAGTCATGGATTTTCTTGTCCTGGAGTCAACTCTCCTATCGGAATGATAGTGCCATTCTCAGGCCGGTTGGTCTTCTGGATGTTAATATAATTTGACCCGCACCTGAGAAATGTATCCCGGAGGTTGACTAAAATGAAGAAAAACACACCTTGCTTCAGAAAATGGTGAAACCAAAATGAGAGACCTTGCTTGGGGGATGAATAGGTGACCAATCAAATTTAACAAAATTTTATCATTATTCACCCAAGCAAGTCGAGAAACAATTCTTATTTATGTAGCAAATAAGTAAAAGTAAGGATATATAATCTTTTAAAGCAAATGGTAATTAATTTTTACTACTGAATTATTCTAATATTAATTACAAAGCGGATTCGGTAAAAATGACAAGATATATTTATTGAAAAGCTAGATAATTTAGAATTTAGAAACATTTCTATATAGAAATGGTAGTTTGTCAAAAGTTAATTATTATTAAAATCAAAAGATATTATTAAGGATCTAAATTCAATATTTAAAACTGTAAAAATATTCGTAAAACTTTTACATACTATGTATATTAAAGAAACTATATATTTCTTATCGCTAATTTTTTATTATAAGAAATAAAAAAAACACAAGAAATATCCACAAAAATATGTACCTACTTACATACGATAATCATAAATAATGAGAATTTTCAAAGTTAAAATTATAAAAGATTTTTATACAACAGGTAGAATCAGGAAACCGATAAAATATATTAAACTCTTACCTCCTAATTCAGGAGACGACACAACAATTGGTTATTATACCTTTACAAAAGTCATGAAGAAAATCGACATTTTTAGAAATAAAAGCCATTATATCGACTTTTGTATCGAACGGGAAGGGGGAAATGTCAACAAAAAGGAGTCTTTGTCACTAGCATTAAACTAAACAGAGAATAAAGATGGCACCTCTCGTTCCAAAGTAACAGAAATAGAGATGAAAATAAAATTCATTCTTTAGAAACTTGAGTAAAAGATAAAAATGATGATTATTAAGAAAATAGGAAAGGTAGATACTGAAATATATATATATATATATATAAAGAAGATAGATTTGGACGCCAACTGGTTTTTATACCAAATACCAGTAAAAATGAAAAGAGAATAATGAATCAATTAAGTAACGACATAATTCTGATACAATCTATATCTGAGAAAATATATAGAATAATAAGAGATACAATGGAGGATATAGAAGAATATGAATTATGACAGAAGATATGGAAATTGGAGAATAGAATTAACGAAATATATTAACATAAGAAAGAAAGCAGGCAATGTAGCAGTTATAACGCTACACCTTTATTACCGGAATCGGGATTAGCGTAGCGAGGTCTCACAGAATAATTAATATTGTAATAAACTCATTGAATAATTCGGAAAAATTGAAAATGTCTTGTGGTATTTTGGATCAAATAACTTGTCAATTACCTCAGTTTGACATCGACGTAGAAAAATTTAGCATTCCATCGGAATTTGTTTTAGCAGATCGTCGCTATTACGTAAAGTCAGATATAGAGTTGTTAATTGGAGCAGACTATTGTTATAAATTATTACTTGAGGGTATGCATCATTTAGGTAAAAATATGCCTACGCTTCAAAACTCTCGAATGGGGTGGATAGTAGCCGGTACAATACCAAATTCGTTCGTAAAAAGTCCTTTACAAAAGGAAAAACATTCAATTCACGCGTGTTTTGAATCAAGCTCACAAGAATCTCATCATACAAGCGAAGATACAGCGCCGTGTGTTTCGCTGTGTATCTCTTCGGGAAATTCGCAAGCTCTAGAACACGTTATAGAAAAGTTCTGGTACTCAGAGGACATACCGAAAGGAAAGCAAAGTTTAAACTCAGATGAGTTAATGGCCGAGCAAATTTTTGTAGATAGCACGGTTATACTTCCGGACGGAAGATATCAAGTAGATATGCCATTTCGGACTAATAACTATTTTGAACAGTTAGGAGATTCGCTAGCTATGGCTAGGAACCGTTTCTTCAATCTCGAGAAGAAACTGGGTAAAAATAAAGTTCACTTTGCCGAATATAAATCGGTTATAGAAGAATATTTACAACTAAATCACGCCAAAGTAATTCCATTGGAAAGATTTAATAATAATTTGAATAAATACTTTTTACCTCATTTCGCAGTGATTCGAGAAGAGAGTCTTTCGACTAAAGTTGGGATTGTTTTCGATGCAAGTGGGAAAACCACTACCGGTCTGTCACTTAATGATACCATGCTAAAAGGATATCAGGTGCAACCTAATTTGTACGATATCTTATTGAGATTTCGAACCTTCAAATTTGTCTTAGTAGGGGACGTTGAAAAAATGTTTAGGCAGATACAAATAAATCCAAATCACAGATTTTTGTTAAATATATTGTGGAGAAATAATGTCGGAGAGCAGCTGTCATGTATAGAGATGCAAAGATTAACTTTTGGCACGAACTGTGCTCCCTTCTTGGCTACGAGAGTATTGAAAGATATCGCAGATAAAAATAAAGATAATTATCCAATAGTGTCGCTCATGTTAACACAACAAACGTATATGGATGACATCATAGCTGGATGTGATACCATAGGGGAATTAAATAAACTAAATATTGACTTGAACACAGTGCTCAACAAATCTGGATTTACGTTACATAAAGTTGTTTTAAATTCAACCGAAATATCCAAAAATTATCAAAATCGTGCAAAAAATTCGGAATTACAAGATGTAGATTTATCAAAAGAACACTCCAATAGAGTTCTTGGTTTAAGATGGAATTCCGTTAGTGATTCCTTAAGCTTTGTCGTACCGGTAATTAACAAAACCGGGCCAATCACGAAAAGAAAAATTCTATCGTTGGTTGCTCAATGTTTTGATCCAATGGGATTATTGACACCATTTATCGTTAGAGGAAAGATTTTGATACAAAAGCTTTGGTTGTTAAAGTTAGATTGGGATTCAGAAATTACCGAACCGCATTTATTAAAGATTTGGAAGGAGTTTTGCTCTGATTTTAGTGAATTGAAAAAAATAAGTATTCCTCGCTTAGTTTTTGTAGATAAAAATATTAGTCAAATAGAATTGCACGCATTTTGTGACGCAAGTGAGACCGCATATGCGGCAGTAGTATATATGAGAACGATTTATAGCAATGAAACAGTTTCGTCGGTATTGATTACGTCAAAATCGCGAGTTGCACCTTTATCGAAAACGACGATTCCCAGGCTAGAATTATGTGCAATTAGTTTAGGTACCCAATTGGTTAGTTCTCTTCTAGATATTTTTAAAAATCGTGTTTTGATCAAAGAAAGCCATATCTGGTCGGATTCGGAGATAGCTTTATGTTGGGTTAATTCCAGTTCGTCGAGATGGAATGTTTACGTTGGGAATCGGGTAGCGGCTATACAGTCAATAGGTAAGAATTTTCTTTGGCACCATGTGCGATCTAATTGGAATCCGGCAGACTTACCTAGTAGAGGTGTGGCAGTGAAAGAGCTGTTGGGTGCTTCGCACATGTGGTGGCATGGCCCACCCTTTTTGTCATTAGTAAATATAAACTACGAACAGTTAAGAATAAACTTTAAGTTGCAAAACATTCCCTAAGCGAAAAACGTCTTATTGTCAGCTATTCAAGTAGATGATAGCATTTGGTTATTGACTTCTGATCGATATTCCTCGTATAAAAAAACTCAACGCATTTTCGCATATGTTTTAAGATTTATAAAAAATTGTAGGCTTTCGAAAACGGGTTTAGATAAACTTACCGAGAATTTAACTCCTAGGGAAATAAATAACGCAACAGATCTTATAGTACGGGAGCTTCAACAAAAATATTTTAGTAAAGAAATTTCTGATTTAAAAGCAAATAAAATTTTTTCAAATAAAAACTTAGCGGCGTTGACACCTATGTACAATTTAGAAGATGGATTTTTACGTGTGGGTGGGCGATTGGAGAATGTTGAGGTTCCTTATGATCAAAAGCATCCTATTTTATTACCGGCTCACAACCGAATTGTTTCGCTGATGATAAGGGATATGCATATAAAATTAGGACATGCAGGCGCGCAAACCACTCTGTCAAATTTTCGGTTAAAATTTTGGCCTCTCAACGATTTAAGAGAGGCGAAGACAGTGATACATCGCTGTATGATTTGTTTTCGTTTTAAATGTCAACCAATGACACAAATCATGGCAGACTTGCCCAAGGATAGGGTCACTGTCTCTAGGCCCTTTAAAAAGGTAAGCATTGACTACGGTGGATATTTTTTAACAAAAAGCTCTAACCTTAGAAAAGCGGCAATTACAAAATCTTATATAGCTATTTTCGTTTGCTTGGTTACTCATGCTATCCACTTGGAAGTAGTTTCAAGTTTGACTACCGAAGATTTTCTTTTAGCGTTGAAACGCTTTACTGCTCGTAGAGGAAATCCTACCGTTATCTATAGTGATAATGCAACCAATTTCTTTGGAGCACGGAATCAGCTTAAAGAACTTCATGAGTTTTTAATAAATAAGGAACAAAACATTCATATAAAAAATTATTGTCTAGAAAATTTAATAGAATTCAAATTTTTACCACCAAAGGCTCCACACTGGGGAGGTTTACATTGTAATGGGTAGCTCTTTCGGGGTGACAGACTCAGTAAAACACAGGTTTGAAATAAAAATAAATCTATTAATTTAGTATATACAATAAATAAAAATAAAAAGGAATTCTACGTTGTATATTTATACAATGAATAAAACTAAAACGAATTCTACGTCCCCGTCTGGATCCCACGATGAACGAAGTCCCCGGCGAACGTCTATAAAAGAAAAGAAATTAATTAGTTCTAATAAGAAATTTCAGATTTATATTCGCTTTCGCTTCAATTCAGCGAAAGCTCCGAATACACTCACAAACAAAATATTTAGCTGTGCAGACCCATGGCAATGTTCAATACACAATACCGACGGGTTCCGCTTGGCTAAGGACAGAGTATGATCCTCAATACGGAAATCTCTCTGTCCCGGTTGGTTATGTGCAGATCCGCGGTAATGCTCAATACGCAACACCGATGGGTTCCGCTTGGTTAGGGACAGAGTACGATCCTCAATACGGAAATCTCTCTGTCCGAGATGGCTCGCAGGTTCACTACACCGGCGAGTCAGGGAGCCTAGAGCGCTAGCAACAAGACTATCTAATTCCGCTATTCACACGCCTTAAATAGCCGTTCTGATTCCCACTTCGCCGTCACGTTGTAGAAGTGGATGCGCAAATATTGACACTCCCACGGTTCGAACTGTTAAACGATCAGAGCATCGTTACAACATGAGAGTGGGATTAAAAGTGCAAAGTTCCACATTTATCGTTTAATTGGAAAAAATGTTGTCACTTTTGAAGTATTTTATACAGTAGTTGTACAGATTGAAGCTATATTGAACTCACGACCTCTTACCAAATTATCTAATGACCCAAATGATTTTACATCTCTTACCCCAGGACATTTTTTGATTGGCACCAATTTGACAGCGTATCCAGAATTGGACGTTACTTCGGTGAAGGAAAATAGGTTAAATCTTTACAAGAAGATTGCACAAACACAGCAATTATTTTGGCAAAGATGGGTTAAGCTTAAATCAATTACAGCATAGACCAAAGTGGAGGATACCTACCAAAAATCTTGAGCTCAATGAGTTAGTAAGAAAAATATCAAATTCTTCAACTTGTTATGCAGGGTAAAGTATTTGGCAGAAGAGGACCGGGACGCCGTCGTATCTCGTGGTTGAAAAATCTCCGACAATGGTTTGGGATGACCTCAGCGGAGCTGTTTCGCAGAGCAGTCAACAAAACCATGATAGCCTTGATGATCGCCAACATCCGGACCGGATAAGGCACTGAAGAAGAAGAAGAATGAGTTAGTACTTGTTAAAAATGAAGACAATCCTCCTTTGCTATATATATATATATATATATATATATATATATATATGCTATATATATATATATATATATATTGCTCCTATATATATATATATATATATATATTTATCGTTTATAGTTTAGTTTTACGTGTAAGGTATCATTCGCATTGAAATTCGTATTGTCTATTGCGTTAAGTATAGAATAGTTTGCAAGCTTAAATTAGATTAGGAATTAGGTTTAGCAGGACCCGACTCCAGCTGTAGCTAACAGTTGCTGGGGAGTTCAATATATGGATTTTTTCTGGCCAAGCCAGCGGGGGGAGAATGTTCCGAGAATCTGCCTAAATAAACAGAGGCTATTTTTCGAAAGCCATGTTCTTAGAAATTAAACGTAAACAAACTACGTCACAGATCACGGGAATTATGCATCGGAAGAAGGTCGAATCAATTTTAAACAGTTAGTACCAGTCCACTTTTGGGGCGTACAGACGTTGTCGTTTCCGCTAATATTCGGAGATTGAGAGTCGAGAACCGACTCCGACTTTTCACCGTTGGGGGTTATACAAATGTTGCTAGTTATCTCGAAATGAGAATCATGGTTTTTTTATCGATGAAATATGTTCGCAAGTAGTTGGAAAATATTCGCACGTAGCGTGGAGAATAGTAATAGTTCATCTATGGTAACTCGTATCAATACCATACATTATATTGTTCTGAAGCTATTTTATTTATATTTATTTACTATGGAATCACTAACAGGAGAATTTTACTGTCATCATGGCATGTATTTGTCTTTTTAAAGACGAATTACATGTTATGATCTTTTCTGACGGATATTCTCAAGTTAAAGTTGATTTCATGTAATCGAATGAACTATCTTATAAGTAAAGTCGTCCCAGGAACGCAACTCAACAATATTGGCAATATCATTTTAAAGTCGTCTACTTTAAAATGTATAATGTATGTCTGAATTGTCAATATAGATGAGTCAGATAAAATTAAATTATTAGAAGAATTTTTCACTAAGTAACAAAAACAAGATTTGTTTAATTTACTAATGTTTGTATTTTGAGAACGATTTCCGAAGTGGAAATTGAAACGTCAATAAACGTATTTTAACCTTTAATTGTGGCTTATTCCCAGTTAAATAGTAATTAATTTACCATACATTATAATTTGAACTATTTGTAATAGTGTAAAAATTAGCTAAGAGTGCCGTATTCATGCAAGAATAAATCCAAGTGTTTATAAGTGCTACAACCACATTAAGGTTCAACAACAAGAAGGACCTGTAAGGACAGCCAGGATTCCAGTTTTAACCTTGCTCAGGACAGGACTTGGTAGATATAAAAACATTTTGACATTTTATTTGAATTCTGAACTATTTCGTTATGGTATATAGTGTTTACTGACTTCATATTTCGGTACAAAATTGTGCTAAATTAATATTCATATAAGGTCCATGCTTTTAGTATTAGCGTTTATTCAGAAATAATATCTGTATTTACTATACTCAACTTTTTATTCTAATTTATATTAAAAAAAGGATTAGACAAACTTACCATCCCGGTACGGGGTGTGATTAAAATCAAGCGTTGGTGAAATTAATACAGTTCATTAGGGGTTAGTTAATGATAATAAGGCATATAGCCCTCAATAATCACGGCTGAAGATCATGAGAAACACCTAAAAATTATAATCAACAGATTAGACAAAGTTGGACTAAAAATAAATCAAGAAAAATGTACAATTTTTCAAAAAGAAGTAATATATCTAGGTTATAAACTTAACACTAAGGGAATCGAAATGGATCCAGAACGGACACAGGTCATTCAGGAATATAAAACACCACACAATCTAAGAACTTTAAGAGGATTCATTGGAATAATTAATTATTATAAAAGGATGATACCAGATCTAAGTATAAAAGAAATTCCATTACTTGAACTGATGAGGAAAGGTGTAAAGTGGAGATGGGATCAGAGAAGAGAACTAGCATTCCAAGAAATCAAAAACATTTTTCTGTCAAATTTAAAAATATACCACCCTGACTACACAAAGCCATTTATATTAAGAACAGATGCATCGATAGAGAGATTTTCAGGGGTATTATTACAAATACATGATGGGGTCAAATACCCAATACAGTTCATTTCAAGAATTACAAAGCCACATGAAAAGGGTTACTCAGTTTCAGAATTAGAACTAGCAAGTATCATACACTGTGTCACAAAATTAAGATTTTATTTGTTGGGTAATGAATTTACTATAGAAACAGATCACCAAGCTTTAACATCTATATTAAATAACAAATACAAAAAACAAAAAAAATCCAACATTGTGGCAGATGCTTTGTCAAGGTTAGAAAATACATCACAAAAAGGGCAGCAAACAATAAAAATTGGATTAAATCAGTTAGTAGAAAGCACTGGATTATATTCTAAAGAAGAAATCATAAGAGATCAGATCAATTTGAGTGAAAAACAAAAAGTCGTTAGGAAAGATGGGGTGTATTATAAAATAATAAATGGCATAGTAGTATATGTAATAAGTAGAACTTTGGCAAGGAAAATATTGAAAAATTTACATAACAATTACATGCATATTGGTTCAAGAAAGCAATGTGGATTTGCTTGATATGCACTTCGCTTGTGCCGCTGGTTAATAATCAAACTCCGTGCGAAAACAAAACTGATTTTATTTTGAATTACACAATACATGAATATATATAACGCTTATTAAGTATTATGTCCGCTCGCTCTAATGCTGCATCACCGATCCCGTCTCGTACTTGAGTGCTGTCTGTCGTCTTTGGGGTGCCTTAAAGGACTCGCCTTATCTTCACATATGGCATAATATATCTCCCTACGCCACTATGTTGCCGGATTGTAAAAATGCATAAAATAAACTTGAATTGGATGGAGGCGTGAACATGGCCCCCGCCTTGGCACACACTGCCAACAAAATCGTCTGCTCATGCTAAATGTTCAAATGTTTAAACTACACTTAGTCCAAAACGGGTAGCGGACACACCTTGGAAAAAGAACGAGTTATGATACCATTGTCTGTCTTTATCCTAAAAACTCTGGCTACACCATCACTGCCGCGTAAAAGTTCGATCACGCGACCTAACTTCCACCTTAATGGAGGTAAATTGTCCTCTTTTATGAGCACTAACGTGTTTTCCGCAACTTCAGCGTTAGTAGTAGTCCATTTCGTGCGTTTTTGTAGTTCGGAGATGTATTCTTTGTTCCATCGTTCCCATATATGCTGAGAAAGCTGCTGAATATGCTGGAATTTTGAGAGCCGATTAACTGGAACATGACGCAAATCTGGATCTGGATTGGTAATAAGTGGTCTTCCGATGAGAAAATGTGCAGGAGTTAATGGGGAGAGATCATTTGGATCACAGGATAAAGGATGAATCGGTCGGGAATTTATTATAGCTTCAATCTGCACAAGCAACGAATAAAATTCCTCGAACGTTAAGTGCGCGTTTCCCAAAACCCTATGCAAATGATGCTTAACTGTTCTTACTCCGCTTTCCCACAGTCCGCCAAAATGTGGAGAATAGGGAGGTATGAAGGACCACGAAATATTATTCTTTAGCAAGGATTCTCTTATCGCGGGAGTGTGCTGCTCTAAAAATTTTCTTAACAATTTTAACTCCGAACTAGCTGCTATAAAATTGGTTCCATTGTCGGAGACCATCTTTTGAGGCTTGCCTCTTCGCGCAATAAATCTTTTAAAGGCCAACAGAAATGATTCCTTAGACAGTTCTGTAACTAATTCTAAATGTATGGCCTTCGTACAAAAACAAATAAAAAGACACATGTAACTCTTTATTAGTTTACAACCTTGACCCTTTCTATCGCGAATTAAGAAAGGGCCCGCATAATCTACACCTGTTACAATAAACGGTGGGCCACCTGCGAGACGCTGGGCAGGTAGGTCACCCATTATTGGCTGAATGGATTTAGATTTTAATCTAAACCATTTTACACATTTGTGTACGGTACGTCGCGCTAAATTTCTTCCTGATAACGGCCATAAAGTTTCTCTTATAGTTGCAAGTAAAAGCTGAGGACCAGCATGCATAAGATCCTTGTGAAAATGATTAAATATTAACGATGTAACTATATGATCTGCCGCTAAAATGATGGGATGTTTTTTGTCATACGTAAACTCGGAATGCTTTAAACGCCCGCCTACTCTCATGATGCTCTGATCATCAAGATATGGAGATAAATCATTTTGTAAGGTTGGTCCGGCCATTTGAATACTATTTAATGAAATGCCGTTTGTAGTTGGCGCACTACAATCGAACATAACGCGCAAACGTGTCGTCAAAGAACTTTCTTTTAATACTGGATGATGTGGCATAAAATAAAATGTAGTATTTACCCTAAAGTCTGTTGCCGCTTCCGTAATTCTGCATAAACCTTTCATATGTCCTAACTCTTTATATTCCTGGATGAATTCGCTATAAAGAGTTTTAAGATTGGCATCTTTATTCAACTTACGCTCGAGATTTAAAAATCTATTTTTTGCTTGACGAAATGAATCACCGAGTGAACTTATCGGTTCCTTAAATGGCAATGATACTATGAATTTGCCTGTCGCGTCGCGTTTCACCGTATCTTCGAAATGTTTTTCGCATGCAATTTCTTCGCCCGAGAGTGCAGGTTTTCCATTGAAAACCTCTTCAAGTTCCCAGAACTTACTTAGCTGTTCTGTAACTTCGATTGTGTTTGTGAAATTACACTTAGTTATTCGCTTTTCTGATGCTTTGTTTTGGCTGATATACGGCCCTGCTATGATCCAGCCAAACATTGTTTCTTGCATGAATGGTTTATTTTTACCTAAACTAATTGTGTTTGTGCCCAGTATTTGCCAAAATAGATCACTTCCTATCAACAATTCGACCTTTTGTGGTTTATGAAAATAATTATCCGCTAATTTTAAATGTTTAGGTATCTGCAAATCGCTAATGTTTATTTCAGATGCCGGCACGCACCCCGTAATTTCTGGTATTACGAAACAATTTAAAATTTTATGAAAAGTTATATCGCTACGCGACTGTATATTTATTTCGCATTTGAATCGAACGGGAGATGCAATATTATTTATGCCCATGACTGATATGTTCGCGCTTGTCGTTTTTAATCTAAGTTTATCGCATAAATTTTCGGTTATGAATGAGCTTTGTGAACCGCAATCTAACAAAGTTCGCACTATGTATGCCTTACCTTGGCCGTCAAAAATATTAACTAATACTGTGGACAGTATAGTTTGATCTGCAGCGCTAACTGACGAAACTGACAAATTGGTAGTGTTTAAACTACCTTGTATATTATCTGCAGATCGTATATCGCTCGCGTTTTCTACCGGTTGATGAACTAAAGCTGCGTTCTGTTCGCTTGATCTATCTGGATGCAATAACGTATGGTGTTTTGACGCGCATTTCTTGCATGTTGATTGTCTACACCGCTTATAGAAATGTCCAGGTTTAAGACAATTCGTGCAAAGATTGACCTGTCTTACTTTATCAAACCTGTCCCTAGATGAAAGTTTTGAAAATTCGCCGCATTGATAAATGTTGTGTTCCCTTTTGCAAATAGGGCAACACTGTGTATTATCCGATTTATTTAAAGTTCCCTGTGATGAATATAGACCGCGAATGTTATATGAATATTTCGTATTCCGTGAATATGCGCCCGCCTGAGAAATATTCCGTGTATTTTGTTTTTCAGCTTGATTTACCTCAAGGGATTCTAAGAGGTCCGCCCTTGATTTTAAAAACGTTTTGAAATCATCAAAACTAGGAATTTCATTATGTGTTTTGCTATTCTCCCATGCGCGTAAAGTCGATGTATCGAACTTACAAGAAATAATATGAATAAGGAGTATGTCCCACGAATCAGTAGGTAGCCCTAGCTGCTTTAACGCGTATAAATGTTTCGAAAAAATGTCAACTAATTGCCGCAATTTATTAGATGACTCTTTATGTATTGGCTCTATATTAAATAAGGCATTAATATGATTGGAAATTAATAATCTCTTATTATCGTACCTTTCCCTAATTAATTTCCACGCAACTGCATAGTTTTCGGCGGTAAACTCTAATGTTCGTATGACCTGCGCCGCACCGCCCTGTAATGAACTTCGTAAATAATGAAAACGCCTTATATTGTCTAAGTACTCATTTCTGTTAACTAAAGATTCAAAAAGATCTGCAAAATCTAACCAATTATTATAATTCCCATCAAATTTTGGTAACTCGATAGGTTTAAGCTCAATACAATGCCCTGTATATGAATTCTTAGAGCGCTCACTTGCTTTATCGCTTTCTATACAAGCTACTTGTTGATTATCGCGAATGATTTTTCGCGCTACCGCTAATTGTGAATAATATTTGTTATAGAATTATTCGCGCTCCGTATATTCATCCTCTAATAATTCAAATTGAACCGTATTTTCTATTTGCCCCTGAACCTCATCGAATTCGCCCTGTAAATGTTCTATATTATTTACCATTTCAATAGCCTGTAATACTTCTAAATCTGAAATCGTTTCACCCTTAGTTATTTTATCATTTAACGCTAATATAAATTTCGAAAATATTGTGAGTTTGCATTTAAAACCGCCCCTTTTTCGCTTTAAATTCTCCATAATTTTATAATGAATTAAACAGTAAACAGAAATAGATTATAAATCGCTTGATATTCGACCCTAACGTTCTCAGAATTATCACATGTGCAGAATAAAGATACAAAGACTGATAAATAAAAGGAAATGTGAAATGGATATGCTCACCAAAATATTTGTATGTTTATTGTAACAGCCCTAGCCTCCTGGCGCCAAGGATATGCCTCAACTCGTATAATAGTTCTTCACAGATTTTAAACCCACAGTTGTCCAATTATGTAACTGTCTTAAGATTAACGTTCGACAGTCTATAACGCGCTCGGGCCACTATGAATGCACTATTTCGCCCGCTAATTTGATGACACAAATATGAGTTCGGAATTCGGTGAATTTACACTGTTTCAACACAAGAATTTGATGATTCAGCTCGAATAGACCATGGATTTGCTTGATATGCACTTCGCTTGTGCCGCTGGTTAATAATCAAACTCCGTGCGAAAACAAAACTGATTTTATTTTGAATTACACAATACATGAATATATATAACGCTTATTAAGTATTATGTCCGCTCGCTCTAATGCTGCATCACCGATCCCGTCTCGTACTTGAGTGCTGTCTGTCGTCTTTGGGGTGCCTTAAGGGACTCGCCTTATCTTCACATATGGCATAATATATCTCCCTACGCCACTATGTTGCCGGATTGTAAAAATGCATAAAATAAACTTGAATTGGATGGAGGCGTGAACACAATGGATGCTATTTAGGGACAATTATTTTGCAAAGAATGACATAAGTATAGCAAAAGAAATTACTACCAATGCCAAATATGTCAAATAAACAAAGAAAAGAATTTCAAAAACCAGAACACATATAAATCTAATGTTGTATATGAAAAACTAAATACCGTTTCCATGTATTTCATTTCAAATTTAGTTCCCAGTCCAACAGGAAAAAAGCATATACTAGTGATAGTTGATTTATATACAAAATTTATTAAACTATATCCCTGCTCAAGAACAAATATTAAAACATTGAAATTATATATTAATCAATTTTTCGAAGAAATAGGACCATTTAGAAATTGCATAATAGATAACGCTACATATTTTAACAACCAAAAATTTCGGGCATTTTGTGAGAAAAAGGGAATCAACATTCATTTTACAACTATCAGACATCCTCAGGCAAATCCTGCAGAAAGATATATTAAAGAAGTTATAAAATATTTAAGGATAGTATGCCAGGATCAACATGAGACATGGCAGCAACATATACCACAAGTAGAATAGTTTTTAAATAATACACATAATTTAAATACAGAGGAAGTACCAGAATATTTAATGTTTGGCCATATAGGAAACAGAAAATGGATTAGTGAATATAATCAGGATATATTAGAACAAGTAATGCAGAAAGTGAATAACCGAATTAGGAGGAAAGCTGAAAAATATATCAGAAGACAAAATCGAAAAATAAAAAGACCAATCACATTTCAAAAAGGAGACAAAGTGTTAATTCGTTCACTTAGAAAGAGTAATGTTAGGGAAAACCGTTGTAAGAAATTACAACCAATGTTTGAAGGTCCATACAGAATCGAAAATCAGAATGGACTAAATAGTTATGTGTTGATAGATACAGATAAAAAACCTAGAGGCATATTTCATATAAATGATATTTTTAAATATTATGAAGAGATTGAATAATGTTTCCTATACTTTTAACACTAATAATAAAAACACTAACAGTTCACTGATAGATCCATTTCATTTTGATTTGTTGATAGATAGTAGATTTCATTGTTGTGAATCAATTTGACATCATACTTGTTGATCTTGTCCATATGGAAATTGTTTGTGCCCTAAAAATCATAATTTGGGGTTAGATACTAAATTGATTCTATAAATGTTTTTCTAAAAATAATATGAAAAGTGTAAAACTTACCATTCATATTGATGAAAGCCTTTTAAACGGAAATGTTTACCTATATTTTGTCTATAAATAAACAGAACACAATATAGACCATTAGGTTATATTTTTATTCTCTGATATAGCCTCCATTGCTCCATTTGACATGACACTTGACATAGACACGGAACAGGGATGTACTTGATAGAACAATTTTAAATAAAAAATTGAATTATTTAATTTATTATATTAAGGTATGTGGATAAGAAAATTAATATTTAAAAAAATAATAAGTGAATTATTTCTTTTAGTGTTTAAAAAAAATAATTTTAATAAGTTATATACTAGAGAATATTATAAAAGTACTTATGAGGGCATTCTTAAGGATTTAACATTATAATAAGTTTAAAAAGTGTTTAAGTTGCAATGTATTTGTTTATTTTAATAATTATAATATTGTAAATATATTTGAGTGAGCCATCTTTGTAGGCAACCAAGTATACATGCAAGTAAATAAATAGTAGGAACTTTTATATAGAATTATGGATTTAAAATAGTGTCATTTAATAATTTAAAATGTGTAATTTATATGTATATAAATTTGTATTCTGATCTGAAATCTCTGATTCTAGATATAATTTTAGTTAGAATAGTAATCTTCTATATAGAATGGGAAGGAACTATCTAGAAATATAGAAACAAGACGTCAATAGACAGAATTTAACCTTTATTTACGGTAGGACCTTCGCGAACATGGTTATGTCTGTGAAATGGAAATATTCGAACATATATTTTTTCGGGAACATTCGTGAACAGAAAAAATGATATAAATATGAGGTGATTTGGATTCAAGAGTTCAGTAGGAAGTCAGTATAAAGTCAGTCGGTCATATTTTCAATATAGTGAAGTCAGTTGTTCAGTAATAGTAAGATAGTAAGTCAGAATAGTTCAGTCAAGATACACAGTTATCAGTGATTCAGTATATTAGATGATGATTAAGAAACAGAATCAAGAG